>NW_006408521.1:14285281-14300413 GCF_000296735.1 Chrysochloris asiatica | reverse complement strand
GGTACAGTGACTCTGTGTATTCCTTCCATCTTCTCTTGATGCTTTCTGCATCATTCAATAATTTGCCCAGAGAATCCTTCAATAACGAAAGTCGAGGCTTGAATTTTTTCTTCAATTCCCCCAGCTTGAGAAACGCTGAGCATGTTCTTCTTTTTTGGTTTTCTGATTCCAGGTCTTTGCACATATTGTTGTAATATTTGGTTTTATCTTCTGGAGCTGATCTTTGAAATTTTCTGTTCAGCTCTTGGACCGCCTCATTTCTTCCATTTGGTTTGGCATCTCTACCCTGGAGAGCAAGTTTCAGTGTCTCTTCTGACATTCATTTCGATCTTATCCTTCTTTCTGGTCTTCTTAATGACTTTTTGCTTTCATGTATGATGTTCTTGATGTCATCCCACAACTCTTCTGGTCTTTGGTCTTTAGTGTTTAATGTATCAAATCTGTTCTTCAGATGATCCTCTGAATTCAGATGGTATATATTCAAGGTCATTATTCTGGCTCTTGTGGACTTGTTTTCATTTTCTTCAGCTTAAGTTTGAATTTGCATACAAGCAATTGATGGTCTTTTCCACAATCTTCCCCTGGCCTTGTTTTCACTAATGATATGGAGCTTTTCCATCATCTCTTTCCGCAGATATAGTCAATTTGATTTCTATGTATTCCATCTGGTGAGGTCCATATCGTGGTAATTTTAAAAATATCTCAAATGAAGAATATAATTTGAATATGATGTTCATATTTTAACACTTGACAGTTTAAATCTAAAGTATTAAATAATTTTAAAAACTATATAATTTACCCCCTTCCAAGACTAAGACTCGATGGGAATACATGTTGTGATTGGTGATCACACTCGTCACTGATAAGGGGAAGTGAGGAAGCCCTACAATGTTCAATAGACTTCTGTGAACCCAGGTGGAGACCTGGTTGGCCACCAGTGTGGCAAGACCTGGGGACTCTTGAGCCCAGAGTCAGTGGCATAGCCAAAGAGGACTAGAGTGGAGAGTGAAGCATCCAGCTGATAGGAAGAGAGAGCATATGCACAAGAACACCCACACTTGCAGATAATACCCACTTGACCTGGCTTCAAGAACTGGATGATCAGAGCTCAACCAGAAGAAAGAAGAGGGAAAAAAGAATAATCTCATACAATTTGATGAACTTGACCTACACCTATGGATGCAGTAGCTCAAAAGAGAGAACAAATCTTTACAACAGCAAGGATCGTTCCCACCCCCTCCATACACAGAGTAGATAGGGATGGACAACTTGGACACTGGCTACCCAAAATGGGGAGGCTACAAAGACAAAAAATGACTAGCTTACAAGCTTTCAAGAGGGAATCTAGATTCAGAGGGCGTGAAGGAAGGTAGACTCTCAACTTAGTAGTATCCAATCTGTCTAGGCGGGCCTGATGAAATGAAATTTGGATGGGTCTCTTGTGACACAATAGTGAAAAATTATTATCAGGACTGCTTGTGAAGGTTGCACATGTAAAGGTAGATGTTTTGTAGTAAGGAGGGAGTGATTAACTTTTCAGTTTAGGAGCAGAGGTCCCTAGGACCATCAAGGAAGAAGAATGGAGAGTGGGAACCTACCCAGAGAAGCAGTGATGCCTGAGATGGAGGCAGAGACGATGACGTGGAGAGATGGAACAGCTGGGGACTTTAGACACAGAGAGGGAGAGGGGCTGTGTGCGGATGACTGGGGGGCAGGCTTGCAGGGTATACCCTTCAGTTGGTTGATGATGCATGGAGGGGATTGTAACCATGGCAATGAAACGATATACGATAGGATGAATGTAAAACTAATGTTCTCCCATGTAAACTATCACATGATTCACAAGAAAACATTTTAAAAAAAACTCTATATAATTTATATTTAAATACCTTTTACCTGAGGAAAATTTTTCATATGATATCTACTTTGCAAATCTATTGTGTATGACTTTAACAGACTTTCATTTTTCACAAAATATTGGCCACTACCAAGAAATCAAAGCTGCTTTGACTAAACTATTTGTTGTTGGTTTGTTTTGCTAAGACTAAGCTTAATAAATTATTCATTAGAAACATGTTTTTCACTTTTGATAAAGATAGATCTTACGTGGCACCCACTTTATGCTAAAAATTTCAAAGAAAAAAAAAATAAAAAATTGTTATTGCAACTCTTTGCATTCATTTTAGTATTGGAAGTATAAGTTTGTTTCTGACCTTCGCACAGTTTCTTGTACTGTTGTAGTGTTTCTTCCATTCTCTGATTACTTAATTGTTCCTACAAAATAATAGAATATGCATTAAAAACAAATTTAGCATGAAATATACAGCAATTTTTAATTGTGGGACTTAAAACCAGGGCTTATAGTAAACCTGAAATCTGTCTCCTACATAGATTTCCAAGTTTCTTGCCCCTTGGAGAAAAGGGCCAAGTGAGAAACATAACAAGAAGTAAAACTTTATACTTTATACCTCAAGTCACTGTCCAAACAGTTTCCCTACTTAGCATTTTAACCACCAGACTGTCTTATACCAGGAAAAGGAGAACTAAGTAAAAAGGACAGTCTACTACATATTTGGAGTCCCTCGGTAATACAAACACTTAAGCATTTGACTGCTAACCTAAAGTTTGGCAGTTGAGTCTACCCAGCTGCACCCTGGTAGAAAAGCCAGGGTATTTACTTCCAAAAGTCAACCATAAAAAATTCTATGGAACACAGTTCTACTCATGGGGTTCCCATGAGTCAGAATCAACTCAGTGTCAACTGGCTGGTTTTTGGTGTGTACTATTATTTACTCCTGCTGTGACACTGTAAAATCAGCACTGGACTTCAAACTCCAAGGTCAGCAGTTCAAACCTACCAGCTGCTCCTCAAAAATCCCATACAGGGTTACTGTGAATCAGATGGCACTTAACAACAGCAATCCATTTACTATAGGAAGAACACGGAAAGTCATTTAAAAACAAAAAGAAGTTCCCGATCCAGTAAACTATAAATACAGAAAAACAGGAACCCTCCTTGCCCTCTTTCTTGAGCTGGGAGATAATAAAGAGAAAATTACAGAAGTCTTAAGAAGTAAGATTATGAGAAGTGGATTATCTTCCAGTTCTAGTTTCAGCCTGACAGAACCAACTTGACAGCACTTAACAATAACAGCACTATGGAAAAGTTTGAGATATTGTCAGAATTACCAAAATGTGACAGAATACACACATTTAGCACCTGCTGATGGAAAAACAGTGCTGATAGACTTGCTCAGGGATGTACAGGGATGCAAACCTTCAATTTTAAAAACATACAGTATCTGTGAAGTACAACGCAACAAGGAATGTTTGTACATGCTCAATGGGGCTTTGTCTGATGTTTTCTCACGATTAAACTGAGGGTATGGCTTTTTGGGGAAAACAGCATAGAAAAAGTGTGCCCTATCAAAATGCCTTATTCATAGTGTTGTAGACCAGGCTTCTCCACTGTATTATATTTTCCTTTCCATGTTTTTAAATTTTTGCTTTCTAGTTGTTAGAAGCATGTTACTATGGACTTATTTAAGAAATTTAGTTTCAGATTCCAGAAAAGTTCAGAACAGAGTTTTTTATAAACTACAACTTACACATTTAATTACCAAAAGCAAACTAAACTCCTTGCCATCAATTCTGACTCAACATCAACCCTATAGGACACAGAAGAACTGCCCCATAGGGTTTCCAAGGCTGTCATCTTTATGGACCATCTTTCTCTCATGGAATAACTGATAGGTTCAAACCACTGACCTAGCAGCCGAGCACTTACCCATTGAGTCACCAGAGTTCCCCACACTTTGTTGTTGCTCAGTGCTGAGGAGTCATTTCCAACTCAGCAACCCTGTATAGGGTTTCCAAGGAGCAGCTGGTAAATTTGAACTGCTGACCTTGCAGTTCAAATTAGACACTAAAATACAGCAGCAGATTTTATTTAAACAAATTTATATTATTTTGTTTATCTATTATGTATGTATATTTGTTATATTTATATCATGTATGTATACATATGTTATGTATGTTTATATTATGTTATGCATGTATGTATGCTATCTATGAAGTGAGGTGGCTCCATACAATACGCACTGGACTGCTAATCACAAGGTTCACGGTTCAAGCCTACCAGAGTTGCTCGTGGGAGAAAGATGAGGCTTTCTGCTCTCACCAAGATTTAAAGCCTTGAAAACTCAATACAGGGTCACTGTGAGTCAGAACTGATTTGACAGCACCTAAGGCGCTGTGGGTTAATGCACTAGACTGAAAAGCCGTTTGAATTTCAAGGTTGGCGGTTCAAGCTCACCAGCTGCTCCTCGGAAACCCTATACAGGATCGCGATGGATCAGAACCTACTCAACGGCACTTAACAACAGCAACAATAAACAAAACCATTACCCTGAGTTGTTGAATGGTTCGCTGTCTCATATCTATTTCCTGAGAACAGTGGTTTTTCTTCTTCTCTAATTCATTAATTTTAACCCTCAGTGATTTCTCTTCATCACGCATTGCACATACCTACAAAGTAATGTTAAAACAAAGTAATTACGCTTAAAAATATATATATATGAATTGCTTTCTGTTTAAAATATATGACCCTTCTTCAAAGATTCATATACTTTTAATGCTCATTAGAACAATTATAGATTCTATATACCACATGATCTACTTTCAAATAATCATAAAATGTCTTAATATTCTAGTGGAGAATGAATATGAAGATCATATTCTTCTTCTGACATTATTCTAAGTATCTCAGATTCTAAACGTGCTCTTGAGAAAGAGTCAGCATAATGCCTGTATGTAACAGCAAAATCTTTTATCATATCATGAGAAATCAAGTGATACTCTGGACGGGAAAAAAAAAAAACTGGCTCAAATTCCTAAGATTCATTGAATAATATGATCCAGTAGTTTAAGAAATACTTTTAAAATAACTGTCCTCATCATAAAAAAAATTTTAAAGTTGACAAATGATCTGTCAGAGAACTTAATATATGAGGAAAACAGCCTTCATGGTGTTAAATTCAGCACACAATTTTTCAAGCAACTTACCTCTTTCTGTACTTGTTCAATCTGCTTTTTGGCATCAGTCAGCTTCTCTTTCAGCTCAGTACAGTCTTCTTCTTTCCTGTCAATAGCATCTTTCAAAGTCTGGTTAAGAGCAACATTTGCAGATAGCTTCTCTTTCAACCTAAAGAACACAAATCAGATTTCTATAATGACGCACCTTTAACCAACTAGGATTAAACATGTAATCTAGTAACCATCATTACAAAATTACAGCTCTCAAATTTGTAATGTCCAAACTGGAGATTTCATGTGACTTTAAAAGCAAATCTTTGAATACGAGTTTGGCTTCCAAGAATTATCTGAAAGAATACGCTCTTTACTCATTGTGCATTTTCACATGCCCATTCAACATAGTAAGAATGCAACCAATGTCACTAAATTGTACAAGTAGAAACTGTTGAAATGGTTTATATTAGGCTGTGTTTACTTTCAATGAAAACCTCCCCCCTAAAATAGTAAAATGAATACTTTGCAATATTTTAATAACATTTAGCTTACTTTTCTGTTTCTTGTCTGTTGGCTTCATTTTCTTCTTCCTTTAGTTGAAGTGAGTGCTTCACATCTTGCAAAGAATTTGTTAATTGAATGATCTCTTCTTTCAGTCTGACTTCTCTTTCACTTAAATCTTTGGTGCTTTTCATCGAATCCTGAAGATTTGCTTGAAATTCCTCCAGATTTTTTTCTAGCTTAAGGATAACAGATTCCTTTTCCAAAATGTCTTGTTCTAACTTGACTGAGCAACTATTTTTGTCTTTCTGTGTCTCTAACACTGTTTCCAACTCCTGTATTTTCGCCTTATAACAAGCATTATCTTGTGTAAGCTCTGACAGCGCTCTCTTTCCTTCAGCCACGTGCTGCACTTCAACATGAAGACTATGCATTTTTTCTTGCAGTTCTTCCTTCAGCTGTTGTATAAGACTCTCTTTTTCTTTTAGTAGGTCATCTTTTTTATTTTCCTTCTCTTCTATTTTCAGTCTATCGTTTTCATCTTTATAGCCTTTCACTTCTGCCTGTAATTTTTCAACTTTTTGTTCCAGTTCCTGGATCTCATGGCTTTTTTTAGAGGAAGCCTTCACAATCTCTTTACATTCCTCCCAAATAGCTTCAATACTTGAGTGGAAAGAATTGTCCCTACTATGTTCCTGAATACAAGACTCTTTAGACTGTTGACTTACCAAACAATCGCTACCTTGTAGGTGCAACTGTGTATTCAGCAAATGGAGCTCCTGAGAACCATCTGAAACATCCTTGAAATTGAGTAAATCTATGTTTGAAATCTGAGAACCAGAATCAAACATTCGCAGTTCATCGATTTTAGCTTGCATGAATTTTATTTGTGAAACATTATTTGTGATGTTGCTTTTAGCAGTTTCTATCTCCCTTGACAACTTTATAATCTCTTCCTCTTGATCTTGATTTATACCTTTCTGTACATGTAACTCCGAAACTGTATTTTCATACTTTAACTGAATTTGTTGAACCTGTACACTTAAAGAAGGAATTTCCTGCTGCAAACTAAAAATCTGTTTATTTAATCCTGCTTTTTCTTCCTTTTCATTTGTAAGTTCACTCTCAACAATACATAAACGTGTTTTCAGTTCTTCATTAGTTTTTAATAACTTTTTTATGTCTTCCTCTTCTTTGGAAATGCTATATTGTATATCTTCACTTTTCTTTTGGTCTTCAAAGGAAGGAGGGCTAATATATGTGTATCCTTTAAAAGCAAGAAAATGGTTATTATTCTTACAAACCTTAACAACACTAAAAAATTAACACATGAGTCAATATTCAAACACATGCAATAGCAAACATAATGAAAAACAGAAATATGCTGTTATAGAAAAAGGAAAAAAAGATTAGGTTGCAAAGCATACGAAATAAATGAACTTACAGCACTGTGCCTGGGATAGTTAACATATTATTAGAACTTAGAAGATAGCACAAAAAAGGTGCAACTTTATGTATTTATAATTAAAACGTAATAAAACTTTGCCTTCTTCAAGTTCAAGGTCTAAATTTCTAGAATACGGACATTTCTACCTGCCCAGCTTACTCTTTAGGTTGTTACTGTGATTCTAATGAGTTAATGTATAATATGCCAAAGCACTTAGTAAATGACATGTTGTTGTTAAGTGCAGTCCAATTAGTTCCAACTCATAATGACCCTGTATAGCGTTCTGAGAGCAGTTGGTGAGCTTGAACCACCAACATTGCAGTCTAGTAGATCAAAATGTTACATTTTAATAATTATAAGCAGAGATTTGAAATGAACAATTATAGGCATGCAAAAGAAATAAGTGATAAAGCATGATATCTAAGAACATCTATTAAGGTAATAGGCAGCTATAAATATGCCTATCTTCTGTCAGTTTAAAACACTAGCATAAAAATTAGTATTAGGTGACATTTAGATTTTCTCATGTTTTTTTCTTAGACAGGCAAATTTCCTCCTATTTGAAAGTTTTCTGTTTACAGCTTTAGGAGCTAACTTTATTAAAAGCCTCCAGCTGACAGCTAAAGTAAGTACCTTTCTTTGCTGGTGGTTCATCTGGTTGAGTAAGTTCATTTTCATTTGATCTTTTTCTTTCTGAGGAAGTTTTACTCTTGCTGTCTTTAAAGCCTTCAACTATTTCATCAGAAGTCAATTTATTATTTATTATTAAAGACGGTGTATCAGTCTTGTCCTGGCACAAAATTGTGAAATTCATATATAAGAAAGCTACAATCACTGCAAAAGCTACATATATTTTCAATCAATAATGTGGCAAATTTTTCATTATTTGTTGAAACATTTACTAGGTTATTTCTTAAAATAATAGATGGCTCTGGGAAATTTTTTTTAAAAATTAATTTGTACACTCACAAAGGGGGATGACAACACCTGTTCTGTGAAGCACAGTTAAGCCTCTAGCTTCACACTGATACCTAAAAATAAACCCACCCTCTACTTCCTGAGGGGACAGATGGTGAGACGAAAGTTAACTTGAGAATAACTAGAGAACCCTAAGAACATTTACCCAGCAGTCATTCAAAATGTGACTTCAAAAGAAATCACCATCAACTGAAAAAAATTATCTTGTTTCTTATACTTAAAACCTTGAACTCCCAAACTAGAAACCCAAAAATTCATTATTCTGTTTTTTAAACAAATCCTCTTAAAGAAAAAGTTTAACTTTAGTTTCTAGTCTCTCTATATAAATATGTACATATATATTTACATATATATATTCAAAAACATAGTCTACATAACAACTTAAAGTCAAACATTAAAGTTTTACTTTTTTAACGTAAAAAAACATACTTCTCTAAAAGACTAACAGAAAGAATGAAATGCAGCTTTATTTAGAAAAACAGTGAAACTATATTTAACTCTGCAAGTCTAAAAAAAGAATTAAGAGAAAGTATCTTTTAAAGGGAAAATTTTATTAAATTTCTGAAATACTGGAAACAATCCATTTTCTGGGGAAAAGTAATATAATAAAAAAAAATCTTACATCCTAAAATTGGAAAATTTGGCTCCTTTGTATTATCTACAGGAGGTATAGAAAAAATGATTTTTTAAGTCATAAAGTAATGGGGTAAACACAAAAAGCAAGGTGCTGATCCTACTTATATACAAACAAGCACCCTCATGGAATCTGGCTTCTTTGTTTGTTGGTTTAGGGGCACACTTTCATGGGCCATCCCAGTCACTGGCCGAATAATGTGTTTAGAGCTTCTGTTCTAACTGAGAATGCAAATATAAAGCTGGATTTTTAAGTAAGTTTTCCATATTGTTGTTGTTAAATGTTGTCAAGTTGGTTCTAACTCATAGCAATCCTGTACAGGGTTCCCAAGGTGCAGCTGGTGGGTCTGAACCACCAACCATGAAGGAAGCAATCCACTGCTTATTCTATAATGTCACACTTATTTTTTTGCTCAGTTATTCCTATCAACTCTTGAACTGCCTGATTCTATATAACTCCTTTTTTTGGACAAAAGAAAAGCAGCAATGTTAGAAAATATATTTTGGTGTAACTATAATGTAAATAAAATGCTTGTTAATTTTGTGAAATTTTAAAAGTAAAAACAGTCAACTGCAACACACCATACATAGCATAATCTTATTTTTATTTTTTAAAAATAAAAACATCATGTTCATAAATTAATACAAAGGAGAAGCAATAATGCATATTGGGCAAGAAAAAGCAAGAATCCATTTGGTCTTGCTTTGAAAATCTCCATTTTCTTGCTGTTTAGCCCTGGGTGATGTACTTAATATCTCTTAAATATATATATATTAATATTATCTTTGTCATAAAATTGTTTTGAGACTTAAATGAAAAATATGTGTAAAGCACTTTAAAGAATTTCTTGCATAAAGTATTTACAAATAAAATTATCTGCAAAATGATTGGCTAGAAGAATTACCAATTACTTGGATTTGCTTTTGCCTTTTTAAAATTTAGTATGAAGCTTATAGGGACTTCTGATTTGCATATGTCAATAACAAAATTCATAACTAGTATCTATTATTTTATAACTAAAAATAACTAAGGAAAAGATTAAGAATTTTTCAAATACTGTCAACTCTTCAGCTAAGCATATTATTCTAGTGAATTCTTTAAATCCTGGATACCAGATACCAAGAAGTCCTGGTGTGGCACTGCAGGATAAGTACTAGACTGCTAACCACAAGGTCAGTGGCTCAAGCCTACCAGCCACTCCTCGTATATCCTATACAGCGTTGCTATGAGTGGGAAATGACTCGATGGAGCTTAACAACAACAGATATCAAGATGTTGAATTATTTATATATGATCATAGCTTAAAATAAACTCAAGTTTTGGTCAATAAATGTAAGCTAAATTAAGAATACACAAGCCACCAGAGAAGGACAAGAAAGTAATATGCTAAGAGCTCTAAATTCACTTCACCTCCTTGTATACTTGTAATTTTCTCTTTAGATCTGTACAAGTCATCCTCAGGAAATAAGACTTTGTTTCTATGCCTTAGACACAACCCAGATTTTAAAACACTCAGAAACGTGTCACAAATAAACACGATTTAAATTGTACATCTAATCAATAGCATATACCTAATAAAGAGATATGTATATGCTGATGTAAAATTATCTGCACAATATTTTCAAGAGAAGAAGTCAAATAATATCATTTGTTTAAATGTTTCAAAAGGTATTTTATATGGGTGAGAGAGTGGTCTATCTATGCCTAAAACATTTCTGGAAAGATTCAAACTACAGTTTGACACTACTAAAAAGGTATGGGGAGATGAAAGGACTTATACTTTTCAATTAATCACATTTCCTTTTCTTTATTTAAAATATACTCAGGTTTAATTCATGCTCCTCCCCTTTCATTTACTTAAGCTCTTTATCAAGATAAAATAAATAAAACTCAAAGTAGTACCTTATTAGATTTCTCAAGTTCTTGAACCAATAATGAAGTTAAGTTAATTTCTGATTCTGAAAAAAATACAGAACAAATTAATATTGAAAATTATTGATGTTTTTTAAGTGCTGTATAGGGCTTCCCAAGCGCTGGTAGGTGTCAACCGCTGACCTCGTGGTTCAATACGACCTTGCAGTCCAGTGTTTATCCCACAGCCCTTATACTATAGCACCACTTCCGTACTCCAACAGCAGCCAGCAATGTATCATGGAACATAAATCGCTACAATAACATTTTAACTAAAGCTATCTTCTTGCTGAAAGGAGATTTTGGCCAGTATTTAATATGCATAGCACGGAAGCAGTTCGAAACTACCAGCCGCTCCGCGGGAGAAAGAGGAGGCTTTCAGCTCCCATAAAGACTTACAGCCTCGGAAACCCTAGGGTCGCTATGGGTCAGAACCGACTCGACGGCACATAACAACAACAACAACCAAAAAAGTAATGTTCCACAAAAAAACACTATCAAATGGCCTTTCCAAGCTCTAAATAGTAAAGAACTACCAGCATAATGAAAGGAGCTCTGGTGACATAGTGGTTACGATAACCTCAAGGTCAGCAGTTCGAAATTACCAGCTGTCCCACGGGAGAAAGATGAGGCTTTCTGCTCACGTAAAGATTTACAGCCTCAAAAACCCAGTACAGGGTCACTATGAATCAGAACCGACTCCATGGCACATAACCACCACCACCAAACCCTACAGGTTCATGATGAATCGGAACCGACTCTGCGGCACACTACCAACACCACCAGCACAATGACAGGGAAGAGAGAGCCAGGTCTTTCTCGGCTTCTTCATAAAGTTAGAAGCAGCAACCTGTAACACCTTATGTAGGAAAAATAGATTTTTCCACTAACTTTTTGAAGTCCCCTAATGTGGCACTGTGAGTTAATGCCCCAGACTGCAAAGCCGTTTGAACTGCAAAGTCGGCGGTTTAAGCTCACCAGCTGCTCCTCGGAAATCCTAAACAGAGTCGCTATGGGACACTGAACAATACACATCCTGAAGACCTGCTGTGGCACATTAGGATAAGCACTGAACTGCTAACCACAAGGTCAGCGGTTCAAACCCACCAGCTGCTCCTCAGAAACACTATACAGGGTCACTATAAGTCAGAACCAACTCATTGGCAAACAAATAATACACAACTTACACACATGCACACATTCCACAGATTCTATAGGATTTCTTAATTTCCTGATAAAGATAACTGTTATATTATTACTGAAGTAATGAGGGAAAAATACTTAATACTAAGTTAATGAATTCATAAATGATAAAATATTAAATATGTAATCTAGATCAAAGAATTTTCTGGACACTGTGGTAAATAAGCTACATAAGTATCATAGACTTACAAATTTAACTGTTTATGTGTTTATAATATCTAAATATTTTCAATAGTATCATATGCATGTGAAAGCTGGACAATGAATAAGGAAGACCTAGAAGACCTGATGGAGTCCTGGTGTACCACTGTGGGTTAATGTCCTGGACTGCATAATCGGTATGAACTGTAAGGTCGGGGGTTCAAGCTCACCAGTTACTCCTCAGAAACCCTATACAGGGTCGCTATGGGTTGGAACCGACTCTACGGCACTTGACAACAACAACAGAAGAATAGATCCATTTGAGTTATGGTGTTGGAGGAGAACATTGAGAATACTATGGCCTGCTAGAAGAACAAACAAATCTGTGATGGAAAAAATACAATGAAACTGCTCCTTAGAAGCCAGGATGGTCAGACTTCATCTCTCATACTTCAAGCTTATTATCAGGAGGAACCATTCTCTGGAGAAGGACATCATGCTTAGTAAAGTAGAGGGCCACCGAAAAAGAAAAAGAACCCCCAACGAGTTGGATTGGCACAGTGGCAGCAGCAATGGGCTGAAGCATAGCAACACTTGTGAGGCTGGCATAGGGCCAGAAGTATTCTGTTCTGTTGGGCATAAGATCTCCGTGAGTCAGTTCCAACCAGATAGCACCAGGAACAAATATCTAAATATGGGAAATATCATTTACTTACCATTTTCTCTCTTTTTTAACTTTTCTTGGGCTTTGATTAAGTCTTCTTTTGTCTTAGCTAATTCAGCTTTAACTTGGTTAAACTTTAGTTCTAAACAAGCAATAGCTTCCTGGGGGTCAGCAAGAGATGCAATATATAAGTGAGCAATTTCAGCCTGTTTTTTAATACCAGTGACATCATCTTGAAGAGAATCAATAATGTCTTCAATTCCTACATAATTACGTGCTCCCTAAAAACAGCAAAAACCATATGCCTAATGTTAACAATGGCTTTCACTCTTCGTTCGCTGCCACATCATTTATACAGGTTTGAAAACAGCCAAAAAGTCAGAACTTAAAATTTTTAAAAATTACATAAAAGAACATCCAAATACAAAAAGGCTGTGTTCCATTATTCCTTTTTTGTTTGTATGTAGCAGGAAGCATATTTTCCCATAAAAACAATACCATAAATCGAATATAACATTACAGAATAATTAGTATAGGCTCAATTACAGAATGAGTTTTAAGAGGTTTAGGTATAAAAACACAAGAAACCACCAATTTCACAACTCAGTCAAGGTCTCAAACAGCATCAGGGACACATAATGATATTTTGATAGAAACAGCAACAACCATATGTCTAATGTTAACAACTAACACTAACTATGCTAAGCTCCTGGAGTTAGTGTATTTTTTAAACTCTGCTCCATTGCAGGCAGAGTGGCAGCATGAAAATAGTGTACAGAAAGGGCAATATTTGGGAAACAGGAGGAAATGCCCAGAAAGGGTATTCCTTTTCATATACAAAGGGGTTTCAAAAAGTTCACAGAAAATAGAATTAAAAGATAATGTTTTAAGTCCCCAGATAAACAAAGTACTGCTTTTAAGAAGAACAAATTTGAAGGCCTCTGACTCCCTGATTTCAAAATTTACTGCATGGTCAAAACAGCCTGGTACTGGTACAATGAAAGACACATAGACCAATGGAACAGAACTGAGAATCCAAAAATTAACCCATTCACAAACAGCCAACTGATCTTTGGCAAAGGGCCAAAGTACCTTGAATGGGGAGAAAATAGTCTCTTCAACAGATGGTGTTGGCAAAACTGGAACTCGATATGCAAAAGAATGAAACAAGACCTTTTATGTCACACCATATACAAAAACCAACTTAGCATGGATTAAAGATATAAACATAAATCCCAGAAGTATAAAATTCATCAATGAAAAATTGAGACAAATTTAAGGGCACACATAGACTATCAAACATTGCAGGAAGTGCACAAACAACAAAGCAAAATAGATGATTTGGACATACTAAAAATCAGAAACTTTTGTGTATCAAAATATTTCACCAAAAGAGTAAAAAGGGAGCACACAGAATGGGAAAAAAATGTTTTGCAACGGCATATCAGACAAGAGACTAATCTCTAAAATCTGTAAGAAACTACAACACCTCTACAAAAAAAAGAAAAAGAAGCCAATTAAAAAATGGGTACAAGACATGAACAGACACTTCATCAAGGAAGACATTCAGGCAGTCAACAAACATATGAAGAAATGTTCACGATCACTAGCCATTAGAGCGATGCAAATCAAAACAACAATGAGATATCATCTCACAACAGCAATAACAGCAAAGTTCAAAAAAGCAGAGGACAATAAATGCTGGCGAGGATGTGGAGAAACTGAGACCCTCCTACATCGCTGGTGGAAATGTAAAATTGTTGAACCACTCTGGAAAATGGTATGGCTCTTCCTCAGAAACTTGGAAATAGAAATACCTTATGATCCAGCAATTTCTCTACTTGGTATATATCCACCAGAAATATGAAGTAGAACACGAGTAGATGTATGCACACCATACTTCTTGAAAGAAAGACCAGAAGGAAAAACAAAAACAAAAATGGCAGACTGTCTGGCTATCACAAGAACAAGCAAGTTGTTTGCCTGGCAGCCATCAAGGCAAGCAATCAAGTCCCTACAGGACAAACCCCCTTCCAAGACTGAAATTCAAAGGGAACACACAAGCAGGCATGCAAGCTCGCTGGTAACTGCATTGGTCTAGTGGAAACAGGGGAAAGGCTGAGTTCAACCATGTTCCATAGACTCCTCTTGACCTTGAGATGAGAGAGAGAAGAAGAAGGTCTGGTTAGTCCAAAGTTTGGGGAGACTTGGAAACTCCTGAGGCCATGGACACTGACCTAGCCACTAGGAGCTAGAGCTTTGAGTGAAGTGTCCAGCTGATATTAAGTAAGGGGAGGCATGCAAGGACACCCAAACTTATATATATAACATATTTGACCTAGTTTAGAGGGTCTGATGATCAGAACTGGACTAGGAAAGTTCAAGAAGTTTGATACAGGAAGCAAGTGTAAATTGCTACAATTTGATGAACTTTACCTATATACTTATGGATGCAGTAATGCAGTAGTTCAAAATGCCAATGGAGAGGGAAGGACCATGCAAATGACACGTTGGCTACCTAAATTGGGGGGGGGGGGGGGAGCATCTATAAAAGCATGAAGTGGCTGGCTTACAAGTTTTCAAGAGGCAGTGTAGTTTCAGAGTGAGCAGGGCAAGATAGAATCC
>NW_006408521.1:14272185-14285181 GCF_000296735.1 Chrysochloris asiatica | reverse complement strand
CAAAATGCCAATGGAGAGGGAAGGACCATGCAAATTAGACACTGGCTACCTAAAATGGGGGGGGGGGGCGAGATGGTGGCTAAAAAGGCATAACATGAAGTGGCTGGCTTACAAGTTTTCAAGAGGCAGTGTAGTTTCAGAGTGAGCAGGGCAAGATAGAATCCCCACTGAATAGTTGTCACCTTATCTAGATGGGTCTGTGAAAGGAGATGGGGATAGGATTCCTTTGATTCAATAGTGAGTAACTGTTACCATGGCTACTTGCAATTGTCACAACTGTAAAAGTTGAAGTTGTATAACAAAAAGGGGGGACTAATTAATCTTACATTCCAGGAACAGAGGGCCCTAGGACCACCAAGAGAGAAGAGCATGAGCAGACCGTGGGACCCTAACCAGAGAAGCAGCGACACCAAAGATGCAGGCAGAGGTGATGGCTTGGAGAGATAGAGCAGCAGAGGCCTGTAGACTTATGGAAAGAAAAAGGCTGTGTGCTGGCAGGCAGGAGGCTAGCTTGCAAAATGTGCCCTTTGGTTGCTTAAAAACAATTATATGTCCCTGCGCGTTTTTTTGTACATTCAAAAAAAGGGAAATAGAGGCAATACAGTTAAAAGAAAAAAAAAAGATAACGTTTTAAACAGAGCATTTAGACTTCAAGTTAAAAGCAGATCTGTTTTAAACAAAAAGAAACAGAAACTTATAATCAATACAATATCACATTAAGACATAAATGTAAGAAGTATAAATTATTCCAAGTGCAATTACTATATTAAACTACATATGCTTACATCTCTAACAAACCATGCTCAATAATAATAAAACTACATATTAAATTGTTTTGCTTGTTTTTTTAAAAAATTCTGAATATTGTTTCTCAGCAGCTAAACAGCACACTAAATTCTAACACCAAAAACCTTACTGGATTTTTTTTTTTTCTAATATTTCAATGAGCATACTTCAGTTTCATCTTTCATGGCACATTCTAAATTCCTTGGTTCTTCTTTAGTGTCACATTGACCAACCAAATCCTTAAAGATCGCCAAACGACATTCAGCATTTTCTTCTAGTATCTCTCGTTCCTGAAGGAGAGTCTCCCTTCATAACATAAAATTAATCCCATTAAGAAACAGAAAAAGTATAACTTCATGGTTTTGTTTTAAATATACAAAATTAAGAACACTATAAACTTAAAAAAAAAAGTCACCCACATATAACTCAGGATCACCATAGAGATTTCAAACAACTATTTTCAACCTTGTCCACAGAGGTCAATTCCTTAATTCAGACACCATTTAACATAAAACAAGTAAAACTCTCATATTTAACCAGGACAACTTACTTAAAGTCAGCTTCCCGTTGAGCCAAATAGTGAGTAAACTCCTGTGTAACTTCTTCTCGAATTTTAAATTCCAATGTTAATTTCTCTTTTCTTTCATTTATCAGTTTTTTTCTCAAGTCTTCTATCAAATCCAACAGTTTCTAAAACATGCAGATATTAAAATTACTATAAAAGAACAAATAGATCTTAAGAGACATATTGCCTAGATGACCAGAAAATAAAATTCTTACTCTGTTCATTTAGTTGATCATAATTATACATTATTCTTTTAAAAGTAATTATAACTAAAACTACATACATTTACAAAGAACCATTACTCTGAAATGTTAAATAGAATTTTGCACATTTTAGAAACAGAGGAATACTTTGAGAAGGTCCGTATGTAATATAATTTCATCCAGCCTTCACATATCTTAAGTGAGGTAAGTTAAGTAGGGGTTCAAAACTAGTCTGCCAAACTTTAAACCTGAAGTGTTATACAAAGGAATTAAGTTGTTAAGAAACTCAAAACACTTTCCAAAGTGCCATGGAGAGCTGTTACATAAACTTATCTTAGTGGACTTTTAATTATCTAAGTGTGGACTTCAACTCTACAGTCTTAAAACCACGTATACAAGTTAATACGGGCAATGACCAAACAAAGGAACTAACATGTAGCTTTGTCATAATGTATTCAGAACTCAATAAATTAAGGCATTAAGAAAACAGCTATATAGTCTTTTTAAGGTTTCTGAACTGATTCAATGACATCTTATAACAACCAAGTCAATGTTACAAAGAAAAAAGGATGAATTTATGAAAACTGCAAGGCTGGCAGTTCAAACCCACCAGGGACTCCTCAGAAACCCTATACAGGGTCACTATGAGTTGAAATCTACAGGGTGGCAATGTTTAGTGGTGGTGGAATACATCATAAACTATAGCATTAAATACTTTTTCCTTAGCAAATTGAGAAATTGTACTAACATTTAAATTCAATTAATATATAAAAATGTCAAATTGTTTGAAAAGATCAGCCCAAACTAAAACAGGACTACTAAATCCCTCCTTTTTTTTTTTTTTTACTGAGAAAAGTACTAGATTACAGATAGTCCTGGTATGGTGCTGCGGGTTAATGCACTGGACTGCAGAGTCAGTTTGAACAGCAAGGTCAGCAGATTAAGCTCACCAGCCATTCATTGGAAACCCTACACAGGGTTGCAATGAGTCGGTACCAAATCGAAGATATTTACAATAAGTAAATCAACAATTAAGGTCCAATCAAATGGTAACCAGATAAACTGGGACTCGTATGGCATCAGAAGTTTTCATTCATGTATACAAACAACAGGTATAATGGTAGCTTCCAAAGGTACTTAAGTAAAGCATTAAACTGACTGTCTTGAATTCATTTTTTGGAGTTCTACAGTCTAAGAGAGCACAATGGTGTAGGTTACACTAAAATTATTACAGCGTATCCAGAAGCACAGGTTTACCAATGTTCCCAAGCACTGGTATACACTTGTGTATACTTGCACAGTTATGGTCAATTAATGTGGGCAATGGAAATACAGGCATGACCTAAATTTCAAAATTAATTTAACTGAAATAGACATGCACACTATATTTGGGCAGAGGCTGAAAGATCCACTCTTAAACAATACTTTTTACCTTAAGATATCAGATTACCAAGGAATACCTATTTTTTAAGAATTAGGATAACTGGTACTAGACAGATATTTTGAGGACTTGTCCTTAAAATTGTACATTACAAATTTGGCAAAATATGCTACAGTCATTGGGTGAAAGAATACTAGAGAACAAAACATTAACCTGGTCTTAAAACATCCCACAGATTGAGTGCTTTAATAATAAAAGGTGATCTCAAGTGAGCAAGTATAAGAAAATCAGACATCATATGAATCCTGGGGTGATGCAACGGGAAACTGACAGCTTCACCTATAGAATATGCTTGCCTGAAGTGATAACTCTAAATCATGAAGAAAAACAAGATCAGAAAAATCTAGATTGGGGGTATTCTACAACTAGTCCCAACTCTGCAAAAATATCATTGCTAGATTAGCGATTACTATATAAATGACAATGAAAAACAATGTGCTAGCTTTGGTTATAGCTCTTATAACAAATAAGCTATAAAAGATATAACAGGATCACTGAAAAAGTCTGAATATGAATGGTATTATATGAATGTTAAAGTTCTTGAATATGAAAATGGATTTTGATTTTGAGGGAAGGTGGCCACTTAGAATACATATGTTCAAGTATTTACTTGTAAAATTATTTCAAATGGTTCAGGGAAAAAAATGTGTACTAACATCAATAATGGAAGTCGAAGTAAATACGACAATATGCTAGCAATCAGCAAATCCAGGTGGACAATAAATGGGTGACTGGATGTTCATTTTACTCATCTTTTGTAGGTTTTTAATGTTTCAAAGTTGGCAAAAAAAAGTTTGGAGGATTGATGAAAAAACACAACAAGAGGTCTTAAGAATTGTTCATTTTAACTTCACATTAATCAATCAAGTTTACAAGTATAAGCTGTTAATACATACTCTCTTCTCCTCTTGACTAATGAGAGCCTTGTCTTCCTCTA
The DNA here is from genome assembly GCF_000296735.1 of Chrysochloris asiatica. NCBI lineage: Eukaryota > Metazoa > Chordata > Mammalia > Afrosoricida > Chrysochloridae > Chrysochloris > Chrysochloris asiatica. The sequence continues at coordinate 14,281,249 of NW_006408521.1, read as the reverse complement.
ACGTCTGATCTAGATCTTCTTCTGCAGATTCAGTTTGTGCACTTGGCTTTTCTTCAAGTTTTTCTAGATCCTCAGTCAAATCTTCATTTTCCACCAAATCTTCCACATTACTTTCCCATGAAATGGTGGTTCTTGTTACATTTTTTCTATCTGAATCATTAACGTCTAATGATACATCGTGAGAATATCTGACAAGTGCAAATGATTTTTCTTGCGAGGTATTTAAAGTGTCTGGAACAAAAACCTGTTAAGATACCCAACATGTCTTTTAAAACAGAAAAGACAATGAATATTCACTAAGAGATTATTAATTTTACAGATTTAAATCAAATAACAACTTGAATTTTTAAAGAAAACTACACACACAACATATAAAAACAGGAATTGGCGTCCTTAAACAAAATAAGAAAAAGCCAACTGGATACACAAAAACTAGGTAACTCTACCTTCCTGGGTTAAGCACTTAGTTCTATGTTTACCAGGGTACACCCAGGAGCACTAGATGAACCAGACGGATGGTAGAACAAACAATGCATTCTAATAACACTCTTAATATGTAACTGATGCTTATTATTAACCTGTATCACTGTCATTTAAAATCTCACAGATAACATTCCATTTTTCCCACCTTTCTAATTAGTTACATATTTACATTTTTAACTTTCAATTCAACTTTTCTAAGAAAAGATAACCAACCTTCTATAACTCAGAAGAGGTTTAATACATTCTACACAAGTTTAAATATACTTACTTTTTGCGCAATGGCTGAGAACTTCAATACATTGAGTGTTTCATCATAGGCAAAACAACACTGACTGATGTTGACGATCATACATATTTTCCCTTTACCATTAAAAAAACTTTGAAAATAGTGGGTGAGTTTACTTTCCCGGAAAGGCACATGCTGTTGAAATCTATGGAAAAATTTTTCAAAAACACTGACTTTTAACAAATCTCATGAAGTCTGGATGTTGATAAATTTTATAAAGAAAGGTTAGTGATTAGTATTACCTGCAACAATTGTTTTATTGCTGTTGTTTTTGTTGTGTTGTAGTGGTATTTAAAGAACACAACATAAACAAAAAATTCAATTACTGTAGATGATGCTAATCACTAATGGAATCCTAATGTGGTGCTGTGATTTAGTGCTCTGGACTGCGAGGTCAGTTTGAACTGCAAGGTCAGTGGTTCAAGCTTACCAATCACTCCTCAGAAACCCTATACAGGGTTGCTGTGAGTTGAAACTGACTCAACAGCACTTAACAACAACAATGAATACTAATATGTTGTTGCTGAATGTCGCCAAGTCGTTTCCAACCCACAGCGACCCAGTATAGGGTTTCCAAGGAGCAGCTGGTGAGATTGAGCCCCTGACCTTGCCATTCAAGCAACTTTGCAATCTGACACATTAGCCCACAGTGCCATACCAGGACTCCACACCAATACTAATGTTGTTGTTGAGTGCCGTCAAATCGATTCCAACCCATAGCGACCCTGTATAGAGTTTTCGAGAAGCAGCTGGTGAGCTTGAACTGCCAACCGTGCAGTTCAAATGGCATTGCAGTCTGGATGAGTCCCTAAATGGCACATATGGCTAAGCACTAGACTACTAACCAAAAGGTTGACAGTTCAAACGCACCCAGAGGCACCTTGCAAGTACAGTCTGGCAATCTGCTTCCAAATGGTTGGAAATTCTATAGAGTGCATTTCTACTCCGTACACCGTGACTCAGAATTGACTAGACGGCAACTAACAAATGCTACTACTAACAGCAACCCGACAGGCCATATGTAAACAGAACCACACTAAACTAGATTTTGTTCCCTAGTGTAAAGCAACTTCATGAGAGATGTCAGCAAACAACTAAGAATGGTATAAGCTGACTTCTTACCGACCCAGTCTAAAATGCTCATTTATATAGAAGTCTATCACCATTAGGAGACTACACACTGCAGCAGAGTAAGACAAAAGTGATTTTAAATACTAAACCAGCATCATGAGAAGCTTATTTCCAAAGTGTCAGCTGGTACTTAATATTTGTTATAAAAAGCCTTAATGAGCCATAGTGGCACAAATGTTAAGGACTCAGCTGCTAACTGCAAGGTCGTCAGTTCTAACCCACTCAGTGGCTCGGCAGGCTCCTCAGGAAAAGATTCGGATGATCTAATTTGTATAAAGCTCACAGCTTAGAAACCAGTTCTCTTGTCACATGGGGTTGCTATGGGTCAAAATTGACTCAATGGCACCTACTTGCATGAAGAATATTATGTTTATTTGGTACGTTATTGGCGTCTTTTGAATTTTATTTCTACCTCACTTCTTAAAATCTAACATTGCTAAGTACTTTACTCATAATCCATATAATTATTATATGTATGGAGAAAGTTAAAAACAAAAACTTTAAATGTTATATGCTACTAGCACTTAAATGCAGAAATACTTACTTTGACTTTTCACTGTTTTTCAAAACATTAATACACTTTCCAAGGGTCAACAGAGAAGTATTGATGTTTCCAGTCTCTCTCAACCTTTCACCTTCATTCTGTGTCTTCATGCTCCGTTCTGACCCAGCAAGATCACATAAAGACAATCTGAATTAACAAAAACAATAATTATGTTAAAAATCTTTCAAAACAACCCAAAATAATTACAATTTTTTAAAATGCTTAACTTACTCATTGACTCGTATGACACGAGGCATTTCAGAATCTTCAATCTGTAATACTCTAATAGTGAATATGCTGTGACTAAAAGGAAATATAAAAAAATAAAATTTTATCTTTCCATTTTCCATTTTTACATTCCCAGTAAGAGAACAAACAACAAAAGGAAAGCAAACCCACTGCCATCAGCCCATTCCCATTCCCAGTGCCCCGATAGGACAGAGAAGAACTGCTGCCCAGGGCTTCCAAGGCTGTGCTCTTTATGGAAGCAGAGTACCACCCCTCTGAGCCTTGGAGCAGCTGGTGGATTCAACGCATAGGTGTTTACATTAACAGCCCAGTACTTTAACCACTGCATCGTTGTTAAGTGCTGTCAAGTTGGTTGTGACACATAGCAACCCCCTATAGAGTTCCTGAAGAGTGGCTGGTGGATCTGAACCACCAACCTTGTGGTTCAAACAGACCTTGTGGTCCAGTGCTTATCCTACAGCAGCATCAATAGGAGACAAGCATCAAAATCAATCCATATTTATATACTAAATCACTGAGTCCCTAACACGTAGACATAGTTTCAGCACTGTATTTTGAAACTGTTGCTGTTGCGTGCTGAGTCAATTCTGACTCATATAGGGTTTCCAAGAGTGGCTGATGAAGCTGAACTTTCAAACTTGTGGTTACCAGTCCTATGCTTATCCCACAGCACCACTGTTCCACTATGGCCCACAAACCAGCTGTCTGACTAAAACCAGATATTTTTCTTTCACTTAACCCAAATCTCTCCAACCTATTCCTTCTCTTGACATTCTAACTTCTATTGCTGGAATAATTACAATATTTCTCAATTTACGTCTAAGATTCATATGTAGCTACAGTAAAACAAGAATTCGACTTAAATAAAGACATATCTGGATCTTAAGTTACCCACTTAAGAGAAAAGCGATTTAAAATATTTGACCTTTAAACTTACATCCTTTTGTCTTCCAATCCTTAATCCCTTGTCATAGCAACCTGTGTTGTTGTTGTTATGTGCTGTGGAGTCGGATCCGACCCACAGCCACCCTGTACAGGGTTTCCAAAGCTGTAAATCTTTACGAAAGCAGAAAGCATCATCTTTCTCCAGTGGAACAGCTGGTAGTTTCGAACTGCTGACCCTGAGGTTAGCAGCCCCATTAATGACCACTACAATACCAAAGCTCCATGTAGGACAGCATAAAACTGCTCCTTAGTGTCTCTGTGACTATGAATCTATACTTGAACAGGCAGTCTCATCTTTCTCCCTAGGAGTGGCTGGTGGTGTGACCTTCCCAATGCATAACAAACACACCACCAGAGTGCCTTCCACATTTCATATGTTGTTGTTATTAAGTGCCATCAAGTTGGTTCTGACCCATAGCGACCCTGTATAAGGTTTCATAGGAGCAGCAAATGAGCTTGAACCGCCAACCTTGCAGTTCAAAATGACTATGTACTCTAGTGCATTAAGCCACAGTGCCACATATCATACATTGTTGTTGTTAGGTGCCATCAAGTCGGTATCGATTCATAGTGACCCTATGCACAGCAGAACAAAACACTGCCCAGTCCTGGACCAACCTCACAATTGTTGCCACACTTGAGCCCATTGATGCTGCCACGTGGCCAATCCATCTCGCTAGGGGTCTTCCTCTTTTTCTCTGACCCTTCACCTTACAAAACATGTTATCTTTCTCCAGCGACTGCTCCCTCCTGATAATATGTCCAAAGTATGAGAGACGAAGTTTGGCCATCTTGGCCTCTAAGCAGCACTCTGGCTGCACTTCTTCTAACACAAATCTATTGGTTCTTTTGGCAGCCCATGGTACTTTCAATATTCTCCTCCAACACCCTAACTCAAAAGCATCAATTCTTGTACAGTCTTCATTATTCACTGTCCAGCTTTCGCATGCTTATGAGGTGACTGAAAATACCATGGCTTGGGTCAGGCACACCTTAGTCCTCAAGCCGACATCTTTGTTCTTCAACACTTTAAAAAGGTCTTGTGCAGATCTGTCATTTGATTTCCTGACTGCTGCTTCCTTGAGTGTTGATAGTTGATCCAAAAAGAATGAAGTCCTTGACAACTTCAATTTTTTCTCCGTTGATAAGAATGTTATTTATTGGTCCAGTGCTAAGGATTTTTGTTTTCCTTACATTGAGATGCAATCCATACCGAAGGCTGTGCTCTTTGATTTTCATCAATAAATATTTTAAGTCCTCTTCACTTTCAGCAAGCAAGGCTGTATCATCTGCATATCACAGGTTGTTAATGAGTCTTCCTCCAATCCTGATGCCACATTTTTCTTCTCGAATTCTTTGCTCAGCTTCTCGGATTCTTTGCTCAGCATACAGGTTGAATAAGTATGTTGTTGTTAAGTGCTGTCAAGTCAATTCTGATTCACAGCGACCCTGCATAGAGTTCCCAAGGCTGTAAATCTTTGCGAGAGCAGAAAGCATCATCTTTCTTCCGCGGAACCGCTGGTAGTTTTAAACTGCTGACCTTGAGATTAGCAGCCTGATTTGTAATCACTATTAAGTCTCTATATATTAAAACCATCCTTTTACTCCTTAAGATTTATGGTCCAACTTATGTAGCATTTGTGTTTATGAGGTAAATGGGAAAAGTATAAAGAAAAGTTCACCATTATCAGCACTTTTAAAACTACTGACCACAGACATTCACATAAAGAGAAAATAAATACATAACTGAGAAATGTCTCTCAAATAAAAATTAATGTTAGGACGAGAAATAATATTGGTATTTTTATCAGTTTAATGCTCTTCAATTTAAAAAATGTTTTTATGCCGTAACATATCAGAAGCTATTGCCTTCCTTAAGCTAAAATGACTGTATTTTCTATCAAAGGAGAATACAATACCACAGATGATTCAAGCTGACACCATAGGGCTTGATCCTTACCTTCTACTGGAAGCATTGTTCAGTTTTGTGAAGGCAACACTCTGGTTCTTTAGTCCTACTTTTAAAAGTCTATATGCTTCTTTGGAATCAGATACTTGAATCCACTGAAGATCTTAAAAAAAAGACACATCAATTCATAACAACACAGGATTTGTTTTACAATGTCATCTCTTTGAAGATCTTCACTGAGCAACATATAATGAAATCTTTCTGTTAATAAGACACCTGAAACGGAGTCTACGGATCTATTACAAACACTATTAGAGAAGTACAAAAGAAGAGTCTATTATAAAGTTATACCAGCATTTTCAACAGCACCACCACACAAAACAAATGTTCTTTCACAGCCTGCCAAAGGGAAAATTAAAAAGGAAATTCCATAGAATTACAAATCCAGAAAGAAAAAGACAAAATACAGCAGACTAAACTTGCAAAACTACATACATGTTCTCCCCACCTACCTCTGGGGCGGGGGGGGAGGGGTGGAGAACAGAGGGAATGGAAGCAAATACTGTTGAATGATGATGCACGGAGGAGATTGCAATCACTACAATGAAACGATGTTCTCCCATGTAAACTGTCAGTCAGTTTACACTTTAAAAAAGAAGATAATTATAGAAAAAAAAAAAAAAAAACTACAAAAATGTGAGACGTAGGTTGCAATTCATTCATTAGTGAGTCATGAAATCAAATTTGTTGCGTCACAACCAGGATTTTAAAAAAATACACAAAATACAAAAACATGACAGTGCATTCCTTGTAGTAAAGGTAAGAATACTCATCAAAATGTTTGAGTTATAAATGTATCTATGTACAGACACATCAGCAGCTACTGGTCATTATGCTCTCAATGTGTATTCCTTACTAGGACAATGGTTAAATATGGTTCCAAATCACTACTGTAGAAGTACAGTAACATTTCAGAGCTGAAAGCCTGAAAACTGTTACAAAGCAGTAGAGCAATGTGACTCTCATTATACACAGCTTTTCCCAATTCCAAAACTCCAATCACTAGTACTCAAGCAAAAACCATGCTAAAATTGACCTCTTTGTATTCAAGCGTTAATGAACATATTTCCATAGAACAAACTCCTCTTGTTGTCATGATGTTAAAATTAGTATAAATTCAATTTCTAGTTTAGTTCTATAAAATAGAAATATTCAGCAGTCTACCTTTTATAAAAGAATGGCCCTTTACATCTTGGGAAAGGCGCAGCATCTTTCTCTTTTGAAACTTGGCTGATACAGGAACAAACAAGTCATAAATATACTCATTATAAATCTCAAAGAAAGAAACCCACACAGAAAACTTTATATTATTATCCATATTCAAACTAGCTTGTTCACAATCTATCACAGATTCGTCAAATTCCTGGGTATTCAAAGAGTTCATTATACTTCCTACAAAAATAAAAAAGAAAAGAAAAGTTAATTTCAAAATTAACAAAAAATGAGACAAAAGAACAGATAATTCAAACTTCCTGGACCTGAAAAACTAAATATCCTTAATCTTTTCACCAGTCATGTTAAACACATTTTAGAACAAAGCAATATGCAAATAATAATATTGGGACTGTTGCTGTTGTGTGTTTCATTTTAAAACTATAGGGACAGGGAACCAACCTGAGATTAAAGGTAAAGAAAAACAATGTTTACTGTTAAACGCATGGAAGTTATAACCAATAAAAGGGGTACTTGATATTTAATCCAAGTAAAACTTTATATTTCATAGAAGTCAAACCAAACCCACTTCTAATGAGCTAATTTCAACTCACATAGGACAACTCTATAGGACAGAGTAGAACTGCACCTTAAAGTTTCAGAGGCAGTAAATCTATACTGAAGCAAACAGCCTCAACTCTCTCAAAGTGACTGCTAGGTTGGAACCACCAACTACTTAACCAATATGCCACCATAGCTCCCTCAACATTGCGTTTAGAGCTGTATAATCAGGTTTACTGATTATGCCATTAAAGGAAGTAGATTTAGGAATGATCCAAAAATTAAGTCTCTCAAATGTATTTTATATGATGAACATTTTTAAGATAAGTGAGAAAGGAAACTTTACCATGAACAGTATCATAACTGTCATTCTGCACAGCAACCTAAAAAAGAAAGTTTGAGAAAAGTGTAACATATAAAGGTTAAATAACCAGGTTATTGATTATCTATTTAAATAAGTCACCACCCACACCACAATCTTTCATCCACTCAATTTAATGACTTTTATTTATTACTTTTATTTTTTAAATAATACATTCTCATAAAAGTAAATTTGAAACTACAGAAAAACATCTTTTCAATATTATCATGTAAACTTGTCATCCAGAGGGAATTATTAATATTTCAATACACCCTCTACTATCCCTTTCCCACACCATTAATGTACTGTAAAGTTTTTCTCCCTATAATTAAATATAATTTGTAAATATTTTGTGTCCATAACTGACCAAGTAAAAGAACATTTACATTATTTACAAAGTTTTGCCCATAGAAATAATACTATAATTTTGTCACATGCTGTCAAGTAAGTTTCAATAAAGCAATTCTGTATAGGGTTTCCAAGGAGCAGCTAGTGAATTTGAACCACCAACCCTGCATTTCAAACTGACCTTGAGGTGTAGTACTTATCCTACTGCACCACACCAGGACTCCAATACTATAAGTATCTTTTTTTTAAAAAACTAAAAAATAAGACTATATTTTTTATTTAAAATAATAAGCATATTTATATAGCTTTGTCTCCTGCAATCTAAATTATTCCCTTAGGATACATTTCTAAAACTGAAATTGATAGATTAAAATAATTTTTACACATTTAAGTTCCTACTCTTGAAATGCTGCTGTTCTCTGGGATACAGGGATTGAGACATGGTTGGAATGGGCAAAAGAGGGGAATAATGTTAAGATGCTTGGCTGTCTTTTGAATCTTGGTTTCCATGGCATACATTATAAAATAGACACTAGAGGGAGAGAGAAGGAAATAGCCAGAAATATCACCATAGAAACCTATAAGTCCGTCTTCTGCCAGTAACTGATTGGAATACCTAAAATGGGGCTACAACATGCCCAGTGAAGGAGGCTTCCTACGGAGTCTCTGCATTACATAAGACCATAGGTGGAATCCTGAACCCCATCCAGAATCCTCTGAGGTGGGAAATTTCTACTTGAAAGGACAAGTAGACCAGCCTGGAGAGGCTAGAAGAACAGAAGATACTTCTTGAAAGAAAGACCGACAGGAAAAATACAAAACAATATAGGCAGACCGACTGATTACTCCAAGAACAAGCAAGTTGCTAGCCCAGGAGACAGCAAGCCAAGTGATCAGGTCCCCTCAGGGCAAACCTCCTTCTAAGACTAAGACTCAATGGGAATAAACGTTCTGATTGGTGATCACGTTCATCACCAATAAGGGGAAGTGAGAGAAAAACAGAAATGAAGCTGCAAGCTAAGCCTTACAATGTTC
>NW_006408521.1:14269164-14271695 GCF_000296735.1 Chrysochloris asiatica | reverse complement strand
AGTATCCAATCTGTCGGGGCAGGGCTGATGAAAGGAGATGTGGATAGGTCTCTTGCGATACAATACTGAATAATTCTCATCAGGACTGATTGTGAGGGTTGGCAATGTAAAGGTAAATGTTTTGTAGCAAAAGGAGGGGGGTGATTAACTTTGCAGTCTAGGAGCAGAGGTTCCCTGGGACCATCAAGGGAGAAGAGCAGAGAGCGGGACCCTACCCAGAGAAGCAATGATGCCAGAGATGGAGACAGAGACGATGATGTGGATATATAGAGCGGCTGGGCACTTTAGACCCAGAAAGGGAGAGGGGCTGTGTGCTAACACCTGGGGGGCAGGCTTGCTTGTATACCCTTTGGTTGGTTGATGCTGCATGGAGGGGATTGTAACCATGGCAATGAAATGATATACAATAGGATGAATGTAAAGCTAATGTTCTCACATGTAAACTATCACATAATTCACAATAAAACATTTTTTTTTAATGCTGTTGTTAAGTATTGTTGAGACGATTCTGACTTACAGAGACCTTGCATTGAGTTTTCAAGGAGTGGCTGATGGGCTTGAACTGCCAACCTTGTGGTTAGCAGTCCACTGCTTCTCCTACAACACCAGGTCAGGACTCTAAAGATTTTATGGTTAAACTGCTTCTAGAACCACTCTTTACCATCAATATCTGAAACTGTACATTTCATATTCTAACTTTTAAATAATTACATAGGCAAAATGCTATTTTAACTAGATAAATTTAATTAGGGGCATTTTTGTCAATATTAACATTTTAATTTATGAATTATCTAATAAATCATCACCAATCTCCGTAATTTTTTAAGAGACTCAAATTGTCAAAGACCACATTCATGTACTTTGCTCTCTACTGAATGGCAAAGCTTTTGTTTATTACCCTAAGGCATCAAACACTAGTTTCTAAATGTCTTTTTTTTTTAAATGCCAATTGCTAATTTCAAAATGGTTATAGGTTTTAACAGTCTTGAAGAGAATAAACAACTGAAAATATAACATGACACCCAGAAGGCATGGGAGGAACAAACAGACAAATATCACTTCATAGAAAATGTTTACAAGACTGTTTGGTGCCACTTACTGAACAACATGCCCTCACATCATACTGGGAACATGGTAGCTCCATATGATAATCACTGGACTCCGAACTACAAGGTCAGTGGTTCAAGCCCACCAGTCACTCTGTGGGAGAAAGATGAGACCTTCTGCTCCCTCAAAGATTTTAAGCCTTAGAAACCCTTAACAGGGTCACTATGAGTCAGAACTGATGTGACAGCCCCTACAACAACCCTATCATATTACTTAGTTATTTTTCTATTTATTTGTCAGTTCTTTCCTCTAATAAAATAAAACCTACAATGTGTTCTCAACACATAAAACATTGCCTAGGCTACATACATTGTTGTCCGAGTAAAAATGTGTTGACTATCATCAATGGAGTTGGGGCATAAACAATAAGCAGGGAAATTTGCAATGCATGAAGGGAGCTTCAACAGGTATTTGGACAAATGGAATTAAAAGATAACAGAATTTTTCCATTAATTTTTTGAAGCCCTAACCCATTAAAGTTTTTAAATAAGTTCTTATAAATCAATAAGAAAAAGTCAAATGAAACATGGGGCAAGCAATATGTCTGGCAATTTATAAAAAAAAAAAAAAAATCTACGGTGCACCAATTACCTGATTCATAATTCAAGAAATATATATTAAATCTAAGGAAGGCCATTTCTATTTGTCAGACCAGAAACTTTTAAAAGTCCAATGTTGGTCAGAGTTTGGGAAAACTAGCACTATTGTTTTTGGATTATTGTTGTTGTTGTTGTTAAGTGACACTGAGATGGTTCCAACTCCTAGTGTCCCTGTATAGGGTTTACAATGAGCGACTTGGTGGGTTTGAATTGCTAACCTTGTGGCTCAAACTGGCTTGAGGTCTGGCGCGTTATCCTGCCGTGCCATACCAGGACGCCACTATATATGGATGTTGTTGTCATTAAGTGCCATTGAGTCAGTTCTGACCCACAGCAACCTTGTAAAGGGTGTTTCCGAGGAGTGGCTGGTGAGCTTGAACTGCCGACTTGGGTTCAAACAACTTTGCGGTCTAGCGAATTAATCCACAGCGCCACATCAAGACTCCATTATTGGGAGTTGGATGGGGTAGAGAGTAGGCGGCAGTAATTGGGGGTGGTGGGAGAAGGAGGAGGCGGCGAATCACTTATAAATGGCGCCGAAGCAGGACCCAAAGCCTAAATTCCAGGAGGGTGAGCGAGTGCTATGCTTTCATGGGCCTCTTCTGTATGAAGCAAAGCTGGGCTGAATGGGTTCCAGAAAGCAGAGTGCTCAAATATGTGGACACCAATCTGCAGAAACAGAGAGAACTTCAAAAAGCCAATCAGGAGCAGTATGCAGAGGGGAAGATGAGAGGTGCTGCTCCAGGAAAGAAGACATCTGGTCTTCAACAGAAAAATGTTGAAGTGAAAACAAAAAAGAATAAACAGAAAACACCTGGAAATGGA
>NW_006408521.1:14264507-14267889 GCF_000296735.1 Chrysochloris asiatica | reverse complement strand
TCTATTATTTATGGATAGTGGGGAGTAATTTGAGTGTAAAAATGTAAAATATCTGTATTTTTGGACATAGCAGTTTTATTTCTAGAAATTTATCCTTCAGAAATAATTACAAGTAAATATATGTGCAGGAAAAAAATGCTTCCTTACTGAATGAAGCATTGCTAAAATAGTGAAAGATAAAAGCAATCCAAACATGGGGAATTGGTTTAAAAAAATAAGAAAGAAAGTGAGGTAAATGCACACTAACACATAACAGACACAGAATTAAGGGAGCAAGAGTTTTCAGAAATGTTAAATGACAGACAAGATTCATTTTTGTAAAAACTACAGATACAATCTACATAGAATAAAGGAAACAGATATGAAAACAAATGCAACCATACATATGACTGTGTATGTTTATGCATATAAAGACATATATAGAATGCTGTTTATGTGAATTTTATAGTAAGAGAAAAGATCAAAAAGTATTTTCCAATCTATTAACAGAGGGTTTTTTTTTTTAGCTTGAGCAATGGAAATATAAGGAACTTTGAATATCCTTCCCCCATTCTCGCTTAAATTTTATGAGTATGTGTGTCACTGAGCGTTAATGTTTAAACTGTAATGTCGATGGTTCAAGCTCACCAGTCGCTCCTTAGAAACCCTACAGGGTCATGACAAGTCAGAACTAACTCTAAGGCAATTAACAACATTGCTTTTAAAATAATAATAAGACTTTAAAAAACCATTTACATGTTATACAAAGTTATTTCTACAACAACCAAAAAAGACTTAATGACATCCAGCAAGATGGTGGAGTAGGCAGATGCATTACATGACCTTCAACAACAAAGACATGAGAGAACAAATAAAACAGACACAGATGAAAATCTTGCCAACCTGAACTTCAGAAGGAAGGTTAGAGAGGTGGATGGAGTGCTTGCTGGGAGGACAGGCTGAGCAGGGCGGAGAGAGAGGGAGACTGGTGAACAGCTGGCCAGATGTGACTTGACCATCTTGCGAGCAGCTCTGGCAGCAGAAGAAGGGCTGGCTGAGTAGGTGACAGGAAATGTACTAGTTCTTTTTCCTTCCCACACTACCCTGGTGTTCGAAGTCTTGGTGTAGTGCTGTAGGATAAAGCACTGGACTACAAGGTCAGTTTGAACCACAAGGTCAGTGGTTCAAATTCACCAGTTGCTTCTTGGAAACCCTACATAGGGTCACTATGAGTCTGAATCAACTCATCAGCAATTACCAACAAGCCTGGTGTTCAGAGGTGTGGCCAGCTCCCACCCTCACCTACCCCCTAGCACAGACCCTGTTCCCCACAGTTCAGAGCCATACTGGCATGCATTGGGGGCCTGCTGCGCCACTTTGATTCCTGGATTCAAGGGAGCTCGGCTCCAGAACTACAAAACTTGCAAAGCCACCGGACTAGTCTTTAACCAGTCACCCTGTCAGCAGCTTCCATCAAGGGCCTTCAGGAACTACTTCCAGATTGAGTGCCCTGGACATAAATAACACCAAGGCCAATAGGCACTCTATCTAGGGCTACAAACTCTGCTGTCACATCCCTTCCACAAACACCTCGTGAGCTCCTTGAATTGCAGGAGCTCACCAGCAATTTCTCCCCACCGGATCCAACAACTGCATAGTTAGTTTTTACAAATAGACAACCCCACAATGTCCCAGAGACAACAGACAATTTTAGTTCACAAAAGAAATGAGAGAGAATGGCTTAAACAAATAACTAAGATGGAGAAACAGAAAAGATTTCTGAGAAAAAAAAGGTAACAGAACTGAAAAAGAATTCAAAAGGATGATATTTGGATACCTTCAACAGATTGACAGAAGGAACAAGGAAAGCAAAGAGAACACAGAAAAAAATTAGAATTCAGGAAAATTCTTTAAGAACTAACAGACAAAATAAATGCAAATTCTGAAACAACCTGCAATTAGAAATCCATAAGATTAATACTAATACCTCAGAAATGGACAATACATTGAAAGGGTAAAGGAGAATACTTCAAGCAATGGAAGCTTGAATTAGTGAACTTGAAGACAAATCTCTCGATGTTAGTACGCTAGAAGAACATTCAGAAAAAAACAATGAAAAAATCCAAAGAAAGCCTAAGAGTTATGTGGAACACCATGAAGAGGAAAAAGTTAAGTCTGTATGGAATTTCAGAACATGAAAAAAACAGAGAAAACTGTCGGAGTTGATGGAAGAAAACTTCTCTATCATGAAAGATGAGAAAGATAAGCATACAAGAAGCTGAACAAACCCCAAACAGGACAGATCTCAAAAGAAAAACACCAAGACATAACATAATCAAACTTTCCAAACTCAAACAGACAAGAAAAGAATTCTGAGAGCAGCTTGGAAAAAATGTAAAGTTACCAACAAAGGAGAATCCATAAGATTAAGCTCGGATTTCTCAGCAAAAACCATGCAGGCAAGAAGAAAATGGGATGACATGTATAAAACTCTGAAAGTAAAAGATTACCAACCAAGAATCATATACCCAGCAAAGCTGTCCCTCAAATATGAAGGCAAAATAGGGAATTTCCTGATAAACAGAAATTAAAGGATTTATACTGACAAACTTTTTTTAAAATGTTAAAGGATGCTCTCTGGACCTAGAAATAACAAGAGCAGACAACAACTTAAAATTAACATACATGACACCTCCACCCAGAAATCAATCCAGATATGTTGTTGTTGTTAAGTGCCGTTGAGTGGGTTCTGACTCCTAACAACCCTGTGTAAGGTTTACTATAAGTGTCTGGTTGAGTTTGAACCGATGACCTTGCTATTCAAACCAACCTGTAGTCCAGTAATTATCTTCCAGTGCCACACCAGGTATTTAAAAACAAACCTACAAGACTGAAAATAGGGAGCCAGATATATCCATGTATAATGAAATCAACTACAAAGCAAAAGGAGGAAATAGTGTAGATACATAACTTCCACATTGCAAGGAAGTCGATAAGATTTCAAGATAAAACAGACTGTTTTAAACTAAAGGGAAAAAATAAACTACAAGGTAACTTCAAAGAAAAATAATACACCTGCACATCAAAATTTTAAAAAGAAAATCAGAAAGATGTAGTAAGCATTAACACACAGGAATGAAAATGAAAAGAAAACCCAGAGATAAAATTAATTCAGTATAGAAAAGTACGTGGAACAAAGACTCCAGCAGTACCATACACGTACACACAAACCACAGAAAATGATAATAATCAATTCATACCTACTGATAATTTAACAGAATGTAAGGATTAAATGTACCCATCAAGAGACATAGACAGCAGAATGGGTAAGAAAACAGAATCCTTCAATTTGCTATCTACAAGAGACACATCAAAATATGGAGACAGCCCATCAAAAGAAGAA
>NW_006408521.1:14263207-14264407 GCF_000296735.1 Chrysochloris asiatica | reverse complement strand
AAATAACCCAATTAAAAAGTGGGCACAGGATATGAATAGACACTTCACCAAGGAAGAGAGCCAGGCAGCCAACAAACATATGAAAAAATGTTCACGATCACTAGCCATTAGAGAGATGCAAATCAAAACAACAATGAGATGTCATCTCACACTAACAATAATAGCAAAGATAAAAAATGTAGAGGTCAATAAATGCTGGTGGGGATGTGGAAAGACTGGGAAACTCCTGCATTGCTGGTGGGATTGCAAAATGGTCTAACCTCTCTGGAAAGCAATACGGTGTTTCCTCAGAAGGTTGAAAATAGAAATACCTTATGATCCAGCAATTCCTCTAGTTGGTATTTACCCACAAGAAAAACAAGCCACAACACGAGAAGATATATATACACACCAACGTTCATAGCAGCACTATTTACAATAGCAAAAAAATGGAGACAGCCAAAGTTCCCATCAACTGAAGAATGGATAAACAAACTGTGGTACTTACACACAATGGAATATTATGCTACCTTGAAAAATAAGAAGAAAGCTGCATGCCACCACATAAACATGGATGAACCTTAAAGACATTATGTTGAGTGAAATTAGTCAGTCACAAAAGGAGAAATACTGCATAGGACCATTACTGTAAAAGACTAAGAAAAAGAACCCATACTAATCCACTAAAGTGGATTCTTTGCTGGTTGCTGGGACATAGGGGTAGGGTGAGGGGAGGGAGGAGAAGGTGGAGCACAGGGCAGGGAATAGACACAGGATAGTTTGGGTGCTGGGGAGGGGGGGCAATATACAAGATGAGAAAGGGGAATGGAAGAACAAAGCAGATGGGAGAACAATCAGGCAGGTTTGAATGGGCTAAATGGGTAAATAATGATGCATGCATAACCTTGGAACAAAAGGGCTCTAGGATACAGAGATTGAGACATGGTTGGAATGGGCAAAAGAGGGGAATAATGTTAAGATGCTTGGCTGTCTTTTGAATCTTGGTTTTCCTTGCATTATATTATAAAATAGACACCAGAGGGGGAGAGAACGGAATAGCCAACAACATCACCATAGAAAGCTTGTAAGTCCGTCTTCTGCCTATAATTTATTAGAATACCTAAAATGGAGCTACAACGTGCCCAGTGAAGGAGGCTTCCTGCGGAGTCTCTGCATTACATAAGACCATAGGTGGAAGTCTGAACCACATCCAGATCTTCA
>NW_006408521.1:14254490-14263107 GCF_000296735.1 Chrysochloris asiatica | reverse complement strand
GCCACACCAGGACCCCCTAAGATGTTTACAGGCGGTAAATTACTCAGGGGCTAGAAGGCCATTATCATGGTAATAGGGCTGACAACATACAAGAGTGAGGTCAGCAGAGGAAAGATGAAGGCAGCATGAAACACATGGAGGAATACAAAAGTTAAAGTTAATAGAGGTAAACACTGTTAACTGTTGGTACATGACAGGAACTGCAATCATGTAATGAAGCAAAGTTAATGATTTCTTGAATGTAAAACCGATGATATGCTCTGTAAACCTTTACTCAATTCACAATAAAAAGTTTGGAAAAAAAGATTTAGAAGTAATTTAAACTTGTATTGTTGAAGCATTCTTGCTGTTTGTGAAATGCAAAACAGTTGTTTTCTAACAAGATACTAATCTTTTTCTCAAAAAGAAAAGTCAACATGACTGAAACAAACTAAAGAGTTGATGAAAACTGATGACATACATATTTCACATACTAAAATACATCCATACCTCTTTAATTTGCCGAAGCAATGTGCTTTTGTTAGCAGCTTCTTCTTTCTCCTGGTCTGGTGATAAACGTAAGTATTCTCTAGATCTATGTGGTTTAAGGTTCATCTTTGTATACAGTCTTTCCCGAAGACTATCAAACAATACATTCAAAGTTCGAGGCAGGATACCAATATTATCTTCTGTGCCTGCAAAAGTAATTTTTGTTTTACACCTACTCCTGTAATCAGCTATCTCATTATCTAACATTTCATTTACAACAAAGTAAACCATCTACTGTTTTCTGAATTAACAATAAATATCTAACAGTAACAGATGCCAAGGTGTAAGGTGAGAGTAACACTAGCTGTGACCACTAAATTATGAGTCAACTTGGCTGGGGCATGATTTGCAGTGTTTGGTAGTTATGTAATGATGTAATCTGTCAGTTTTGTAATTATGGAATTCTTCACCACTATGTGATCTATGTGTTCATCTTCCATTTTGACATAATGCTAATTCTCTCATAATGACCCAGTGTTTGGAAACTATGTTGTCAAGTAAAGAATGGGTATATATTCTTTCAGTATATTATTATTGTTGTGTGCTGAGTTAATTCTGTCCCATAGTGATCCTGGATAGGGATTCTGAGAGCAACTGGTGATTTGAACTGCCAACTTTGTGGTTAACAGTCCAGTGCTTATCCTACAGCACCACATCAGGGTAAAACTTTCCTGGAATATTATGCCATCAATGGGAATGCAGTGGCTCTGTACAGTAATCACTGGGCTGTGAACCTCAAGGTCAGCAGTTCGAGCCACCAGCCACTCCAGGGGAGAAAGATGAGGCTTTCTGCTCCTGCAAAGATGCATAGCCTCAGAAACCCTATACAAGGTCACTATGACTCACAACCAACTTGACAGTACTTAATAACAACACCAAGCCACATCAACAGGGAGCCATGAGGGTACAGTGGTTAAGCACTCATCAGCTAACCACAAGGTTGAAGCTGTCCACATGCACCAGCTGCTCTGCAGGAGAAAGAGATGCAGTCTGCTTCCATAAAGACTGCACTTACTGCTAGGTGCCATGTGAGCTGGTTGACTCACAATGACCCTGTTCCCCAGGCTACAAATCTTCATGGGAGCAAAAAGCCTCACCTTTCACCCATAGATTAAAACCTTGGAATAGATTACAGCCTTGGAAACCCGATGAGGCAGTTCCACTCTGTCCTACAGGTTAGCTATATCACCACTAGGGAAGAGTAAACAGCTAAGAACACAGTGCAAGAAGTTAAGGGATTACTCAAAGTTTCCCAACATTTTAGTCTTCGCTATATTGTTGCCACTTTATCAACTACTATTAATATGCCAACTGTTTGAACTGCAAGGTCAGCAGTTCAAGCTCACCAGCCGCTCCTCGGAAACCCTATACGGGGTCGCTATGGGTTGGAACCGACTCAACAACACTTAAAAACAACAACAACATTATAACACAAGAACTTCTGGTTTGGCGCTATAGGATCAGCAGTGGACTGCGACCACAGGGTCGGCAGTTCAAACCCACCAGGTGCTCCTTGGAAACCCTACACAGGGTTGCTATGAGTTGGAACTGATTCAATGGCACCAAGCAACAATAATAACATTCATTATATTGCAAAACCTGAAATTTAACATTCAGATCAGGCCAGAATATTAATCTTTTTAATCATCCATAGTCACAAAATCTAAAAATAAAATGAAATATAAACTGCCTCTGTGGCTATTCATAGTCAAATCTATCTTTTTTATGAATTATTAGCATTGTCTAATTCTCTATCATATGAGTAAAATAATTTCATACATGTCATTCACAATACACATTTAAAATGGAGCAGACAAACTAAGTAAAGGAAAAACAATCACACATAAATTTTATGAAAATAGAAAAGAATATTACTGCTTTTTTTTTTCCTTTTCATCAGAAGTAAAACAACGTATTTACCTTGTATTGTGTATGTTTTTCCTGAGTTGGTAACCCCATAAGTAAAAATCAGCCGACTCTGTCCTTTCAAGAGGTCTTTTACTAGCTGAATAATGCAACCCTGAAAGAATTCCTTCTGCGTAGTTTCTGGGCCAAAAACCTAAATAAACATTTTTAAAAATTGCATTCTAAAAGAAAATTTATGTTAATTGTTAAAATGAGTTCTATTTCCTTAAGTTTTACAAACTTAAAAGGCTGGTTTCTAAGATTCAATTTTGGAACCCATGTCATATACTCAATCCCATAAATACATTTGATAGTTTAACGACTAAGTACCAGAAAGTGTTCAAGACTGGAATCTGACATGGTCCATCAACTTTTGAAAACAGAAGGGGCAAAATTAAGCACTATACATTGAGCTACTGACTTACAACCTTATACAACTGGGCTTCAAAAACTTCATGGAAAAAATGGGATTAAACGATAGTGGAATTTTCCTACTAACTTTCTGAAGCACTCTTACATTTGTAAACTTGAAATTTGAGTACTACATGTAAGAAAAAAATTATCACTATCTAAAATCTAAAGTTTATATGAACAAAATACATAATTCATCATATACATTTACACAGCCAGTTTAACCTAGGACAATTCTCTTTCTCTTAAAAAGAAAAAGGCTTCATGTTTCCATGGGCACTTACACTTACCTTGGAAAAACTGAATTTCTGTGTCATCTGCCCAAAGATTCTGTCACTTGACTGACCAATGATACTTTGGGGATCTTTAAGCAGAACAGTCTGAGAATCCAAAATACACACACAGCCCTAAAACATACACTCACAATAAATATATAAGAATAATGGCATCCTACTCATTTAATTAAATCTCAGTTAAATTCTAAACAAACCTCAGACTCATGTTCCTTTTCTGGCTGTGTTAGCGGTCTTATTCGAAGACAAACCTGGAGGTAATCTTTGGATTCCAAACTATTTATCTTAAGAGGAAAAAAAAATAGAAACTTTAAAAAATAATAAAGAACATAAATTTTAAATGGTCAGCTTTCTTTAACTTGGATGATTGTTACATAACAATTAGAAATCAAAAGACTCTTTAAGCCAACAGTCATAATTCTGTTTTAAAACATTTTATAGTTTACAGAAAAAATCAACAAACATGCTTGAAAAACAAAATACATCACAAGAGGCAGTCAAATTCCTTCACATTCTATATTTTACTTGAAGTTTATAATAAACCTTTATTGTCATTATAAAAATTTATACTAAACTTTATACCTAGAAAATTAACAGGATTCTAAACTATTTTTTTTAAAATAAAGCTCTAGAAATCTAGAATAACAAGAATATTCTATTGACCCAAGTACTTGATACCATCACACATTTAGCTTTTTTTTTTTTTTTTTTTTTTTTTTTTTTTGCTATGCACTATTCTTCTTACTGCTTCCTTTGGGGGAAGAAATACAATTAGTATTTCATTTTAAATTATTATCTTAATGATGAAAACTTCTTAGACATTACCAAAAGTCTGAGGTAAGAAGCTGCTGGATCTGGAAGTTCAAGACTGAAGTCTTGGCATACACCATTTTTAACTGGCATAACACAGCCCACAACGACAATGTTCTACAATCTACTTAGATCAGTAGCAACTGGGATCTTAAACACTCATGAGTGGTCATCTCCAGTGTTAACTATTGGTCTCTCCCTTTGTGGAGGAAAGAAAAGTGATGAAAACTGAAGACAGATGGCAACAGTCCAATGGACCAAGGGAACATATGAATATCAGTCTTCACGACTCTAAGACCAAAAGAACTAGATGGTACCTGGTTGCCACTATCAACTGCACTGAAAAGGCATTAGAAGTTCCTGGCTAGAGTATGAAGCAAAACTATAAAATAAACCAGGGGTTCTGATGTGTGTGAACAGCTAACCAGTGCTAATCAGCAGTTCAAACTCACCAGCTGCTCCTTAGAAACCCTAAATAGGGTTACTATGAGTCAGAATGAAGGAGCTCGGTAGCACATTGGGCTGCTAACCATAAGGTTAGCAGTTCAAATCCACCAGTAGCTCCAAGGGAGAAAGATGAGATTTTGTGTTTCTGTAAAGATTTACAGTCCCAGAAACCCTAATGAGCCAAAATCAAATCCACAGCACGCAACCACCACCACCATGAGTCCAGTGACCACCACAGCACTAAGTAACAACTGGCCAGAAACACATTGGAGTAACCTGAGAGGCCCTTGGTCACTCTTCAGGTCTGGAACAGAATTCACCCTTGTGGGCAAATTTTCAAGCAAAAGGAACATATTTTACTGGGGGACAACAATAGTACGGTATGCATGCCATGGAAGAGTCAGCCATCCAAGACCAAAAAGGAAGCACACACCTATGGGCAAAATTTAGAAGGGGTGGAAAAGAAACTGGAATGGGTATGAAGAATCACAAAGAGAAAATAGAATCAACTGTTGTTAAATGGAGGGGATTGCTATCATTGAAATGAAAGAAGTATATAACTTGTTAAATGTATAGCCTTTTAATGTGCAATGGAAACCTTCACTCAACTCACAATACAACAGTTTAAAAAATATTTAGAATTGTAAATAAATTTTTAAATCAACAAAAACATAAAATTTAAACAATTCTTTGAGGAATACAACTTATCTAAACAAGACACAAAAATTAGAAAACGTGAAATCTTTTTCTTTTTGAATAAAGAAAACTCCAGCCCTATTAGTTCACTGGCAGATTCTCTCAAACATTTACGGAAGTAATCATACAAATCTTCCTCAAGCTGTTTTAAGATCTTTAAAAAATTTTTTAAGAAAATAAGAGAAAGAGGAAATACTTCCAATTCCTTTTGAGTGCAGCATAAACCTGACACCACAACCTGAAGATTTCTTCAGAAAAAAATTACAGAACAATCTCCCTCATTCAGTTAACTACAAAAATATCTTTAAGAAATAAATATAAGCAAATCAAATTGACTAACACATAAATAAAACAGGATAATATACCATAACAAGAGCGATCTATCCCAAGAATCCTATGTCATTTTGCCATTCAAAAAAATCAATCAGGTCTCTTTCCAAGAATGAAACTCAAAGGGGACACACGAGCAGGCATGTAAGCTTGCTGGTGACCACATTAGTATACTTGTGAATGGAAGTGGGGGAAAGGCAGTAATGAAGACATGGGCTGAGTTTGACCATTTTCCAGACTCCTGTTGACCTTGATATGAGAAAAGAGGAAGGTCTGGTTGGTCTGAAGCTTGGGGAGACTTGGGAACTCCTGAGCCCTTGTACACTGATCTAGCCAATGAAGGCTAGAGCTGAGAGTGAAGCGTCCAACTGATATGAAGTGGGGGGGAGGCACACAAGAATGCCCAAACTTGCAGATAAGGATAAATTGCTACAATTTGATGAACTTGGCCTTTGTTTATGGATGCAGTTGCTCAAAATAGCAACTGAGAGGGAAAGAGTCTTCACATCAAGGATCAAGCCTACTGCCTCAGTGCATAGGGTTGATAGGAAAGAACAACTTAAACAATGGCTACCTAAAATGAGGGGGCTGTAAAGGCACGAAGTGGCTGACTTACAAGTTTTCAAGAGGGAGTTTAGTTTCAGCGTGAGCAGGGTAAGGCAGAATCCCCACTGAATAGTTTTCATCTTGTCTAGACGGGTCTGATGAAAGAAGATGGGGATAGGATTCTTTTGATTCAATAGTGAGTAATTACTATCATGACTAATTGCAATTGTTACAACTATAAAGGTAAAAGATGTGTAACAAAAAGGGGGAATAGTTAACCTTTCATTCCAGAAACATTGGACCATAGGACCATTAAGAGGGAAGAGCATGAGTGGAACTTAGGATCCTAACCAAAGAAGCAGCAATACCGGAGATGGAGGCAGAGGTGATGGCATGGAGAGATAGAGTAGCTGAGGACTCTAGACTCATGGAACAAGAAAGGCTATGTGCTGGCAGGCAGTGGACTGGCTTGCAAACTGTGCCCTTTGGTTGTCGAACCAATTATATATTTTTGCATGTTTGTGTGTACATCAAAAAAAAAGGGGGAAGGGGGATAGAAGCAAATACTGTTGGCCAACAGTATATGGAGGGGATTGTAACTGCAACGAAACAAAATACAATTGGCTAAGTGCAAAACCGATGCTCTGCCATGTAAACTATCACTCAATTCACAATAAAAGCTTAAGAAATCCCAATCAGGTAATTCATCGGCTAGAGGGCAGACTCTGGCAACACAATACATTACAAGTTGGGCTGCAGTTCAAATCCACCAGCTGCTCAGGAAAAAGATGAAGCTTTCTACTCCCATAAAGATTTACAGCTATGGAAACCTTATGTAGAGTTGCTATGAGGTGGAACCATATCAGCAACACACAGCCATCACCAGCGGGTAGACACGTGGTTAACTCAGGTCAGAGCAAAGGTTGGCAAAAGAATGATGAAGATACGTGAAGACACATGAAGGAACACAAGAGTTAAAGGAGAGAGCGGTAAATACACAACCCTGCAACAAGGGAGAAGCGTGGAGAGCGGGACCCTACCCAGAGAAGCAGTAACGCCTGAGATGGAAGCAGAGACGATGACATGGAGAGATGGAGCAGTTGGGGGCTTTAGACACAGAGAGGGAGAGGGTCTGTGTGCTGACGACCAGGGGGCAGGATTATAGAGTATACACTTTGGTTGATGGTGCATGAAGGGGATTGTAACCATGGCAATG
The DNA here is from genome assembly GCF_000296735.1 of Chrysochloris asiatica. Lineage (NCBI taxonomy): Eukaryota > Metazoa > Chordata > Mammalia > Afrosoricida > Chrysochloridae > Chrysochloris > Chrysochloris asiatica. The sequence continues at coordinate 14,255,925 of NW_006408521.1, read as the reverse complement.
GATATACAATAGGATTAATGTAAAACTAATGTTCTCCCATGTAAACTATCACATAATTCACAATAAAAAAAATTTTTTTAAAAAGAGTTGTGAAAAGAATTTGACTACCCAATGAATAGTGGCACATGTGTGGAATGAACTTTTTGTGTCACACCAAGCATTCCTGTAAGACACGCCAGGCGAACCTAGCAAAATACATCATGTGAGCCTAACACAATGTGTGTGTGACCAAGCACTACTACCAGTGAGACGCACACACTCAGCCACCCAACGACATCAAACCCATGCAAAGGCCAACCAACCAGCAGCGTCACATTCATACACAGACCAATACTGAAAAAAAAAACAATTTCAACAATTCATAGGAATGTACACAATACAAAGAGAAAGGGGAAAGACAAACTCCAGAAAAAAATACAAAAAAAGGTAAACATTGAGTTCATGTAAATATATAAACAAAAATAATAGAATCTTAATGTCTCAATGCTATCTGTGATAGGATAATATTCATGTGCCTATAAGGAAGACCTGTCAATACCACTATTATTCATTTGCATATCATTAAATCCAATGGTAAAGATATTGAAGAATTACAACAACTTCTTCAATCTGAAATTGATCAAATATACAATCAAAATGCACTGATAATTAGTTTCATTGAAATGTGAAAGTTGAAAACCAACAGGAAAGATATGTAGTTGGAAAATAGAACCTTGGTGGTAGAAATGACGCTAAAGATCACATGATAGAATTTTGAAAACCCAATTATTCATTGCAAGTACCTTTTTAAACAACATGCACATGGACCTCACCAGACAGAATACAAAGGAATCAAACTGACTACATCTATGGGAAGAGACTATGGCAAAGCTCCATATAATCAGCCAAAACAAGACAAGGCAGAACTATTGAACAGACCATCAACTTCTCATATACAAGTTCAGACAAATGGAGAAAAGACTGAGGTTGTCAAAGATTTCATTTTGCTTGGGTCCTCCATTAACACTCATGGAAGCAATAGTCAAGAAATCTAACCAAGTATTACATTAGGCAAATGCTGCACAAGAACACTTCACAGTGTTCAAGAGCAAAGATATCCGTTTGAGGATGAAAGCATACATGACCCAAGACATGGTATTTTCAATTGCCTCATATGCATATGAAAGTTGGACAATGAATAAGGCTGTAGAAAAATTTGGATGCATTTGAGTTATAATGCTGGAGAAGAATAGTAACAGTACCAGGGACTGACAGAATAATAAACAAATCTGACTTGAAAAAGTACCACCAGAACACTCCTCAGAAGCCAGGATGGCAAGACTTCGGACATATTATCAAGAAGAACCAGTCCCTGAAAAAAGACATCATGCTTGGTAAAGTGAAAGGTTGGGAAAAAAGAAGACTCACCTCCCCACCAAGGAGATGGACTGACGTA
>NW_006408521.1:14235830-14251490 GCF_000296735.1 Chrysochloris asiatica | reverse complement strand
GACTGGATGATCAGAGCTCAACCAGAAGAAGAAAGAAGAGGAAAAAAAGCGTAATCTGATACAATTTGATGAACTTGACCTACACCTATGGATGCAATAGCTCAAAAGAGGAAACAAATCCTTACAGCAAGAATCATTTCCAACCCCTCCACACACAGAGTAGACAGGGATGGGCAACTTGGACACTGGCTACCCAAAATGGGAGGTGGGGGGGATCCAGAGGGTGTGGAGGAAGGTACAATCTCCAGTGAATAGTATCCAATCTGTCTAGGTGGAGCTGATGAAATGAAACGCAGATAGGTCTCTAGTGATACAATAGTGAAAAATTGTTATCAGGACTGATTGTGAGGGTTGGAAATGTAAAGGCAGACATTTTATAGCAAGGTGGGGAGTGATTAACTTTTCAGTCTAGGAGCTGAGGTCCCTAGGACTATCAATGGAGAAGAGTCGAGAGCAGGACCCTACCCAGAGAAGCAGTGATGCCTGAGATGGAGGCAGAGACTATGATGTGGAGAGATGGAGCAGCTGGAGACTTGAGATCCAGAGAGGGAGAGGGGCTGTGTGCTGATGACTGGGAGGTGGGCAGGCTGATGATACATGGAGGGGACTGTAACGATGGCAATGAAACAATATACGATAGAATGAATGTAAAACTAATGTTCTCCCATGTAAACTATCACATAATTCACAATAAAACATTTTTTTAAAAAATTGTGAGGATGGTACAGAACCAGAGAGCCTTTCGGTCTGTTGGACATAGAGTCACTATGAGTTGGAACTGACTGGAAGACATCTAATGAAAACATCGTCTGTCTAATAATGTCCCCTGTACAGGAAGAGTACTGGTGTGGTGCTGTGGGATAAAGCACTGGACCAAAGTCAGTTAGAACTGACTAGTCACTTAGAACTGCAAAATCAGATGTTCAAATTCACCAGCCATTCCCCAAAGGCTAGCTATGAGTCGGAACCAACTCGACAACACTTACCAACACCAACACAGGAAGACAAGGAGCTCTGGCAGCCTAATGAATTACAAGCTGAGCTGCTAATCACAAAGTCAGCAGTTTAAATCTACCAGTAGCTTCACGGGAGAAAGATGAGGCTTTCTGCTCCTGTAAAGACTGGAAGACCTATACAGGATTGCTATGAATGATAACCAACTCGGTGTCACACAACTATCACCACCATAGGAAGAGAGTAATTGCTACTTAGTATTCCAAGACCGTAAATCTTTACAAAAGCAAGCAACCTCAACTTCCTCATGCAGAGCACATGATGGGTTTGCACTGTCGACCTTGTGGATACCAGCCCAAAGTTTAGTCCACAGACTAAATAACATGCATCAATTTACATGAAGTTAGAGAAAAGGCAAAACTATAGCGGTAGAAAGCAGATCTAATAGTTACCTAGGCAGAGCCCCAAATCAACAAAGGCATTCTTACTACACAATTTGATTCTAATACTTCATTATTCGTGTTTAAATGAGCTGAGTTATATAACAGAATTCATTTAACTATACTATCTCCCCATTTCCATTCCATCCTTCTTTATAAAATTGCTTAGCCCATTATCTCTAAGGCACTGAAATTAACTATTTAAAGTGTAACAAGCGGATACTACATGAATAGGTACATCCATATAAAAGAGATCTACAAAGATACATGAAGTCCTGGTGTGGTGCTGCAGGATAATGCACTTGACTGCAAGGTCACTATGGATCAGAACCAACTCAACAGTAGGTAACAATAACAACAAAGACAGCAAACAAAATAATGGTATCAGGAAGAGCAATGGAAGGACATTTACTTTTTAGTTATTTTCTACTATAGGATAAAGAACTGGACTGCAAGGTCAATTTGAACCACAAGGAAGGTGGTTCAAGTTCACCAGTCACTCCTTGGAAACCCTATACAGGGTCCCTTTGAGTCAGAATCAATTCGACAGCACTTAATAACAATATTTTAAAAATTAAGTCACACAATTCTTAGCAGCACAGTAGGGTATTTTACATTTTTGAGAGAATCACAGTTAACATTTGACCACATGAACAATTAAGGTATTTTCAGTTTCAACACTGTTGTTGAGTGCTATCAAGTTGGGTCCAACTTATAGTGACCCTGTATAGGGTTTCTAAGGAGTGGCTGATAAGTTTGAACCACTGACCTCGCAGTTCAAACAGACCTTGTGGTACAGTGCTTACCCTACAAAACCACACCAGGACTCCTACCTAACTCACTTACAGATCTAGATTTCTGTTGATGATGTCAACTCTATATATCTGGGTTTTCAGTAACTGCTTGATTAAAAAAACAAAAAAACAAAAAAAACTGCCTTGTTGGTGAAGAGGTTAAAACACTTGTCTGCTAATGGAAAGGCAGTTCACATCCACCAGCCACTCAATGGAACATGTGGCAGTCTGCTTCCATAAAGACTTACAGCCTTAGAAACCCTATGGGACAGGTCTACTCTGGCCTATGCTGTTGCTGTTAGGTGTCACTGAGTGGGCTCCGACTCATAGACCCAATGAACAACAGAACATAACATTGCCCTGTCCTGTGCCATCCTCACAATTGTTGTTACTGCTGCCGCTGTGCCAATCCAAATCAGTCCAAGTGACCACATGGCAGTGGCTTTGACTTAGTGTTGGTGGCACAAGTTAGAAATTCGGCTGCTCACTGAAAGGTCTGTGGTTGAACCCACAGCACTAGGGTTCGTTACTTAAAACACATACTTCCTAAGTTGTCTGAACTGATCACTGGTGGAGCTATAGCTTAGGCATTGGACAGCTAACCACAAGTTTGATAATTCAAACACACCAGCCATTCCACCAGGAAAGATGAGGCATATAAAGCTGTCTGCTCCCATAAAGATACACAGTCTCAGAAACCCCAAAGACAGGTCACTAGGAGTCAGAATAGGCTCGGTGGCACTGCTTTGGTTGGTTTGGGTTGGTTTATTTTCTTTTTCATTCTTGAAAAGAACATGGACTATTTCTTTTGATCTACAGGTATCAAAAAAACCTGATACACAAAGGTGTCTTAAATCCAGAAAGCTTAGCACTCTCTCCTCTAGGCTCCCCCAAAACAAGAATAACCTTCCCACTCAGTCCTGATAGGAGTCCTGGTATGGTGCTGTGGGTTAATGCCTCAGACTGTAAAGCCATCTGAACTGCAAGGTCGGCAGTTCAAACTCACCACTTGCTCCTCGGAAACCCTATACAGGGTCACTATGGGTCGAAATCGATTCGACGGCACTTCACAACAACTCAAGTCATGGAATATTTTTCCTGTACTTACCTCAGTGTTTGAAGCAACTAAAGAAAACTCATGAGAGAGATCAAGCTTAATGCCATCAAAATTTATTTCTGAAGGCCTTTCAATTGGGTCAGCACTGAAAACATAAGATGGTCTAGGCACTGCATCTTGGTTCAAATTTGATTCCATTCTGCAAAAATAACAGCACCTTCTTCAGTTAACATGTAAACCATCCCTTACTATAAACCTAAAACTACAATGTAGGAAAAGATTTAGCGGCTTCAGCTACAAAACAATGATCTATGCAAAAAACAAAATATCAAATTATTTACAGATTTTAAATCAAACAAACATCGAACCTAGCCTGCTGCTAGGGATCCTGGTGTGGCGCTGTAGGATAAGCAATGCTAACTGCAAGATAGGCGGTTCAAACCCACCAGCCACTCCTTGGAAACCCATATAGGCTCGCTAAGAGTCCGAACCCAATGGACAGCACTTTATATGCCTGTAAGGAGCCCTTGGTGGCGCTGTGTGTTAGGCGTCACGCCATTAACCACAAGAACAGTGGTTCAAACCCACTAGCTGTTCCGCGGAAGCAAGATGAGGCTGTCTGTTCCCATAAAGGCTCAGGAAATTCCCAGAGTAGGAATCTGCTGAATGGCAACCGGTTCATCTAATTTCGGGCGGCGACCAGATTTAAATCCTGGCACAAGTCATAAGGGCTCATTCAGTCGGCTGTTGTTGTCGTTGTTAAGGGTCATAGAGTGGGTCCCGGCTCACAGAGACTCTCTCTAGGTATTCCAAGGAGTAGCTGATGGGTTTGACCGGCCAACCTCAATGAGCTCTAACCCATGCTAAGCCGACTGGATGCTGTGCACACCAGCTTCTTCCAGCCCTCACTTCACAGGAGCCCGCTGAACCCTCTAAACTCCGCAATCCAGTCCCTGACCTCAGGGGCGCCAGTTCTGTTAGGAAATACTGATTGCCAAAGCCGTTTGCCACCTAAGGCCGGTATATACGCAGTCACCCACTTCTTTCACTGCACCCTCCCCTGGGTACCTTCCTTACCTGCCCAGGTCGCCGCGCCAGCTAGTAAGACCTCGGAATTTTCGATTTCAAATTCAAACAATGGCGGCCAGAGCGCCGCACTGAACGCTGGGAGTGGGCGGGGCGACTCGAGCGCCGCCGGCTGGGGCGTTCGGCTCTCCCTCGGTTTGGGGAAGAAGCTTTCGAACTGCGACCAATGACTGGAGGCAGGTTCGTGAGATGCCTGGGAGCGCGAGACTAGGGAGTGTCGAAGTTCCGCTGCTGCGATAGATACCACCCTCTGTTAGCGCGGACGCAGATTTTGGGTTCCGTCCTTCAAATTATAAGCACCCCACAAGCCCCCTATGGACCAGCTTAGGAGTGGTAGCTGCCGCTACCGTTAGTCACCGCCGGGACCCAACCCTACGCGGCCGGGACAAGCTCTGCAGCAGGAGACGCGCTCGGAACGAGCACCGCCGGCGTCCAGAGGGTCACTTGCCTCGCTGCAGAGCCTCCCTGCTGGTAACAGCGGCCTTCAAAGTTGCCCCAGATACACATTTTATAAGCCTTCTCCGGTTTGCCTTTGAATATATAAAGCAGCTACCGCTGCAAGGTTCTGTGCTAGGACACAGACAAGGTTTTCGCACTGACTCTTTGATGTGGGCGGTTCGGTATGAATAAATTCGCATGATATTTACTATATAGGTCGTCTTTTCCTGTTGTACTTCGTATTAAAGAAAAATAACTGCTAACGTTAATTGAGCGCTTTTATCTTTGTGCCAGGCATGGTGCTAAACATACAAGATTATTTTATTGATCCGCAGAGCAACCCTTTGAGGTTGTTGTTGTTGTTGTTAAGTGCTGTCAAGTCGGTTCCGGCACATAGCGACCCCATATAGGGCTTCCAAGGAGCAGCTGGTGAGCTTGAACCGCCGACCTTGCAGTTCAAATTGCTTTGCAATCTGGCGCATTAACCTACAGCGCCGCACCGGAACTACTATTATCCCCAGTTTATAGGTTCCAGGAACCCTGGTGGCACTGTGGGAAAAGCATTTGGACTACTAAGGATCGGGGGTTCAAACCCAGCTGCTCCAGGGAGAACGATGAAGCTGTCTGCTCCTATAAGAATGTCCAGTCTTGGAAACACGAAGGAGCGGCTCTACTCCGTCCTATAGGGTCACCATGAGTCAGAATCAACTTAATGGCAGTGGGCTGGTTTATAGGGGTCCAAGGAAACTTCAGTTCACAGGCTTAAGTAATTTGCTCAAAGCGTATACGGCTACTAATGGTGACGCTGGTGTTTAAACTCAGCTGAATGATTTAGAGCTCACCCTTTTATATGTTGTATTTTCAACTACTTTATTTGATTAGTAATTTTTAAACACCTAGTTTGAGTTTGGAGGCCTTGTGTGGCGCTGTGGGTTAATGCGCTGGACTGCAAAGTCGATTTGATCCGCAAGGTCAGTGGTTCAAGCTCACCAGCTGCTCCTTGGAAACCCTATACAGGGTCACTGTGGGTCGGAACTGACTCGACGGCCCTGAACAACAACAATAGCTTGAGTTTATAATCTTGCCTTTCAATTTATACTTCCCATGGCGCTGTGGGATAATGCACTGGACGGAAAGGTTAGTTTGAACTGTAAGAACAACGAAGGTTCAAATTCACCAGCCGCTGCTTGGAAATCCTAACAGCGTTGCTATGAGTCAAAATCATTTAACAATAACACCTAACAACAGCACTTAACAACAATTAAGACTCAACAGAGCTTAACAACACCTCTTTCCTCACTAACTTTCACACTCTCCTCATTCCATTCCTCTTCTTTACACAAAATAATCATATTTGTGGTGAGCCAAAAATCAGGCTGCTAACCTCAAGGTGGGCAGTTCAAAACTACCAGCCGTTCCGGGGGAGAAAGATGAGGCTTTCTGCTCCCGTAAAGATTTACAGCCTCGGAAACCCTGTACAGGGTCGCTATGGGTCGGAACCTGCTCCACAATACTTAACAACAGTTTGGAGTAGAGAAAAGAATAACAGGCCAAGAATAAAGAGGAAGGAAAAAAAATAGATGAGAATGGAGAAAAAGAATGAAAGAAAGGAGGGAAGGGTACAGACAAAGACTGCCATCTGTCAGGCAGTAACTCTGTTGCCTCCATGGCAGTGTCTAGGGTTTTCTCAGCTCTATCCCCAAAATCGGAGCTTCCTCTCGTGCTTCACAATATCTTATTGCTTTTGCTAGTTGCTACTGATTCCCAGCCCTTGAGTCCATGTGTTTGGCAATATGAGGGGGCTTCAAAAATTTTGTAGAAAAATGAAACTGAAACACAATGGATTTTTACCACCAACGTTTTGAAGCCCCCTGGTATGTGCCTGGCATATGCTATAGGATAAGCAAGTGATCTCAAGGTCTGTTTGAACAGCAAAGTTGGCAGTTCAAACTCACCAGAAGCCCCTTGGAAGCCCTCTACAGGGTCGCTTTGGGTCGGAATCCACTCAACAGCACTTAACAACAACAACAAGCAATTGTGGAGGACAGCAAACAAAAGATGCACTAAACATCAAGGAACGTGCTTTCTAATAGGGGAGAGAAGTTATAATACAAATAACTGAGAAATTACAATTGTCTTGAGTAGTTTGAAGGAAATATTTTTAAAGCTGTAAGACTATCTCACAAGGGAACCTGAACAAGTAATATTTGATCTAGATCTCCAACAATCTTTGGGAGTTAAGTAAAAAGGAGGACTGAGCATTTCAGCCAGAGGAACATCAAACCAGACAGAAGGCAAGAAGGGAATTAAAAATCCAACGGATTCTGATTCTTCTATTACTCCTGCTTCCAACAGCGTTCCACACAGTTGAATGTTTCGTCCATAAGAGGTTAAAGTTTCATTCTGGAAACACTCATTTGGTTTCTGGGTCACCATGCTTGTTTATTCCTAATCCCCCTGGTCACTCATCTTCATTTCCTTTCCTGTCTCTTCTACCTGAATTGAATTCTGGGATTTCTCAGATCTAGTACCTGAGCACCTCCTTTTCCTCTCTTCTAATCTTCTTCACAACTTCCTCAACTCCCTTGAGTTTAAATATCAACTTTATATAGACACCTCCCAAGTTTCTTATCTGCTCCAGAACTCTCCTCTGTGTGTCAACCAGATGCAAAGATCCAAATACCTACTATCCAAATCACCTGGATATCTAATAAATATCTCTAATATGTTCAAGGTGGGGCATTTAATTTTCCACTCCAAAGTCCAAATCCTGTCCGCCTTAGTCTTTCCTAGCTCAGTGATGACACTGCTGTGTATGTATCTGCCATTTATGCCCAGTTAACACTTTTGAGTCCTCTTTTTTCCTCCACCCATATCTAGTTGGTTAACAAATGTATCTGTTATAACACCATGTGAGGTGAAGTAAATGCTCCCTTTTCGTTGCTCAGAAAACCATGGCCTCTCAATTGGTCTCCTATTTAAGACCTTGCTCTGATCCAGACTACTGTTTATAGAGGAACCAAACTAATCTCAAAGTGGAAATGCTGGAAACCGTTAAATGACTTTTTAGAATAAAATAGTATTTTTATTAAGTAAAGAAAGCAAGATGCAAAAGAATATACAAACTGTACTATGGTGTAAGAAATAAAAATGAGAATATGCATTCTGATATATCTATATACACCCAACAAACATGCACATATTTAGCTTATTTTTAAAAAGGTAAATACAGAAACTAGTAGAAGATTAATTTTAAATGGTTACCTTTAGGGTAAGGAGCTCTGGTAGCATAGTGGTTATGAGTCAGACTGCTAACTTGAAGGCCAGCAGTTCGAAACTACCAACCATTCTGTGGGAGAAAGATGAGGCTTTCTGCTCCCATAAAGAGTTACAGCTTTGGAACCCCTGTACAGGGTCGTTGTGGGTCAGAACTGACTCCACGACACACTACTACCACCACCACTACCAGCAGCACCTTTAGGGTATGCGTGGGAATGGTCTGCAAGAACTAACAATGGCTCTTCTTTCCACCTGATGGGAGAAACCTGCAGTTGCCCCTTGATGACCACTCAGGTGCTTTGGGGACCTCAGTCACTGCTACACTTATTCTTGGAACGTGGAGCATTGTCTTTGTGGACTATGTTGTGCTGATCTAAAAAAACAAAAAGGTTATCCAAGTCATTTTGTGGACAATTGGGGGGATTTAAATATTTAAATTTGGGCTACATATTAGAAGATATTGGGGTAGTATTATATTTCTTAGGTATGGTTATTGAGTTGTGATGATGTATGTCGAATATTTTGGTTCTTGGAAGAGATGCTAAGGTTACAGCATCTGCAGTTGATCTTGAAAAGGTCTGAAGAAAGAATAAAACACAAAATGGAAACAAAGCAAATGTGGCTAAATGTTAATGATCGGTTAATCTAGTTGGAACGTATTATGACATGCCTTGTGTTACTCTTTCAGCTTGTTAAAATAACAGAGTTTCCAAAAGAAAAAGAAGCATAACAAAAGAATAAGTTTCTAATTTCTTTGTAGTGGCCTAAGGAGACCTAGTGGCACAATGATTAAGCACTCAGCTACTAACTGAAAGAACAGAGACCCAAATTCACCAGTGGCTTTGCAGAAGTAAAGACTGGATGATTTTCTTCCTTAAAACTACATACAGCCTAGAAACCGTGTGGGGCAGGTCCACTCCCTCCTATTGGGTCAGCGAGGATCAGTGAGTGAGAATTGACTTGATGGCACACAGCAACAGGAGGCCCTGCATGACCAGGCCCCTGCCAACCTCACTCCCCTCTGAACTTGGTGCTGTAAGTTGATCCATTTTCGGTGCCTCAGCCACACATTCTTCCCAGCACATCCCAGTCTTTGCATGGGTTGTTTGCTCTGTTTCAATTCACTCCTCCTTAGTCCTCATCTGACTCACTTCTCTCCTACTGTAGATCTCACCTCAAATACTCACTTCTAAGAGAAGACTTTCCTTATCACCGTATCTCAAGTGGGCTCACTTATTTGCAGAATCAATTCCATTTTCATACTTATTACAACTCACTCTCATGTTTGATTGTTGTTGTTCCCTTGCTCTCTAAAATGTAAATTGGTGAGTACAAGAACTCCTCTTGGTCACTTTTGTATCCTCAGTGATGTGCACTATAAATACGTGTCCTGATATGGTGCTAGAGTATCAGCACTAGACTGTAAACCACAAGGTCAACAGTTCAAACCCACCAGCTACTCCTTGGAAATCCTAAACAGGGTCGCTATGAGTCAGAACTGACTTAACAGCACTTGAAGTACTGTGGGTTAATGCGCTGCACTACAGGGTTAGTTTGAATCTCAAGACTGGCAGTTCAAGTTTACCAGCCACTCCTTGGAAACCCTCTACAGGGTTGCTATGAGTCGGAACTGACTCCATGGCACTCGACAACAACAACAATAACATAAATCCGTGTGTCAGCAATAAATCTTCGTAAAACAGTGCCTGAAGGCTGATGTGACTGGTAGGGAGCGACAGAGAAAGAAGCCGGGGAATGGGCCCAGGCTAGGCCCTGGAAGACTTAGCCGAGTTAGCGATTTGTGGCCTTAGAAGAACATGAAAAACCATCTTGCTGTTTTGAGCAGAAACCCAGTATGATTCAATGATCCAAGTTTCATTTCTGTTTTTACAAAAACTATCCTCCTGGAGAAGAAAATAAGAGACCAAGAAGGAGGATGCAGTCAGTTGGAGCCCTTTGAAATCTATTTCAAATATGTGAGGATTCAGAAGACTGCAGAGGAAATGCAGAAAAGTGAACAGATTTCACAGGTAGTTTCTCCTACATTTTCAACTTCCAGTACTTTAAGCCCACTTATGGAAAGAGCAGCATCTTGCACTGGCAAGACAGTGGAAGAGATTGCCTGTCAGCAACCCCCAACGGGTTTTCCAGAGAGGCAGCAAGCTAACTTGACTGGCAGATGTCTAGGATTGAGTCACAGAATTGCTTTGGTGTCCTTGAAGTCAACATTGACATAAAATTAAAAGCGATGTTACATCAAGTTGGGTGCCTGATCTAGTCACAACCTCTAAGGAAAGTCTACCTAACTTTCTATGTGCCAGATCATTCTAAGCACTTTCTACTCATTTGATTCTAACAGTAATCTCATGAGATTGTTTGTTGTTACTGTCTAACAGAGAAGGAAACTGAGGAGATACATATTAGATCATTAATTACTTAAAGAATCTATTCTATTAACTACTGCACTTTCCTGCCTTAAACAAAGCACCTAACTTCTGCTGCAAACTCACCTCCAAAAGCAGTGAGAGTTTCTCAAATAAAGAAATTTAATAGGCTTTGACCTGTTGCACTGTGGGTTAATGCACCAGACTGCAAAGCTGCTGTTTGAACTGCAAGGTCGGTGGTTTAAGTTCACCAGCTGCTCTTCAGAAACCCTATACAGGGTCAGAACCAACTCAATGGCACTTAACAACAACAAAGCTTTGAATAACAAAGGTGCAAGAATATACATGTTTGAATCTTTACAGCGAGGATCATTCCCACCCCCTCCATAACATACACAGAGTAGACAGGGATGGGGGGAGGGGGCTACAAAGGCAAGAAGCAACTGGCTTACAAGTTTTCAAGAGGGCACCTAGATCCAGAGGGTGCCGAGGAAGGCAGAATCTCCACTGAGTAGTATCCAATCTGTCTGGGCAGGGCTGATAAAAGGAGATACGGATAGGTCTCTTGTGATACAAAAGTGAATTATTGTTATCAGGACTGACTGTGAGGGTTAGAAATGTAAAGGCAGACGTTATGTAGCAAAAGAAGGGGAGTGGTTGACTTTGTAGTTCAGAAGCGGAGGTCCCTGCGACCATAAAGGGAGAAGAGGGAGAGCGGGACCCTACCCAGAGAAGCAGCGAGGCCAGAGATGGAAGCAGAGATGATGATGTTGAGAGATGGAGCGGCTGGGGACATAAGACCCAGAGAGGGAGAGGGGGGCAGGCTTACAGGGTATACCCTTTGGTTGGTTGTTGATGCATGGAGGGATTTGTAACCAAGGCAATGAGATGATATACGATAGGCTGAATGTAAAGCTAATGTTCTCCCATGTAAACTATTACATAATTCACAATAAAACATTAAAAAAAAAGAATGAATATACATGCTTGAATAACAGGTTCAAAAATTATCAAGCAGATGTCTCTACATTTAGGAACCTTAAGTAAGAGTCTAAAGCAGCCTTTCTCAAGAGAGAATTGATCCCTACTGCCTTAAGGCATTCAATTTATGTAATGGAATAGCTGTCTCCTGTACATCTAGAATAGCACTTACTTTGCACCATCCTCAGAGAATTGAGAAAGCAGTCATCAATAATGTTTTATGTTCTGAAGTTCACATGGGACATTTGGTGTAGAACCTATTTCTAAACAATATGGTAAACGCCGTCTGTGATACAGCATCTAAGGGGTGATGGGAGTCAAGTGAGTGTGACTTACAAGGAGCAGCTCTGGAGTCAATGGATCTGAATATAAGCTCAGCCCCTCACAGGGAGAGACCTCAGGAAGGATATATAACTTCTCTAAGTATCAGAAAGTTGTTGTGAGGATTAAAATGTCACATGGGCGTTAGTAAGTACAGAAGTGACATATAGGTTTCGTAATGGAAGTTATTTCCATTGTCTGTTTATGAAGCCCACCACTCGTCTGTCAGTGTGTTGTACTGTGGTAGCTTGTGTGTTGCTGTGATGCCAGAAGCTATGCCACCAATATTTTAACTACCAGCAGGGTCACTCGAGATGGACGGGTTTCAGCTGAGCTTCTAGACTAAGACAGACTAGGAATAAGGAGAGAACTGGACTGCTAACCACAAGGTCGGCAGTTCAAAGCCACCAGCCATTCCTTGGAAACCCAATACAGGGTCATTTTGAGTCAGAACTGATTGGATGGCACTTAACCATAACAACAATGGTTTAAAGTCTTTGGTTCTTGATTTAATTTCATTCACTCCAGGACACATAGCTCATAGTAGTGGTTGGTGAATGACATTTTGAAGTCACAGGAAAACAGAACATTTGTAATTAATTGCTGAAGTCCTCAAAACGAAAAGGTGGTATATCTCATGACTCAGCACAAAGAAGCAGTGGATGTAACAAAAACAGTGAAATTCAGATGCTCAACAATGATAAAATCCGTATCTTAATAAAAGAAAAATGGACTTAAGTACTTACTAAAATAAAAATACTGAACTAATTGTTTGAAGGCACTCTGGAAGGCACAGTGGGCTAAGCATTGGGCTCTTAATTACAAGGTTGGCTGTTCAAATCCACTAGCCACCCCACAGGAGAATAAGATTTAGTTTTGGAAACCATGAGGAGTAGTTTTCTATGAGTCAGAATCGACTTGATGGCAGTGAGTTTGTGGTGGATATACTAATTGCTTATAACTTGATATTTTCATTTGTGGTTTGTTTTTTTTTTAATTGTGTAAGTTCTTTGTGTCATATTCAAACTCTGTCATTCATTAATGAGGACTGCTTGGGCATGACACTTAATTTACTAGGGCTGGTGCTGTGGGATAAGGCACTGGACTACAAAGTTGGTTTGAACCTCAAGGTTGGCGGTTCAAACTCACCTGTACTTCTTGGAAACCCTACATAGGGTCACTATGAGTCAGAACTAACTCAATGGTACTTACCAACAAGAACACCAAATCAAATAAGAAAGTTGGACCAGATCATTTGCAAGTTTCCTTGTATCTGTTATGTACCTTCGAATTGGTTCCTACTCATAGCAATCCTATATAGGGTTTCCAAGGAGCAGCTGGTGGGTTTGGACCGCCAAGCTTGTGATGAACAGCCCCATACCAGGACCCCTCTTCCAGGCATAGTCTTTGTAAACTTCCACCAAATGATTTTTTCCTTGGAAAGTACAGGTATGCCTTGGTTTTTTTGTTTTGTTTTAATGTTTTATTGTGAATTATGTGATAGTTTACATGGGAGAACATTAGTTTTACATTCATCCTGTTGTACATAGTTTAGGCATGCCTTGTTTTATGCACTGTGCTTTTTTGCAAGTGAAAGATTGTGGCAAAGCTGTGTCAAGCAAGTCTATCTGTACCATTTTTCTGACAGCATGTGCTCATTTTGTGCCTCTGTCACATTTTGGTAATGCTCTCAATTTTCAAAAAAATTTTAATGCTGTTGCACACTTATAATGGACTTGTTGTTGTTGTTAAGTGCCGTCGAGTTGATCCCAACCCAAAGCGACCCTGTATGGGGTTTCCAAGGAGCAGCTGGTGAGCTTGAACCGCTGACTTTGCAGTTCAAACGTCTTTGCAGTCTGGCGCATTAACCCACAGCGCCACACCAGGACTCCTCCTATGATGGACTAAAGTTTAGTATAAACATGCACTGGAAAACGAAAAACTTCCTGCCACTCTCTTTATTGTGATAGTCACGTTCTTATGGCAGTCTGGAACTGAACCTGCCTGTAGTTAGTATCAGAATTCTGAGTAAAACACTAGGACTTCCAGTGCTGCACTGTGAGCTATGAGAAATCTACTTCTACTAGTAATTCTACCACAGTGCCTGACTTCAAGGACAGCGGGCTTAAAAACATTTTGGTTGATACAGGCAACCCCCTGGTTTCAAATAAGATCTGTTCCTAAGTCTGTTTTGAAGTCATATTTGTAGGCAAGTGAGAACAGATACACATGGTTGTTATTTAGTATCAGTAAGTCAAGTGCTTGGTAATTTGTATCTTTCATCCATTCACGTGCTCCATTAATCTCACTTTATCCTTTAAAGTTTTTCTGCTCATTGACCTACTACAACCTAACTTTTTCTCAGTGACCTATGATGTTTCACCTGTTTCTGATCTCATTATTATTTCCACTTTATTTTTAATCATTACCATTTTCTTTTTCTTTGATGCATCATTTGCATAAAATGTACACCTTTGAAACATGGGGAAAGAATGGAAGATAATATGGAGCAGAACTCAAATTCTTAAAAATTCCAGACTTACTAGACCAGATGAGAGTATAGGACTCCCAAGACTATTGCCCTGGGATGCCCTTTGAGCCTTGAACCCTAACAGTCCCAGAAGGTCACTTTTTAGCTAGATACCATGGTGCCTCATAAAATAAAGAATATCAGCCTTGAGTTCTGTACTCCAGGGCAGGGAAATTAGACAAATGGAAATGGAGCAGCACTTTGTTTAAAAAAGGTAATCAAGGTCACTGAAAAATTTGTGTAGAAAATGTGTAAGCATTGACAAAAAAAACACAGTACAATATGTTTTTTTAAAATAACTAGATAGAATTGTAAAACAGACATGAGTGGGATAGAAAGGAATATCAGGAAACATGATTACAGAAAGCTTGTAAGCCCGTCTTCAGCCTATAACTGATTGGAATACCTAAAAAGGGTTCTAGAACTTGCCCAATAAAACAGGCTTCTTGCGGAGCCTTTGTAGTATATAGGACCTTAGGTGGAATCCTGAACCCCATCCAGAACTTTCTGAGGTGGAACATTCCCACTGGAAAGGATAAGCAGACCAGCCTGGAACAGCTAGAGGAACAGAAGATACTTCTTAAAAGAAAGATCATCAGGAAAAATCCAAAACAAAAATGGCAGTCTGATTGGCTACTACAAGAACAAGCAAGTCGTTCACCAGGGAGCCATCAAGGGAAGCAATCAAGTAGTCCCTTCAGGATAAACCCCCCCTCCAAGACTGAAACTCAAAAAGAACACATGTAAACAGGCATGTAAGCTTACTGGTAAGTGGAAGAGGGGAAAAGGCAGCAATGAAGACATGGGCTGAATTCAACCACGTTCCATAGACTCCCATTGACCTGGAGAATGAGAGAGAGAAGAGGAAGGGCTGGTTAGTCCAAAGTGTGGTGAGACCTGGGGACACCTGAACCCATGGACAAGGACATAGCCACAGAGAGCTAGAGCTGAAAGTGAAGCATCCAGCTGATCTGAAGTGAGGGGAAACACACAAGAATGCCCAAAATTGCAGACAGTACCCATCTGACCTAGCCTCAATGATTTGATGATTAGAACTTGACTTTGTTGTTGTTGTTGTTGCTTTGTGCCGTGGAGTTGGTTCCGACTCATAGCGACCCTGTACGGGGTTTCCGAGGCTGTGAATCTTTACAGGAGCAGAAAGCCTCATCTTTCTCCCGAGGAACAGCTTGACTAGAGGAAGATTAAAAAAAACAACAACAATTTTTGATAAAGGAAATGAAGGTAAATTGCTACAATTTGATGAACTTGACCTATACTTACGGATGTAGTAGCTTAAAACACCAACTAAGAGGGAAGGAGTCTTCACATCAAGTATCAATCCTATCCCCTCTGTGATGATAGGGTTGATAGGGATGGGCAACTTAAACATTGGCTA
>NW_006408521.1:14229812-14235135 GCF_000296735.1 Chrysochloris asiatica | reverse complement strand
AGATAGAGATGAAAATAATTTCATTATGGATATTGTCCAATTCTTTGAACTCCTTTTAAATTTACTGTCAAAACTCAGAGTAATTTATTATCAAAAATTATTTTACTTAAATATAAAATAAAGGATATTGTCAATGTACAATACTCCATTTAAAAACTATATATAATAGCAAAAGGTCAATAATGAAAAGGGGGCAGAAAAACTAAATAACTGGAAATGGAACAACCAGAAAGCAATTAAAGGGAATATTGACACATTATGAAAAATGTAACTAATGTCATTGTATAATTTGTGTAGAAATTGTCAGATAACAGTCTACTTGGCTATGTAAACTCTAACAGAAAATAACTATTTTTTTCAGTATGTTTTAAAAAGATGTATCAGCTAGCAATTCAATTAGGTCCTCTTTTTAATGTTGTTCAAAGAAAAAATTAGAAACAACCTGACTTATAAACAGTTTTGTTACACAGACATTAGTTTCTCAGTCAGTGTGTAAAACTATGCCAGGATAGCTTCATTCAGGGGTGCTTTATTTAAACCAATATGGTCACTAAAAGTTGTCAATATTAATTTCAATATCTATATGAATACATTGGGGGTTTGTTTTTTAATAAAAGCCATTTCATTTCCAATATGCTTATATTAAAATATTAAAGGTTTTGCTTATTGAATATATGGAAAAAGTATTACCACAAAACTTTTATGAAAAAAAAAAAAAATCAATCCTCACACTCAGAGTAACCAGCCAAGTAAGAATTATTTATTTCAGAAAAAGTCTAACTATATTTTTCAGGTCAAGTAAATATGTTAAAGTTTGGAGAAATAGTATGAAAAGCACTGAGAAGTAAATTATAGAATTCATGTTGTAGAATCTATTTCAAAAAGCAGCCAAGATCAAAATGATAAAGCACTAATGTAAGTCATTTTGCATTATTTCATTAAAACAAGCTAATAGCTTTTAAATATTTCATTTACAATAATGCAATGTAGTACCCGCACACATACCTTTTGTGTTGCTGTAGGGTTAAGCACTAGACTGTTAACTACAAAGTCAGCAGTTGAAACCCACCAGCCACTCCTCAGAAACTTCAACAGGGATGTTCTAAGTTATTTATGAAGCAAAACATAAGACATGGTATCATTATGTAAATATGCAAATATATACGCTTTGAACTCTGTTATTAATTTTTTTAGAATAATAACAAACATGCTTTAAAATCAGAAATAAAATCAATTTTACTAGATATCATAACTAAACTTTTATATGTGTCTTATAAAATACAAGAGAGCTTCAAAAATTTTGTAGAATAGAATTAAAGATAATGAAATTTTTCTATGAATATATTAAAGCCCCTCTTATAAAGATATGTTATGGGTAAGTCTGTCAAGTGGGTTTCAACTCATAGCGACCATGTACAGGGTTTCCAAGGAGCAGTTAGTGAGTGGTTAGAAGTCCAGCACTTATCCACAGCGTCACACCAGGACCCCCAACATGTGGATCTTTTGGTTATAGCATCTAGCTTTAATTATTGTGATTAATAAAAGCAGTTGTTGTTGAGTGCTGTGGAGTGCTGACTCATAATGACCCTGTACAGGGGTTCCGAAAAGCAGCTGATGAGTTTGATTCAAACCAACCTTGTGGTTGAGTGCTTACCCTAATAGCGCCACACCAGGACTCCATGTTTGGTAGGGTGGAGGGTCAAAGAAAAAGAGGAAGACCCCCAACGAGATGGATTGGCCAAGTGACAGCATCGATGGACTCAAGCGTGGCAACAGTAGTGAGGTTGGCCCAGGATCGAGCAGTGTTTTGTTCTGCTGTGCATAAGGTCACTATGAGTCGATACCGACTTGATGGCACCTAACAAGAACACCTATTTTATAGCCCCTGTGTGAGTAGGATGGCTCTCAGGGACTTGGTTCCTTTCATTTGGTAATTTGCATATTGAACATTAACCTCCACGGTGATGGGTGATGTTGTTGTTAAGTGTCCTTGACTAAGTTCATACTCACAGTGATCCTTTGTAGGGTTTCCCAGGAGTGGCTGGTGGGTTTGAACTGCTGACTGTGTGGTTAGCAGTTCAGTGTTGATCTTACAGTGCCACACCAGGACTCCATAATCCTAGTGGAAGGGAATGAGAGTGTTTGAACAATGACAATGGGGGATTTTAGTCAGGCCTGGGAGTAGTGTACATCACAGCTCACATTCCTTTGTTTGGGACCCCATGTAACTGCAGTGAGGATGGGAAACATGGCCTTCCTGAACACCACCCAAGAAACTAAAACCTGGTTGGGGAGTATATAGCCAATCGTTGCATGTTGCTAAAACTAAAATCTTAATTGGCCCAGCAGTTAGCAAATTGATGTGTTCTTAATAAGAATGAGTAAAATTCAAGTACTTCCTAAGATAAAATGGGAATGAATTGTAATCACAATAATTATGTCATAACCTTATTTGATAAAATAGGATTTTAACTGTTTCATGAATAACATTTTAACTAATCTGAAAGAAATCTTGTAAAAATTTCATATGTAACTATTAACTCTTTTTTAAACAATGGTATTCTTAGAAAACATTTCATTTTATTAAGAAATAATTAGCATTGCTACCATTTATTATTTAAGAAGCCCTGGTAGAATAGTGGTTATAAATCGGACTGCTAGACTCCACAGCACATAACCACCACCACTAAACACCATTATAATTTAGATTTTTAGATGTGCTTTCCTTTCCAGTCAATAACAAACCATAGCGTGAGTAGTTTCTAAATAGCTGGAAAAAGTTGCTTTTGTTTTTTCAAAGGTGTTTGTTTTTCTTACGCTTTCTGTGTTTTGCTCTCATGGAGCTCTCAAGAATGTGTCATTGCTGATGGTAGTCCAAGAAGGGAGTAGGTACTGCCGTGACCACCACTGCCCATTCTAATTTAGACCATCCCAATGCTGGTCCAAATAGCCTGGTTCTAAAGCAGTATTTCTCCCTTACCAGAAATATGTTTAGGGGGAAAATCATGCATTAGTCAGATTTTTATGTGCCAGGATTAATTATCCCAACAGGCTTCCCACAAAACCAATAATATGAAGTGTCCCTTTGTTGGGCAACCATGGTTTACTCCCTGGGACAATACATCATCGAAAGATTCCAGGGTATGTCTTTGATCGGTAAAGTGGGAGAAAAGACAATAGTGAAAGGAGTGAATTGTTGTTATTGCTAAGTGCTGTTGAGTTTTTTATTTTGTTTTTTTAATTTAAGGTTTTTATTGTGGATTGAGTGTAAGTTTACAGGGCACATCAGCAGTTTCACAGTCAACAATTCATATAACTTGTTTCATTACATTGATTATAATCCCCTCCATATACCATCAGTTAAAAGTATTTCTCTTTATCCACTTTAGCTTTTTTAAAAAAATACACAAACAAAAAAACCCACTCAGGCATATATAATAAATTATGTTGAGTTTGTTTTGACTCATACCTAGTAGAGAGATCTGACTTGAGACCCAATCAACAGTATGCAGGTGTTTGCAACAGTTAATACTAGATATTTGATGAAGGTCTAAATAAACATGGGAATGAGAGAATAGAGAGAAAACCTTATCTTTGTGGCAATGCCTCCCCATCACTTCAGATATCCAGCTCAATCTGTTTTCAGTGCCAATGACAACACTGGTGTAACAACTTCTCCAAGATTCTTGAGCAGAAGTGATGAACATAACCCTACTGTCTATAAACATTTACCCTAGTTTTCATCAGGGCAAATTAAATGTGTTATTAAACAATTTTCCTTAGAAATAATCAGCAACAAGAGAAATAAAAAACTTAGAGTGTGTCTATTGTTGTTGTTGTGACGTGCCATCGAGTCAATTCCTACTCACAGGGACCCTTATAGGATTTCCGAGGAGCCGCTGATGGGTTTGAACCACTGACCCTGTGGTTCTCAATTCAGTGCTTATCCTACAGCACCATACCAGAATTCCAGTCTGTCTTTATCCCACTGTTTCATTTGCCAATAGATTTATTTTTAATAAATTTATTTGTATTTATGTATATAAATTGTAGTATTAGCTATGTTGTTGTCAGGTGCCATCAAGTTAGTACTGACTCATAGTGGCCCTATGCTCACAGCAACCCTATAGTATTAGCTATAGGCTTTGTTTTACTTAGTCAAATATTTTTAGCAAAAATAGTATATGTTCCATTACTGGGTGCAGCTCCAGACCCATTAGTTGTTGTTGTTGTAAGGTGCTGTTGAATCTGTTAAAACTCATAGTGACCTTATGCATACAACAAAATGAAATATCGCCTCCTGCCCCATCCTCAAATGGTTTTGTTTGAGCCCATTTATGCTACCATTGTATCATTCCATCTTGTTGGGATCTTCCTCTTTTTCGTGGACCCTCTGCTTTACCAAACACGATGTCCTTCTCCAGGGACTATTCCCTACTGACATGTCCAGGGAATGCAAGACAAAGTCTCAACATCCTTACTTCTGAGAAGCATTCTGGCTGTACTTCTTCCAAGACAGATAGATTTGTTTGTTCTCCTGCCATTCATGATACTTACAGTATTCTTCACAACACCAGAATTCAGGTGCATCACTTCTTCTAGTCTTCCACATTTATTGTCCAACTTTCACATGCATTTCACTTGAGGCCATGGAAAATACCTTGCGTTGGGGTAGGCCCACATATGTCCTCAAAGTGACCTCTTTGCTCTTTAACACTTCAAAGAGGTTTTAGCAGATACACCCAGTCCTTTGATTTCTTGAGTGCTACTTCCTTGAGTTTTCTGTGTGTGTGTGTGTGTGTGTGTGTGTGTGTGTGTTTTAATGTTTTATTGTGAATTATGTGATAGTTTACATGGGAGAACATTAACTTTACATTCATCCTATCGTATATCATTTCATTGCCATGGTTACAATCCCCTCCATGCATCAACAACCAACCAAAGGGTCTAAAGTCCCCAGCCACTCCATCTCTCCATGTCATCATCTCTGTCTCCATCTCTGGCCTCACTGCTTCTCTGGGTAGGGTCTCAAACTCCATTCTTCTCCCTTGATGATCCCAGGGACCTCCACTCCTAGACTGCAAAATCAGTCACTCCCCTCTTTTTGCTACAAAACTTCTACCTTTACATTTCCAACCCTCACAGTTAGTGATAACAATTATTCACTATTGTATCACTAGAGACCTATCCCCATCTCCTTTCATCAGTCCCGTCCCAACAGATTGGATACTACTCGGAGATTCCGCCTTCCTCCGCGCCCTCTGGATCTAGGCTCCCTCTTGAAAACTTGTAAGCCAGTCACATCTTTCCTTTGTAGCCCCTC
>NW_006408521.1:14212476-14228843 GCF_000296735.1 Chrysochloris asiatica | reverse complement strand
TCCCTGTATCCCAGAGCCCTGTTGTTCCAAGGTTGTGCATACATCATTATTTACCTCTGTCCCACTTAGCCCATGCAAACCTGCCTAATTGTTTTCCTGTCCACCTTGTTCTTCCATTCCCCTCTCCCTTCTTGGGTATTGGCCCCCTCCCTAGCACCCAAACTATCCTGTGCCTATTTCCTATCCTGTGCTCCACCTTCCCCTCCCCTCACTCCACCCCCCACATCCCAGTAACCAGCAAAGAATCCACCCCCCCACCCCACCCCCACTTTAGTATGAGTTCTTTTTCTTAGTCTTCTACAGTTGTGGTCCTATGTAGTATTTCTCCTTTTGTGACTGACTAATTTCACATCTTGAGTATTTTTTATCTCTCTGGTAACCATTTCCATAACTTCCTCCACACAATCATGACATAAACAATAATTTAATCTTTCTTGTGAGCAAGAATTGATTCTTAACACTCTTTGTATAACATCAACTTCTATCATAAGATCTTGAACACGATTAAATAAATGAAATTGGTATTCCATTTTATAAATAAAACTTTCATTAGCCTGATGAATGTGAATTGATTCCCAAGAGCCTAGTCTCATTTGTTTTGATTTCTGTGTAGTGTGTGTTCATTTATAATAAAACACTTCTTGCTTTTCTTGATTATAAAAGGCATGCATAGTTATTGTATAATACATGGGAGATATGAGGTACAAAGAAGAATATAAACTGACACCACCTAATATTACAACCAGTGATAATCATTAATAACATTAGTTACTTTCAGAGCTGTAAAATGAAGTAAAATGAGGGCAGACACCATGTTCATTAATTCCGCTTTTTTACTCTGCCCTTACCATATCACAGTAGAAGTGCATGTAACAGGTATAATGAAAACACACACTCACACACTTATCAGGGATAAAACTGTATTCACAATCATTTTGGTGTGGGAGTGTGTGTCTGTTTTTGTTTCTTTCTTTGGTAACACTATATTGTAAGCATTTATCCTTATCACTCCTATTTAATCTGACAAAAATCCCATTTTCTACACTGCAGTCAATACCTCCTCTTTCTATCTAGGACTTGCTATTCAGGGCCCTAGGATAAACATTATTCTGCAGCCCCTCTGCAGATAGACCATCCTTCCTTTCTTTATGATCCCTACTGGTCCTCCTATAGCTGCCCTGCTTGTTTCCCATAAGCTCAGGCCCCTGTTCTTGGCTCCCTCACAATATATAGCAGACTCTTCATAATATAATCTTTCGTGACTGGTGATCGCTCTCCATTTTCCACCAAGCCCTGTTGTTAAATTGGGTTGAATTAAAGCTCTTATGTGACATGGAGACATGAGTCACAGAGGGGAGAGGAATCGGTGGCTTTATCTTTAAGTAGGGGTCTGCTGGGGATATCCTGTGCCCTCAGTATTATTCATCCCATTGTCTCAGAGACAGTCACCACATCCCATTGTCTCAGAGACAGAAAGGAGAGCAGTCTGGAGCATCTCAGACAGCCACTTCATTAAAAGTCTACCCTGTTGGCACTGTACAATAAGCACTGGACTGCTAACCACAAGGTTGGTGGTTCAAACCCACTAGTTGCATCTTAGAAATCTTATATTGGGTCACTATGAGTCAGAACTAACTTCGAGCCACATAACAAATTGATATGTAAGCCAGAGTGGACAACCAGCCACCAGGTGGCACTAAACTTCATTTCCTGAGGCTCACCAGAAGAGCTGTCAACAACAACATTTACTATGTTATGACAGGTCTTTCCTGTAATTTTTATAAGAGTTTAATGACAAGCAGTATTCTCCTTCCTCTCCCAAAGAATATACTTTACCTTAGCCATTAATTTCTATATCTCTGGGCAGTAAATGCATGTCATGTGCAGTGTGAATTCCAATTAATTTGTAGAAGCTGCCTGCAGTGCAAGTTTGAGAGTCTGTGTGGTTATTTATGGGTGTCTGCTATTGGTGCAGAAAATGGCAATGATGTAACGCACACCACCTATCTCTCATGGGGCTGGGAGCCTGACATTTTCCCTATTTACCTTTGGTTCAGACTGCCTGATTTTGCAGAGTTAGCTTGGTTTATAGGTGATCTCTCTGTATTAGGTTCCTCCAGACATAGATCGGACCCCTTTTCTTTAAGACACACACACAGGAGTCATCTGTGTGCTTCTCAGTCATAGTTCAAAGAATTATGGTGATAAGGATATTCTTACATAAACAGAACATTTTAAGACATTCTTATTTGAAAAAATCCTTCTACTAAAAAGGACCCCGTGGTATCAAAATGTGTCAGTGTGAAATTTATACACACATAAGGGGTCTTCAAATTTTTCATGGAAAATGTGTATTACAAAAAAATGCATAAATTTCAACATTTTTGCATGAAAAATTACAATAACTTCTTATAACATGTCTAAACAGGATCTGGTTTGAGATATAAGAGAGAAGCGCCATCAGAGCAACATGAATTCTGCTAAAGTTGACGCAAGAATAATCACAAATGTATGATGAAGCTTGAATGGAAAAATGATGAAATCATTGATGCTTTACAAAAGGTTGTGGAGACAGTGCCCCAAAGAAATCTGTTTACAAATGGAGAACTCATTTTAAGAAAGGCCTAGGTTATGTTGAAGATGAAGCCCACAGCATCAGACCATCCACCTCAGTGTGCAGGGGAAAAATTAATCTTGTTCATGCCCTAAATGAAGAAGACAATAGCAGAAGCCAATGCTACAATCTCAATTTACACAGTTTTGACTGAAAAAGTTGAGCCAACTTTCTGCTCTGTGATGCCAAAACTCTGTGGCCAGATCAGCTGCAACCAAGAGCAAAGCTTTCATTAGAAATCTTAAATACGTGAGATCAGTGTCCTAAAGCGTTTCCTGAATGAATTATAACAGATGAAACATGGCTTCTCCAGTACGACCCTGAAGACAAAGCACAATCAAAGCAATGGTCATCAAGAAGTGCAAGTGGTGCTGCCAAATCAGCAGAGTGGTCAAGAGCAAAGGTCATGGCAACAGTGTTAGGGATGTGCAAGGCATTTTGCTTGTTGACTTTCTGGAGGGTCAAAGAACAAGATTCATCTGATTTTTATGTGAGTGCTCCAAGAAAGTTGGTCATTTAGCCTAAGGCCATGGGGGGAAGTTTCACCAGAGAGCCCCTCTCTATCAAGAAAATGGTTCTGCTCATTCCTGTCATCCAACAAGGGCAGTTTTCCAAGAGGTTTGATGGGAAATCATTAGGCATCCAGCTTATGGTCCTGATTTGTCTCCTTCTGACATCTTGTTTCCTAATCTAAAAAAAACCAGAAAACAAAAAAACCACTACAGGCACCCCCTTTTCTTCAGTTAATAACGTAAAAAATACTGCAGTGACATGGTTAAGTTCCCAGGGCTGTCAGTTCATTGTTGTTGTTGTTATGTGCTGTGGAGTCGGTTCTGACTCATAGCGACCCTGTAACAGGGTTTCCGAGGCTGTACATATTTACTGGGAGCAGAAAGACTCATCTTTCTCCAGCGGAACAGCTGATAGTCTCAAACTGCTGACCTTGTGGTTCGTAGCCCAGTTCTTAACCACTACGCTACCAGAGCTCTTTAGGGGTGGACTAATGACTGGGAGCCCTGGTGTGGTGCTGTGGGTTAAAGCACTGGACTGCAAAGCCGTTTGAACTGTAAGGTCGGTGGTTCAAGCTCACCAACTGCTCCTCGGAAACCCTATACAGGGTCGCTATGGGTCAGAATCAACTCGACTGTACTTACCAACAACAAATGACTGGTATGCTCTTACAAAAGTGTCTTGAACTTGATGGGCTTATATTGAGAAATAATGTTTGCATTTTTATTTTTATCTTTTACTTTCATTTCTACAAACTTTTTAAAGACCCTCACATATATACATTTATACATAAAGATTGTTGTCATTGTTAAGTGCTGTTGATTCAATTCTATAGGAGAAGCACTGCACTGCTAACCCCAAGGTTGGTGGTTCAAATCCACCAGCTGCACCTTAGAAACCTTACACAGGGTCACTATGAGTCAGAACCAACTCAGAGACACTTAACAAGAAACAGCTGGTGGGTTTGAACCACCAACCTTGGGTTAACAGTCCAGTACATATCACCAGCACTACAACAACACACGCATATACATACATCTTTATATATGTATCTACCTAGACCTTACAGATCAAATCAGCCTTGCAGTCAAGTGCTCATCCTGCAGCGCCCGGGTTCCTGGAAGCAATGATACCCCAGTAGCAATGAGCACATCTAGGAGCTAGAGCTTGGTTTCTAAATGCTATTCTCCAACACAAGGACTCAGAGCTCCTTGGGGAAGTGGTTGATTCCAGGGAGAGGACAGAAATTACAAGATGAGCCTGAACTATCTTGTGATAACAAAAAAGTAAGGAAATGTACTACCATGTTAATTTGCTTAAACCTCACAAGGACCTCATGTGAGGCAAAGTGTTTTGATCTCTGGGAAATGGAGAAGACATGGAAGCTCAGACAGACATAGGAAGAATGTGCACAAAATTCAGTGTCAGATTACTCAATAAGCAAGGTAAGTATGGGCCTACTTGTGCTTACTTACAAATCTGTAGTGAACAAATTTTCATTTTTTTACCATATCAAAGATTCTGCTACTAGGAATGGCTGGCATGTGTCTCTTTCCTAACCCTATTGTTGTTGTTAAGTGCTGTCGAGTCGATTCTTACCTATAGCGACCCTGTATAGGGTTCCCAAGGAGCAGCTGGTGAGCTTGAACTGCCGACCTTGCAGTTTAAATGACTTTGCAGTCTGGTGTATTAACCCACAGTGCCACACCAGGACTCCATTCCTAACCCTACAGTGCCTTCTTATAGAATCAAAGCCTTTTCAAATTTACAATCCCTGACAGGAACCTTGGTGGCACTGTGGATTAGGCATTTGGCTGCTAACCCCAAGGTTGGTGGTTCAAACCCACCAGTTGCTCTGAGGGAGAATGATGAGGCTGTCTCCTCCCATAAAGGTATACAGTCTTGCAAACCCTTTATTGGGTCACTATGAGTCAGAATCAACTCAGTGGCAGTGGGTTTGGAGTTTTGACAGGGATAGGAAGAGTACCCAGTCAACAAGGTAAACATGGGCTGGCTTACGCTGATTTACCAGTCTGTAGTGAACAGTTTTATGTAGGTTTCACCACATCTTTGATTTGAAACTATTTACTACATATCAGTCAGTAAACACAGAAGTCCTGATGTGGGGCTGTAGGATAAAGCACTGGACTACAAGATCGGTTTAAACTTCAAGATCAGCAGTTCAAACTCGCCAGCCACTCCTTGGAAATCCCATTCAGGGTCGTTGTGAGTGGGAACCGACTCAACAGCACTTAACAATAGTCAGTAATCACAAATAAGCCTGTGCTTACTCTGCCTGTTGGGTAATCAGCACTGCTCCTCTGACTACTGTACTGAGGGCACTCAGCTCTCAGGAACCTCTCTCACTCAAGACTCCCTTTGTTAGTGAGAGGAAGATCATTGTTCCTTCCTTCTTGTTATCCTCGGAGTCTCTCTTTTAGGGACACTCAGCAGGATCTGGCAGTTTGAACGTTTGCATAACAAAAACTGCTCTTGAAAGCAAGACAGAGACACAAGAAAGTATCAAGAGCCTCCTACTTGGAAAGAAGGTGGTGGTCACAGGATATGTTGTTGTTGTTGGTGTTGTTAAGTGCCTTCAAGTCATTTCCGACCCATAGCGACCCTGTATAGGGTTTCCAAGCAGCTGGTGAGCTTGAAACACCAACCTTGCAGTTCAAATGACTTTGCAGTCTGACGCTTTAACCCACAGCGCCACACCAGGACTCCGAATATAGAGCATATGAAAAATTCATTATCTCGATAAATTTTCCTGCCATACAAATGAACTAATCCAAATCTAGGCTTCCAACACTCCTCATTTTTCGTACAATGTCCAGATAGAAAATTCATGGGAAGCACCAGTATTTGCAGGGTAGGTGCTGTTGGGCCAATGTGTAGCAGCTGCAGATTCGAGCTGAGCACAGATCACTCTGGTTGAGAACACTTGTGAGCAAGATTCAGGGCTTACTATCCAAATCCACAACTGTCCCACCTACAGCAGAGCATTCATTCTTTCATCTTATAGGTAGACTCAGCAAGTCCTGAGGACAGAATCAGAATTATTCGATTCTCAAAACTTCCACTCGGTTTATGTTATGTGCTTGCCAGAAACAGTGACAGCACTGCTGAAGAGCATTTAAATGGAACAAGACCTGGAAGGTTCTCAGATTATAATATATGTATGATGTATTATATAATATATGTATATAATATATATATTATGTAATATATGTATATATATGTATTATTAGGTTCTCAGATTATAATATATGTATAATATATGTATCAGATTATAATATATATACATACATTATGTATAATATATGTATATATACTGTGAAATGAAATTTTACACATAGATGTGCTTTCAGGAGAATTTAAAGTCATATCCCTTTGAGCAATCATGTCACATTTCCAGGTAGAAGACTAATTTTAATCCTATTTCAAACAGTCAGGAACTTTATTTTGTTCTAAATTAATGTATCCCTTATGAATTTCAGGTTATTACTCAAATAAAAATTTTAATTGTTAAGGAGTTAAGTCTCTAAGAAAACAGACTATTATTTAATTTTAGATCTACTTTTCTGTTTAAACATTACATGTACAATAGAACACATTAAATTTCCTTTTTTGTTTAACCAGGAATGAGGTAAGTGACATGAGTCCTTTGAATAGCCAAGAAGAGGTTATAAAGTTCAGGTGTGCATACGTGAGACCCTTGGACCCACAGACTCTGTTTATTCCAGTTCATTTTTCCCTTACAAGCATTTTAGACATGTTATGTAAGATATGAAAACAAAGCCAAAAAATGCTTTTTAAGTAGAAAGAAAAACTTACAATACTAACAATTACCTTAACATTCGGATCTATTTCTTTGGAGAGATTTCTTTCATTTTTTTCTTAACTTTTTATTGTGAATTGAGTGAAGGTTTACAGAGCAGATCATCAGTTTTACTGTCAACAAATCATATTCTTTGTTTCATTTCAATGATTGCAGTTCCTTCGGTGTAACACCACATTTCCCACTTCCTTTCCATGATTCTTATTTCCCCTCCTCTGTCTTTCCTAACTTTTCTGAACTTTGTCCTTAGGTAATGCTTTTGATCTTGAATGGTTGACCAATCTATGGTGTGGTGTGCATACCTCACTGGTGTTGTTTCCCCCCTATATACCCATCTACTGCTTGGCTGAAAATTGAGCCACAAGTATAAGTCCTGTTCCAGATCTGAAGTGGGACCAAGAACTATAGTCTCCAATCTCTTTCTTTCCATTTTGTTGCTGTTAGTGCTATCTGGCCGGTACTGACTCATAGCAACCCAGCATAGGGTTTCCAAGGCTGTAAATCTTTGCGGGAGCAGAAAGTCTCAACTTTCTCCCTCTGAGCAGCTAGTGGGCTCTAACTGGCAACCTTTTGCAGTCTAACATTTATCCTACAGAGTTTCCATGCTTCCTTCTGACCCATGAGCTGGGTCTTTTATATAATTTGAATTTCTTTCCACATTTTCTCCCATTGTATTCAGGACCTTCTAATGTTAGCCCTTTCAGAACAGTTGGATTGTTGTTGTTGTTAAGTGCTTTGACCCAGTTCTCATAGAGACCCTGTGTAGGGTTTCTGACAAACAGGATGGTGAGTTTGAACCGCCGACCTTGCAGTTCAAACTGACCTTACAGTCCAGTGCTTATCCTACAGTACCACATCAGGACTCAGAACAGTTGTATAGTCTTCCACAAAATCTGTTCTCGAGCCTTGCCTCTTAAACTGGCATTGATGTATGTGGCCAAGTGCCAGGGGTTTCTGAATGCCACAGGATAAATATCTTAATTGGAAGAGGAGATTTATTCTAAAACAAACTCAACCCATATTATGAAATAGAATTAAATACGGTCGAAGGGAAAATTCTTTTGGTAATCTATTTTAGGAGTCCCTGCTGAAAGATTAGTGTTTCAAACTCACCCTAGGTGCCTTGGAAAATAGGTCTAGTGATCCATTTTGGAAAAGAGCCTTGACAACTCGTGCAGCTCTGCTTTCCATACATGGGGTTACCTACCATGAGTCAGGGTCAGTTTGTGAATTATAGATGCGACCTGCATGTCACAAAGATAGGGTGGTCTTTTGTGATCCTTAATTTTACCCATTCTGTATGTACATGTAAGAAGAGCCTCTACGTGTGTACATAGAAAAACAAAGCTTGCTTGTTTGTTTAAAGGATTTCTGGGACTGTATCGGCTCTCATGTTCCATTTAAAGTATGTGTATCTTGTATTTTATTCAACAAGAGCATTTATTGTTAAGTGTATTTTCTTTATTTTTCTTTTGAGAGTATTTAAGGTGAGATTTATTCCTTTACTATATGTTTTCCTTTTTTATTTTAAACATGATTTGTATTTCAAAATTGATTTATAAAGGAGTTTTTAGAACCATTAAAAAGAGGAGAGGATGTCAAGGCAATATCCTGTTTCTTGAGACTCACAAGGGTTAGGAAAGCTCCTTTCCAGCTTCAATGCCTCCATTCCTTTCTCTGGAAAGCCCTGATGTTGTTCAGACCTTCATTCACAAGGCCGCCATGAATCAAGGGAATTTCACCCATCACCAGCTTTGGGAAGGAACCCTGGTAGCACAGTGGGTTAAGTATTGGACTGCTATCCAGGTCAGAAGTTCAAACCCACTAGCCACTCAAAGGGAGAAAGAGGTAACTTTCTGCTCCTGTAAAGATGTGTAGTCTTAGAAAAGCAAAAGAGCAGTTCTATTGTTGATCTGGCCCCTGAAAGTCAGAATGGATTCAACGGCAGTGGATCTAACTGTAAACAATCTGCTTCATCTAACCCTCATGATCATCTCATCACCTGTGACCACGAATGGTTTACAAACACAGACTTCAAAGGAGTGGTACTGGTGGAGAGGTGGGGATGTGACTAAAGGTAAGGTTTCTGGAATATGGTTCAGTGAAAAAATGTTTTGTTTTTCCTTAGACCATGAACGCCCCCCACACAAAAATGTTTATATATTGCCTTACTTACTGCTGAAAACTACTTAACATCAAGACAAACTGACAAAAAAAGGTCAAATCAAGGGAATACCAGGGAAATGGGGTGGAACCCCTTTGACAGTGGGGCTGGAGCCCTCCTGTGCTCCAGACTCCCTGTTGATAAACTTCTTCATTGATTACACCAACTTGAGCTGTGTTTCCTGTTCTTGCAGCCCAAAGCATCCTACTTGATATAAATTTCCTTTGCTGTTTCAGAAACTTTGGGAGAAAGTTTGAGAATCACCTAGCTTGCTTACAACATTGAGGTTCAACAGTTACTCATATTGCATTCCCCCTTAACTGATTGGCTGATCAATGTATTCTTCTCACACTCAACCTGGGATTGTCTCTCTTCAGGGCATTTTATTATCTGAAAGAACAGAAGTAGGTGATCGATGTCTTGCAATTGGATGGTATAGTGTGGTGTCTAAAAAAAAAAAAAACAGGAATTTTGTAGATCAAATGTCACCACAAAACATTTTTGTTTATTTTGTCAGAAACTTTTCACATTATTAGCTGAGTGATCTTATGAAAATTAGTTCACTTCTCTGAGCATCAAATCCTGTATTGGTAATGTAAGGGAAACATATACCTCTCAATTCAATTTCAAGTGGAGTTAACGTGGCCCCTGGCCCTAGGATTGAGCATATGACACAGTCATATAAGGAGACTTTACACTTCCCTGTTATTGTTGTTAAGTGCCATCGAGTCAGTTCCAACCTGTATAGGGTTTCCAAGGAGCAGTTGGTGGATTTGAACTACCAACCTTGTGGTTCAAACTAACCTTGCAGTCCAGTGCATTGTCCTGCAGCACCACACCAGGACGCAGTCCCCTACACACAGGCTAAAGGAAGGGGATTTTCTAACAGAGCTGATCCCAAGGCTTTTCAGAAGGCCTTGAAAATGATGCCAACACAGAAGTAAAAATTGAGAGAGATAAAAACAGATTCCTGAGGATACTATTTGAATGTTTGTATCTAGCCAGGTTGGAAGCAAACTTATCCTTGAACTTTTCAAATTCTATAAACAAGTCAATTTCTTTTTCTTTTTTTAGTTATGTCATTTTGACTTGAATTTCTATTACTATAACCAGGAATCCTGAATAATGTAACAAATATATATGCACAGCTGAGTTAGGGTCTAGTTTTAATTCTGTTGCATACTAGCCATGTGACCTTGTGATGGCATATTAACTGCCTTAACCCTTGTTGTTGTTGTTGTTAGGTACCATCGAGTTGATACCAACTCATAGCAACCCTATCTATGCAAAACAGAATGAAACATGTCCCGGTCCTGGGCCAACCTCACAATCATTGCTACGTTTGAGCTCATTGATGCTGCCACTGTGTCAATCCATCTCTCTGGGGGTCTTCCTCTTTTTCTCTGACCCTCCATCTTACCAAACATGATATCCTTCTCCAGCGACTGGTCCCTCCTGACAATATGTCCAAAGTATGAGAGATGAAGTCAGGCCATCCTGGCTTCCAAGGAGCACTCTAGCTGCACTTCTTCCAACACAAATCTATTTGTTCTTTTGACAGTCCACGGTACTTTCAATATTTTCTTCCAACACCATAACTCAAACGTATCAATTCTTCTGTGATCTTCCTTATTCACTGTCCAACTTTCACATGCATATGACGGCATTGAAAATACCTTGGGTTGGGTCAAGCATGCCTTAGTCTTCAAACTGACATCTTTGCTCTTGAACACTTAAAAGAGATTGTGTAGCAGATTTGCCCAATGCAATACATCGCTTGAATGCTGCTTCCATGAAAAATATTGATGGTTGATCAGAGCAAAATGAAGTCTTTGACAACTTCCATCTTTTCTCCATTGATATGGATGTTGTTTATTGGTCCAGTGGTGAGGATTTTTGTTTTCTTTACATTGAGATGCAACACATACCAAAGGCTGTCTTTGATCTTCATCAGTAAATAATTTGAGTCCTCTTCACTTTTAGCAAGCATGATTGTATCATCTGCATATTGTACTTTGTTAATGAATTTTTCTTCATATAATTCAGCTTCTCGGATTCTTTGTTCAGCATACAGATTGGATAAGTATGGCGATATAATACAACCCTGGCGCACACCTTACCTAGTTTTAAAACATTTGGTGTTTCTTGTTCTGTTCAAACAACTGCCTCTTGGTCTATGTACAGGTTCCTCATAAGCACAATTAAGTGTTCTGGAATACTCATTCTCTGCAATGTTGGCCATAGCTTGTTATAAACCACGCAATCAAAAAGTTATGCGTAGTCAATAAAACACAAGTAAACATCATTCTGGTATTCTCTGCTTTCAGCCAAGATTCATCTGACATTGGTAGTGATATCCCTCTTTCCACATCCTCTTCTGAATCTGACTTGAACCTTTGGAAGTTCTCTGTCAATGTATGCTTGTAGCCGTTTTGCATTATCTTTAGTAAAACTTTTCTCACATGGCATATCAATGATATTGTCCGATGATTTCCGTATTCCATTAGGCACAAATATAGATCTTTATTTTACTTTAACCCTTAGTTTCTTCATTTATAAGGACCCCTGGTGGCACGGTGGTTAAGTGTTCAACTGCTAACCAAAAGGTTGAAGGCTTGAGAAAGATGTGGCAGTCTGCTTCCATAAAGATTTACAGCTTTGGAAACACTATGGGAGAGTTCTACTCTGAGATTTATGTGAAATAATGTCATTAAGTGTTAATGTAGTGGGTTGTTAGGTGCCAATGAGTCAGCTCCGATTTATAGCAACCCCACATACATCAGAAGGAAACATTGCCCAGGCCTGTGCTGACCTCATAATTGTTTTGTTTGAGCTCATTGTTGTAGCCTCTGTGTCAATCCGTCTTTCAGAGAGTCTTCCTCTTTTCACTGATCCTCCACTACCAAGCTTGATGACCTTCCCTGGGGACTGGTCTGTTTTAATAACATGTCCAAAATACCTGAGATATAAATCTAGCCATCCTTACCTCTAAGGAGCATTCTAGCTGTACTTCTTCCAAGATAGGTTTGTTTGTTCTTCTAGCAGCCCATAGTACTTTCAGTATTTTCTGCCAATACCATAATTCAATCTCAACAATTCTTGTCTGGTCTTCCTTATTTATTGTCCAGCTTTCACATGTATATGAAGCAATTGAAAATACCATGGCTTAGGTCAGGCACACTTTAGTCATCAAAGTGACATCTTTGCTCTTTAACACTTTAAAGAGATCTTTTGCAGCATATTTGCCTATCCTAATATGTCTTTTGATTTTTTGACTGCTGCTTCCCTAAGTATTGTAGATCCAAGTAAAACGAAATCCTTGACAACTTCAATCTTCTCTCCATGTTGTGTGATTTTGTTTATTGATCCATTTGTGAGGATTCCTGTTTTCTTTACATTGAGTTGTACTTCATGCTGAAGATTGTATTCTTTCATCTTCATCAGCAAGTGCTTCAAGTCCTCTTCACTTTCAACAAGCAAGGTTGTGTCATCTGCATATCGCAGGTTGTTAATGAGTCTTCCTCTGATCCTGATGCCATGTTCCTCTCCCTATAGTTCATCTTCTCAGACTATTTGCTAACCATGCAAACTGGACAAGTATGGTGAAAGAATACAACCTTGATGCACACCTTTTCTGATTTTAAACCATTCAGTATCCCCTTGTTCTTTTCAAATGTCTGCCTCTTGGTCTGTGTATAGGTTCCACAAGAGCACACTGTTTTAGAGTGCCCATTCCTTGCAGTATTAACCATAATCTGTTATGATCCACACAGCCAAATGCCTTTGCATAAACAAAACAACTTAAGCAAACATGTTTCTGATATTCTCTGCTTTCTGCTAAGATTCATGTGATGTCAGCATTAAGGTCCCTAGTTCCACGTCCTCTTCTAAATCCAGCTTGAATTTCTGTTAGCTCCCTGTTGATATACTGTTGCAACCATTTTTCAATTGTCTTTCACTTACATGTGATATTAATGATATTTTTCAATTATTTTCACATTCTGATACAGTGGGTTGCAGACAGAAAATATCCATTAAATATTTTCACAATGCACAGTGTGTGTTACTACACGACTAATTTATTTTAATCATTTCCTCATACAATTCACAGGTAGGGAAGGTAGGTGTGATGTTCCCCACCTTAGAAATCAGGAAATTGAGTCATAACACAAAGTATTTGTCCAAGGCTAGCCACATTTTAAGTGACTGATATAAAATATATGATATGCCATCAACTGAGGTTTCTTGTCATTATGTGAGTCAGAGTATAGGAAATAGAAAACTCTACAGATACTTTAAGTAGAAAGAAATTAATAAATGGAATTAGTTGTTGGCAACTCCATTGATTAGTTTGGAGGGGGATAGCTTCTGCATCCAGTATCTGAGTAACTAGGAGCTATGATAGATCCTCTAATTCCATAACCACACCCTAGATATAACACACTATGAAGTATTTCTCAGTTTAAGGGGTTAGAGCGGATCTCTAGGACTACGCCACAAACAAACTAATAAATAACGTCCAACATGAGACAAAGGAGCTCTGGTAGCATAGTGGTTACGAATCAGGCTGTGAACCTTAAGGTCAGCAGTTTGAAACTACCAACTGTTCCTCAGGAGAAAGATGAGGCTTTCTGCCCCCGTAAAGATTTACAGCCTCGGAAACCCTGTACAGGGTCGCTATGAGTCGGAACCAACTCGACGGCACTTTACAACAACAACAACACCTGTCCCTGGAGAAGGACATCATGCTTGGTAAAGTGGAGTCTCAGTGAAAAAGAGGAAGACCCCACCCCCACCCCCAATGAGATGGATTGGTCCAGTAGCAGCAGCAATAGGCTCAAGTGTAAACAATTGTGAGGATCGTGCCAGACTGGGCAGTGTTTTGTTCTGTTGTGTGTTGGGTCTCTGGGAGTCCCAGTGGTTTCCACTGCACCCAACAGCAACAGTAACAATAATTCTTGAAGATCTCACAAAGACTGTAAAGTCTCTGTTACGATGCTTAAATGGGTAGTCAAAACTACCTGACAAATTTTGCATGTAGTTTAGATTTCCATTCCATGCCCTTTATCTCTCCTCAAACCTTCCCCACACCTCTTTTCCCTCACTCTGTGAATGACCTCCCTTCATATTTCACTGATGAAAGAGAAAGAAACAGCCTCATCTTTCAGTCATGAAATCTAAAATTCTGTCTGCAATTGCATCTACTTTTCCTTTCCTCGTGCAACAAAGAAGGAAGTGTTTCTCCTCCTATTAAAGACCTCTCCTTTCATCCTTCTAGATCCCATCGCCTTTCTCCCTTTACTGGATCTTTCTATTCAGATACAAATAGGCTCCACTATCACTCTTCTTTGAAAACCCCAGTTTGGCCTCTCATTCTATTTGTTTAAACTTTTGCCATCTTCATAACAAAGATTCTCACATCTCTACTTCCTCATCATCTGTCCAGTCTTTAGTTCACTGGGGTTTGGATTCCAGCTCTGAGATTGTCAAGGAATCCAATGACCTTCTTATGGCTTACTAGAATGTCCCTGTTTTTCTTCTCATCTTACTTTACTTCTAAACAGATAAAACTCAATTGGACTCTTTGAAACACTTCCCTCTCTTAACTGATGTGACACCACACTCCTGGTTTTCCTTCTCCTTATGGACGTCACCTTCCTCAGTCTCCTTTCCTTTTTCACCACCATGTGTAAATGTTGATATTTCTCAAGATCTAATCCTGGGTCCTCTTTTCTTCTATACCTGCACTATTTCTCTAGGTGACCTCATCTACTCACAAGTTTTATATACAATATTATCCTGTATGGCACTGTAGGATAAGCACTGGACTGTGAACCAAAAGGTGGCAGTTCAAATCCACTAGCTGCTTCTTGGAAACCCTATACAGGGTCGCTATGAGTCAGAACCAACTCGATGGTACTTCTTCTCTTATAATCTCTACATTCATATGTCAAACTGCCTAACTGACCTGTTGTTAAGTCTCTTCATAATTTTGTTAATATTCTACTCATAGCGATCCTCTGTAGGGTTTCCAAGGAACAGCTGGTGGGTTTGAACTGCCAACCTGTGCTTCAACCCAGAAATTATTCAATCATGCCACACCTAATTAGTCTGTTGTTGTTGTGAAGTACCATCAAGTCAGTTCCGACCCATAGCCACCCTGTATAGGGTTTCCAAGGAGCAGCTGGTGAGCTTGAATCACTGACCTTGCGGTTTAAACTGACTTTGCAGTCCAGCACATTAACCCACAGCACCACACCAAGACTCCAATTAACCTAGCCAGTGGTATTTCCAACGGGCATTTTAAACTTTTCTCTTTCAATTCTACTTTGTCACTAAAGCTAGAAAACTAAGAGTCATCCTTGACTTTTCTCTTTTCCTAAAATTTCACTTAATAATTTTTGTTGATTCTACTTCCAAAATAGGTCTCAAGACTGTTCTTTCCATCTCTACTGCTAAACTCTAATCATCTCTCATCTGAACGGCTGCCTCCTGTCATCTGGTCTGTTCGTTCTCTCTTGTCCCCACCCCATCCACTCTACCTAGCAGTCACAGTTATTCTGTCAAAGTAAGATTGTGTACTCTGTTGAGATCAAAGTAAAGAGATTTATTAGAGGATATTACAATTACAGATGGGTAACAATTTGCAAAATTACAAATTGTCCCAAAGTACAGAAGATGAGAAGGGCTTTTATGTAGGCGAAATTTAGGGAAACAGTAAACACTAGGATCGGTAACTATAGATATCCTGTCCTGGAACTAGCCTGAAAGCATTTTGTGAAAATGGTTTTACTTATCTTTCAAGGATGAGAACAACTTGTGCAAAAACATCCTTTCTGAGAGCAGCTGCTCTGTTGCCTCCTCTCCTTTTCCCCCCTCCCTGAGTCAGTGCAGACTAACCCTTTACTGTGAGTTGGGCTTGAATGCCTCTTATTTTTTAAGTCTGTTGTTGTTGTTGTTGTTGTTAGGTGCCATCAAGTTGGTACTGACCTATAGCAACCTTATGGACAGCAGAACGAAACACTGTCCGATCCTGGGCCAACCTCACTACTGTTGTCACACTTGAGTCCATCACTGCTGCCACTTGGCCAATCCATCTCATTGAGGGTCTTCCTCTTTTTCTCTGACCCTCCACCTTACCACACATGATATCCTTCTCCAGTGACTGGTCCCTCCTGACAATATGTCCAAAGTATGAGAGATGAACTTTGGCCATCTTGGCCTCTAAGAAGCACTTT
>NW_006408521.1:14202455-14211418 GCF_000296735.1 Chrysochloris asiatica | reverse complement strand
GCCTCACTTTCTTGAAAGATTTCAATTTTTATTCCATCATTTCCTGGTGCCTTGTTCTTTGCCAATTCCTTCAATGCTCCTTGGACTTCCTCCTTCAGTATCATTGGCTCTTGATCATATGCTACCTCTTGAAACGGTTGAACATCACCACCATCTTCTCTTGATGCTTTCTGCATCATTCAATAATTTGCCCAGAGAATCTTACATACAAATGGAGTTTGGTCTGTATTTGGAGCAGAAGCCTCACCTCTGCCAAATACCTGGATTTTCGGGGTCTCTCCCACAGTCCTAAATATAAAGCAATTAATTCATGGCACTCATTTGCTTTAAAAATGTCAACAGTTTTCTGTTATACTTAAAATCAACTTCAAACTGCTTACCTGGACAGTCATCAAACTCTTGCCTATGTATCTTGTTCCATTCTTCTCCCTTATGGTGATCCAATCATATGGGCCATTTGTAAATTCTAAATTCTTTCCTGTCCTAGGGCCTCCCCAATGCCCCATGAAAAGGTATATAAGTATTGGTGGTAATGGTTATGTGCTGTGGAGTCGATTCTGACTCATAGCGACCCTGTAGAGGGTTTCTGAGGCTGTAAATCTTTATGGGAGCAGAAAGCCTCATCTTTCTCCCGCGGAACAGCTGGTAGTTTTGAACTGCTGGCCTTGCGGGTCACAGTCCGATTCGTAACCATTACGCTACCAGAGCTCCTTATATAAGTATATTACAAGAAGTTATATATAATAAACATGAGAAATTGATACATTAAACACTTGTTATTTTCTCTATGCCAACAGTATTATCACTTAAAGCTTAAATACTGGTTTCAGTATCCCAATGAAATAACTCTATTTAAAAACTGAGATAGAATTTTGCTATAAACAAATTAAAAATAGGCTCAGAATGTCCTTGTAGCTGTAATCATCCCTAAGATTGCTAACCAAAACATACTGTTTCATTTGTGTTAAATATTTTTAAATAATTTTCATAGGTTTAAGTAGCTGTAAAAGTCTAGCATTTCAACATTAGGAGGTAGCTTCAAAAAGTTCGTGGACAAACAGAATGAAAAGATCATGAGATTTTTCCATGATTTGTTTGAACCCCCCTGGTACTTGTTGTTATGAAGATCGCACCCTTAAGGAAAAGGACAGCAAGCATAATGGTATTCAATGGACTCACCTGCCATCTTTATTTTAAATAGATGTTGTTGTGGTTGTTAAGTACCGTGGAGTCGGTTCCGACTCATAGTTACCCTGCACAGGGTTTCTGAGGCAGAACAGCTGGTAGTTTCGAACTGCTGACCTTTCGGTTTGCAGCCCAATTTGTAAGCACTACGCTACCAGAGCTCCTTATTTTACATAGATAGCAGCAGTCCTTTTGCAGTTTACAAGAAGAATGGGGAGGCTTCCAGAAAGCTATTGTTTCAGAGGCTGCTGCTGCTCTTTCTGCTTTTCTTCATCTTGAAGACATGTCAGAACATAAAGAATAACTATAATAGAAAATATATTGATCCTTAGTCTAAACCACTCCATGTCTCTGCTGGCTTATGCAGTATAGCAGATCAGAGACGTCAAGTTCAAGACTTGACTGACTAATTCTAGAACCACATCTGTACATAGCCCAATTCTAAAACCACATCTGTATGCCCAATGCCAACACTGTAGTGAGTGAAGATTGGGCCTGAGTTATGAATGGGTCTCAGGTCAGAGACAAAAGTGAGTATGTCATAGTCTGCCCACACAGTAAAATTTAAGCGAAAAATGTGTCATGTTTTTCCTGAGCATCTTCTCACAAGAGCTAGCCGAAGATTGTCACTGACCATTTGTATCGGAACATGTTGTTGTTAAGTGCTTATCAAGTTGTTCCGACTTATGGGTCGCTATGGGTCGGACCCGACTTGACGGCACTTAACAACAACAACAACAACATGTAGGGTTACTGAGGAGCAGCTGGTGAGCTTGAACTTCCGACCTTGCAATTCAAACCAACCTTGAAGTCCAGTGTATTAGCCTACAGTGCCACATGTTATTGTTGTTGTTGTTGTTGTTGTTGTCAGGTGCCATGGAGTCGGAACCGACTCATAGCGACCCCATGCACAGCAGAACAAAACAATGCCTGATCCTCACATAGG
Source organism: Chrysochloris asiatica (assembly GCF_000296735.1). Taxonomy (NCBI): domain Eukaryota; kingdom Metazoa; phylum Chordata; class Mammalia; order Afrosoricida; family Chrysochloridae; genus Chrysochloris; species Chrysochloris asiatica. The sequence goes on along the minus strand of NW_006408521.1, from coordinate 14,209,287 downwards.
GAAGTGTATTTCTGTATCTGTTCTTCCTCTTGTTTTCCTAGTTTGTCCAGTCAGACACTGATCCAAAGGTTTTAATTCTTGAAGATTTTCCAGCTTCTTAGAATTTCTTGATCTAGTAAATCCTACAACATTTCACCTGGCACCAATATATGTACCCAAAGGAAGTACTTTGATGGTTGGGAGGCAGCAAATGCCTCATTTGTCAGAAAAGGATGGTCTGTATTGGAATCTTTGTGGTTTGTTGTCTCTAATGACAATTCAACGCTTCTCACAGGGCCTTTTGATTGTGTTTCCCATTGCCTCACTGTTCACCTGGCTTGTGCCTTCTCATATTTGAGTTTAGCTGCATAAATTATGAATGGTTTGGTTGTAAGAAAACCCTTCTAAGAGTGACTTCAACTCATGGAGGCTTATTTGTCTCATGTAACACAAGGGCCAGAAACTGGCGTTTTAGGAATGGTGCAGCAGCACCTGGAAAACAGAGAGGTTCAGCCTCGTCCTGTCTTTCAGCTCCAATACCCTTCATGTTCTGAACTCACATGTCCCACCTCATACTTGCTGCCTCGGAGACACAATATGACTTTGGTGCCTTAAGCCCTTAACTCCATATTCCAGGAAGAAGAAGGAGAGAGGAAAGAGAGGAAGCCCCCTTATCATTTAATGTTTTCATATGCATGATTACAAACTTAAGAATAGTATAAAGACCTCCATGCATCCAACATTCAGCTATAATGATTATCCTGTAATGGTCAATCTTATTTCACTTATGTACCACAAACCTTTCTCTTTCTCCCTTGTTATTATTATTATTATTATTTTAGTGTTTTATTGTGAATTTATTGTGTTTTATTGTGAATTATATGATAGTATACATGGGAGAACATTCATTCTATCATCGTATCATTGCCATGGTTACAATCCCCTCCATGCATCATCAACCAACCTGCAAGCCTGCCCCCTACACTATCTTGCCCCCAGTCTTCAGCACACAGTCGCTCTCCCTCTCTGGATCTAAAGCCCCCAGCCACTCCATCGCTCCATGTCATTGTCTCTGCCTCCATCTCAGGCATCACTGTTTCTCTGGGTAGGGTCCCGCTCTCGGCTCTTCTCCGTTGATGGTCCTAGGGACCTCCGCTCCTAGACTGAAAAGTTATTCCCTCCCTTCCTTGCTATAAAACGTCTACCTTTACATTTCCAACCTTCACAATCAGTCCTGATAACAATTATTCACTATTGCATCACAAGAGACCCAACTGCATTTCATTTCATCAACTTCACCTAGGCATATTGGATGCTACTCACTGGAGATTCTGCCTTCCTACAGGCCCCCTGTCTCTAGGTTCCCTCTTGAAAGCTTGTAAGCCACTCACTTCTTGCCTTTGTAGACCTACCCCCCCCCCCATTTTGGGGTAGCCAATGTCCAAGTTGCCCATCCCTGTCTACTCTGTGTGTGGAGGGGGTGGGAATGATTCTTGCTTTAAGAATATGTTCCCTCTTTAGATCTACTGCTTCTCTCCCTTGTTATTTTGAAACAAATCCTAGACATGGTAGTTACTGTTGTTAAGTGCCGTTGAGTCATTTCCGACTCCTAGGAACCCTGAACAGGGTTTCTGAGGCTGTAAATCTTTATGGAAACAGAAAGCCTCATCTTTCTTCCACGGAGCAGCTGGTAGTTTTGAACTGCTGACCTTAAGGTTCGCAGCCCGGTTCATAACCACTATGCTACCAGAGCTCCTTAGACATGGTAGTACTTTTCCCAAATTACTTTACTGTGTTTTTCTAAGAGACCAGGACTCTTCCTTTTTAAACATAACCACAATATATTATTATTACAAAAAATTAAAAAACAAAACAAACCTACTGCCCTCATATTGATTCCAACTCATAGCGATCCTATATAGGATTTCTTAAGCTGTAGATCTTTATTGGAACAGAAAACCTAATTTTTTGCCACAGAGTGGATGGTGGGTTTGAACTGCCAACCTTGTGGTTAACAGTCCAGTGGTTATCCAACAACATCACCTAACATCAGATACAGATATCCAATGAGTGTCCAAATTTACAATGATTCCATAAAAATTATATTTTAAAAAAATTTAAGTATCCAAATAAGACCAATACTTGTAGCTGAATATCTTCAAAAGCCTCTTAAATCTATAAAATCCTCCTTCTTCTTTTCTTTCTTTCCCTCATAATTAATTTTTTGAAGAAATTAATGTGCCCTTTAGCGTTTTCCACAATCTGGATTTTCCTGGTTACATCCTTATGATATCCTCTGTATATTTTGCAAACTAACAGTTGGATCAAAGGGTTTTATTAGATTTGTGTTTTGTTGTTGCATTGTTTTGGAAGGGGTGGGATCTGTAGGGAGGTGTTGTGTTTGCTACTGTGCTATCTTTGTTGTTTTTAATGTCATCAAGTTGTTTCCAATTCATAGCAACCTATATAGGATTCCTGAGGAAAGGCTGGTGAGTTTGAGCCATTGACCTTGCAGTTCAAACCAACCTTATAGTCAAGTGCTTATCCTACAGTGCCACACCAGGACTCCTATTCTGCTATCTTGAAACACCTAATATCTGCGATCTCTCAGTTCCTTTTATGATATTAATAGCTTCTAATAATTGATACCTAAATCCATTATGTCAATAAATAGTAATTTGAAATTCTGTCTACTTCTTCATTTATTAGCTGGGCTGTTTCTCTAAATAGAAACTTCCTGCCTATATTAATTTATTACCCACTGGTATAGATAATAAAAGAAAGATAAATGCTTGATTCTTTCCCTTAATTGACCAGCTTTCAAACTAATGAATTGATTTACTAGCATTCTCCAGTAATAAGTCAGGCTTCCTTTTTTTTTCCCCTGTCATTCCCAACTCATGGATTGGAACATATCTGAAACACTCATTGCTGGGATTATCCTTATTCATGTTCACATTTTCCCACTTCTGGCCATTGGGATCTTTGCTAATTGGGTCTCCAATTTCTTTTTATCAGAAAACCTAAAACTTCCCTGAAACATCACGTAGCTGGTTTCCACTTCTATCTTACTGGCCAGAGTTGTGTCACATGATCACCCTGGGATAGAAGGTGGTGAAAGGATTTTGAGTCATTCATCATCTCCTCAAAGAGGCCTTCCTTAACACCCTATGTAAATAGATTACACCCTATTATTATGCAGAACTCTATTCTATGTATTTCTTTTATAGTTGCAGTGTGGTGAATCACTTTTCTATACCTTTCAAACCAGAGTTTGGAGTCCTGGCGTGGTGCTGTAGGATGAGAAATACTGGACTGTAAGGTCAGTTTGAAGCCGCTCCTTGGAAATCCTAACCATTGTTGCTATGAATAGGAACCAACTGGATGGTGCTTATTAACAACAATAGTCATGGTTTTGTAACTCCCAACAAAAGATTGGGTGAGACTATACAAATAAGGTGCTTGTGGCCCACCAAACTGATGGAACAATTTGCTAATAATGCAAATAAGGTGCATGAAACCCTGCAGGGGTGGGACCATGAGAGGATTGGCTAGTTTTGGCATCCCACTAGGCTTGAAAGGAGTCATCACAGATGTGGCAAGGGGAGACCTGACGACCAGCAACAAGAAGAGACAGAAGAAGAGCATTCCTTTGGGCCTGTGGTCCATGCACTGGGAACCTCCTAGATCAAGGAGACACAGAGCTGCAACACCAGAGACAGCAAGAAGCAATTGCAGAGAAACATCAACCACAGAGACAGCAGAACCAGAGACCAACAGGAGATGGTGTGATGGCCTTCCAGGCTCACGGAGAAGGAGAGCTGAGTACGTTTGAGCTAAGGCTTACTGACAGGGTGGGGCATCTTTGAGTACTTATTGATGGAGCTAAAGAGCTTTAAAATACTTGTTCAAGCACTGCTCCATCAGGGCAAGGGCCAAGTAGGCCCAAGATGTCCACAGATCCGAGGACGCAAAGTACTGAGGGCCAGAGAGAAGGTCTTCCTGCAGACATAGCTGAGAAGAGGCTGTCCTGATCAGAATTTTATCCTAACTCATTTCTGATCTTGAATTGTAACCGGTTACTGGCCTAGTAAGCCCTATAATCATGAGTATTGGCTGTGAGTTCTATATGTTGCAATGGATTATCAAACCCATAGAGAAGGAGAGAGTGCCGTGGATATCAGTAGATAAGTTGGAGAGAGAAGGTGTACCTGACCTCTGCTTCATACCAATTGGTCTTGAGCTGATGCTGATGGTGAGATTCTCTCTAACCCTCTTGAAGTTAGAGGATGTTAGATGGCTCCACCAAGTCAGTTCTGCAAGACTACTAACCATAAAGTGTAGTTAGTTGTTGTTGCTTTTTTAACTTTCTTTTATTATTAGGTTTTACATTTGAGTTATTTTGTTGTTGAGAATGTGTGCAGCAAAACATACTCCAATCCACCCCTACCCAGAGAAACAGAGGTGCCTGAGATGGAGACAGAGATGATGACGTGGAGTGATGAAGCAACTGGGGACTTTGGACCCAGAGAGGGAAAGGGATTGTGGGCCGAAAACTGGGCGGAGGAGGGGGAAGTGTAAGGGGCGGGTTTCTGGGATATACCCTTTGGGTGGAGGGGATTGGAACCATGGCAATGAGATAATATACGATGGAATGAATGTAAAACTAAAGTTCTCCCATGTAAATTATCATATAATTCACAATAAAACATTAATAAAAAAAAAAAAAAACATACTCCAATCTAACAGTAGTGTACAATTCAGTGACATGGAGTACACTCAAGGTGTACAACAGTTCCCACCCTTCTTCTCTAAGTTGTTCCTCCTCCATTAACAAACTCACTGCTCCTTAAGATTTCTGTGTAAGCTTTCCAGTTTTCCTGGCACTGAGGTCATTCTTAGGATATGGACAATTTCTGGTGAAACCATACAACATCATTATCAGAATTGAGATTTTTAACAGGTAAATGGGTTGGCTCACTCAGTGTCATTTATAACTCTTTGTAATACGCCACATTGTATGCTAGTGTAGAGAAAGCTAGACTTCATTTCCTAGATCCCATTACAGTTTTGGTCTTACACACAGACTGTGTTTGCTAAGCAAGGTCCCAGTGTCTGGTCTTTAACTTCGTGGATTTGGAGAGACAAGATACAGGCGTGCATTTTGCAGGTGTAGATTTAACCCGAAACAGTCAGTCGTGGAGCCAGCAGTTGGAGCAGTGACGTCCTGATTTGAATTATGTTGGTAAATAAGTAGCAGGCCCTGCTGTTGAGATCTAGTAACCTAGAATGTCTCCTCTGATCTTTGTTGATAAAGAGAATGGAGAATCATGCATGTGTGTGGCTCCTAAGGATGGGCTGAATCTGGGATCTGGGTCTTGGGTCAAAGCCTTAGATGGGAGATCTCAGGTTTCAGCATCACATGTTGCTAAAATATTTGATTCTCTATGTGACCTACGTAAAGCTGCCAGAAAGGCTTTGGGAACTGTCAGCAGAGCTACAGAAAACTCAGTAAATACTAATGGACCCCACAAAGCAAAGCAGCCAAACTTCTCTGCCAAGAAGGTAACTGAGAAGACTGGTACAGCAAACAGCTTTGTTCTTTCGGTGGATGACATCTACCCAGAAATAAAACAAAAATTTTCCCTTCAATCCTCTAGACTTTGAGAGCTTTGTCCTACCTGAAGAGCACCAGATTGCACACCTCCCCTTGAATGGGGTGCCTCTCATGAGCCTCTGAGGAGAGGGAACTTGGAAAGCTCTTAGACATGGGTCCCCCCTCACCTGGGAAGATGCCCTTGCCCACATGGGTGTCTGATCTCTTGCGGTCTCCTTCAAGCATTCTGTCAGCCTGCATGTTGAATTGCCACCTGCTTGCTATGACTTCGATACTTAAGTTTCTTAGTGATTTATAGTTGGTATGTATTTTATTGTTTAATAAAGCTGCTCTTTATTTAATAAATAGACTCTTCCTAAAAAAAAAAAAAGTAGCAGGTCTTTTAGTAACTTAACTTTGTGGTGAATTTTGGGAGTCATTACTAGGAGCCCAGCCTAGAACTTATTCCTTCAGACTTCCAATGATTTTCTATCCACCCAATGCCCTTTATTGGAGTCCTGGGGTGGCGTTTCAGGATAATGCTCTAGACCACAAGGTCCATTTGGACTGCAAAGTTGGTGATTCAAACTCACCAGTGGCTCTTCGGAAACCCTATGTTGTTGTTGTTAAGTACTGTAGAGTTGGTTCTAACCCATAGTAACCCTGTATAGGGTTTCTAAGAAGCAGCTGATGAGCTTGCACCGCTGACCTTGCAGTTCAAACGGCTTTACAGTCTGGTGCATTAACCCAGAGCGCCACACCAAGACTCCCTATACAGGGTTGCTATGAGTCAGAACCGACTCCACAGTGACCCTATATAGGGTTTCCAAGGAGTGGCTGATGCTTGAACCACCGACCTTTCCTAACAACAATATCCTTTTAATGAAATGAGACCAGATGTTTTTATTATTTACAACTGAACACTCACGATTCAGAGGGGGCTTTTGGCAAACAGGGACGAGATGAGGGAAATGGGTATGTCCTGCATGCTAAGACCAGTATGGAATGCTCCCTATCACTGTTCTCATTCTCCAAGGAGAGAACATATATACCTAGTTACGTTCTGGAAATACTGGAACTTGAGATACAGAAGAAGACACAACTAAATTCCAAAGTGTGTTGCGAGGTGGGGGTGGGGTGCCTTCCATATGCTACATTGCTCTTCCAAATCTCTTGACATGACAGGTTGCATCTGAACTGTCAGGTAGGTACCAGCATACTGGGCCCCTTTCAGCTAGTCTTTTCTTTTTTTTTTTT
>NW_006408521.1:14190628-14199832 GCF_000296735.1 Chrysochloris asiatica | reverse complement strand
TAAACAGTTCAGGGCCAGCTGTGACCATTTGGTTTTATGTGGAAACTGTCTTGTTAAATTTTGAAGAGATCTGTGCACATGTGTAGTAGAACCCTCCGGGGGTGGGTATGGGGTGTCCACTTAGGCACCCCTTCTAGTCACCAGAATGGAGGTGCTCAGACAGCAAGAGACCAATGAACAGATACCAAAAAAAAAAAAGGAAAGAATGTCCACACCTTTGTCTCTGTGGTTCTGTCAGGCATCCATGGCTGCTCTGATCCTTCCCCTGCTTGGTCTCGCCCAAGATGGCGGCTCCAGAGCAGCCGAGTGTCTTGAAATAGAAAGCAATGGATTTCTTGCTTCTGTTACAAATTTCGCTACCTGTAAGCCTTCCAACCTTTTAAATATTCCTTTATATGTGTTTCAGAGTTCTGGCTCCAACCCCTGAACCTGCTTGGTCCGGTATTCTGTGTTGTTGCTGATGGAGCTCCTCACTGCACTTCCACCCTCTCCACCATCTTGTTTGTTCTCCCCTCAGCTATTCTTTTTCACATCAGTTTGCTTTCATTTTTGTATCACTTGAATCTATCTGCATGCATTTATTTACTTGTCTACTGTTTGTCTTCTCCTGCAACCTTCATCCAGAAGAATTTTTTGTTCCATGATGCCAGCGACCATGTTTTTCCCCATCCTTTATTATCATTGTACCTCAGTACTTGAAAGAGTGGCTAGCACGTAGTAAGCATCATTTAAAAACATTTGGTGAATAATTTATTGTTGTGTGCCACTTACTTGGTTCCAACTCATTTCAACCCTGTGCAGGGTTTCCAAGGCTATAAATCTTCATGGGAGCAAATAGCCTCATCTTTCTCCCATGGAGAGGATGCTAGATTCAAACTATTGACCTTGTGGTTAGAAGTCCAGTTTGTAACCCACTATGCTACCATGGCTCCTTAGAAACTAGTATAGCTGGGGAATTGTTTTAAAAAGGATAAAAAGGTTCTTTTTGAAACAAGAAGAATGTGAGATATGAGACTGCAAAAGAAAGACAGAAAGTAAAATTATAGGGAAGAATAAAGGAACTCAGTAATTGTTTCTAGAGGCAATATTGTATGTGCTGTGGAATAGTATATCATGTGTTTGTACCCAGGGTGTAAAGTCTGCAGGTAGTGGGAGATGTGGGATAAAGCACTGGACCATAAAATCGGTTTTGAATCACAAGGTTGGCAGCTCAAACTCATCAACTACTCCCTGGAAACCCTAGACAGGGTCACTATGATTCGGAACCAACTTGACGGCACTTAACAACAGCAACAGTTGAGTTATGAAGTGTGCAAGTTCTGGAGTCACCCAGAGCTGATTTCAAATGCCATTATACCATTTTCTGTTGTGTGAACTTGGACAAGTTCATGGTCCTCTCTAAGCTTTAGTGTCCTCATATAGAATATGAGGTTAATAATAGTAGTCAAATCACAGGGTGCTGTGATGATTTAAAATGATCACATGAATAGTGTGCTTGGTACAGTGTAGGACATGTGAGGATTTAGTAAATGTTAGATCATATGACTATTATAATTTTGCTGAACACAGCTCCATTTGTGAAATTATGCCCAGTAGTAGGGGTCACTCTAAATATAGCCGATCAAGTCTTTAGCTGTCACGCCTTATTCCCCGTCACCAAAGCATAATTAGTAGGTATTCAAAAAATATTAGTGACTGATGGGACAGTGGTTCATATGGGGTGTGTTTTATTCCTGTACACAGTTATTATTGGTAGTGGCAGATGTTGATGCTGTTTTTTCCTTCTACATTGACCAAAAAAAACTTAAATAGGCAACACGAGAATCCTGGGTAATCGTGTCTGAAGAAAACACTCCATCATCAGAGAGAAAAGCAAACAAGATAGAACAATGAGAAGAAGTGGTTATTGTCTGAGCAAATATTGTAAAAGACTTCTTACAAAAGGAATGGGGCTTAAACCTTCTCTAATATTTTATTCTAGAGAATAATTTTTATCAAATTTGCTTTGCGCTATAAAGAGTCAATTCATTCAATAATTAACTCAGCATGTATTTGTTACCTACCATATTTATGAAATAGGATAACCAAAGAATACCCTTTTCACATCCACTCCAACACTGCTGTTAAGTACTGTCCAGTCAGTTCTGATTCATAGTGCACTTCATAGAGTTTTCAAGAAACAGTTGATAGTTTTGAACTGCCAACCTTGGAGTTAGCAGTCCAGAAGTTATCTACAGCACCACACTAGGACTCCACTCCAACACTGGTCAACTTCTATTTCACTTTCAGAATTCAGCCTAAATATCACTTGGTTAAGCACTAGACTACTAACCACAAGGTCAGAGGCTCAAATACAGGATTGTTATAAATTGGAACTGATTCGATGGCACTTAACAAAAACAACTAAAGCCTAAGACTAGGCCAAGTCATATTGATTTGTACCCAAACAACCATGAGAGTTTTGCCTTAGAGAAGTTTTAGGCTTACAGAAAAATTGTGCAGAAAGTAGAGTTCCTATATGCCCCTCCTACACAGTTTCTCCTGTATTCACATCTTGCATTTGTGTGGTACATTTGATGGCCCAATGTTGATACATTACTATTAAGTAAAGTACATAGTTTACATTAGAGTACACACTTTGTGTTGCACAATCCTATGGGTTTTGACAAATGTTTATGTGTTCACCATTAACGTCATCACACAGAATCACTGCCCTAAAAATACCCTGTGCTCCACCTGTTCATCCCTCCCTCTTCCTCCTGGTTCCTAGCAACCACTGATCTTGTCACTGTTTCTAGTTTTTCCTGGAGTTCTGGTATAGCACTGTAGGATAAGCACTAGACTGCAGGGTTGGTTTGATCTGCAAAATCGGTGGTTCAAATCTATCAGCCACAGTTTGGAAACCCTATACAGGGTCTCCATGAGTTGGAAACAACTCAATGACACTAAACAGCAAACAGGATCATTTTGTCTACATGTCCTGGTAGCATAACAGTTAAGTGTTCTGCTTTGAATGGAAAGGTTGGCTCATCAAGCCTACCCAATAGCTTGGAGGAAGAAAGACCTGGCCATCTGCTCCCTAATATTACAGTCTAGAAAATCATATGTTGCTGTTGTGAAGTGTCGTCGAGTCGGTTCCAACCCATAGTGGCCCTGCATAGGGTTTCCAAGGAGCGGCTGGTGAGCTTGAACCACCAATCTTGAAGTTCAGACCAACTTTGCAGTGCAGTGCATTTGCCCACAGCATCACACCAGGACTCCAGAAAACCACATAAGACAGTTAATACTCTGTCCTTTGGGGTCACTGTGAGTTGAAATGCACTCAGTGGCACTCAACAACGTAGTTTTGTCTTTTCTAAAATATCATACACCCATTCTCCACTTATCAACATGGTTAGGCTTCACAGACAAGATCATTATGTGAAATCAGAATTAGGTAAAAATGGACAGTGACCACATTAGGTCACAAAATGGAGAATGATCGCATCATTTCATGCCTAGCAGATTCTATCATTACCTAACTGCCAACCACTGAGAATGAAACCGACATCTAACCTTAACCATGACAGCCAGCGTTACTCTCACCTTGCACATACTCTTGATTGATCTCAGACATGCAGGTTTTTTTGTTTTTGTATTGTGAATTGAGTGAAGGTTAACAGACAAGGTCATCAGTTTTACATTCAACAAATGATACGCTGTTTCATCTCAGTTATTACAATCCCCTCCCTGCAACAACAGTTATCCTGCTTCCTCCCTGTGATTTCCTTTTACATCTTCTATCTCACAAATGAGCAAAGCAAAAATATTTGATGTACACATATGAAACAAAAATAAATATACATTAAAACACCCTATGGGCATATTCTGCAAGCCAGTCTCCTGCACGCAGACACACACAGCCTTACTCAGTCCACGGGCCTAGAACTTGCAGCTGCTCTGTTTCTCCATGCCATCACCTCTGCCTCAGTCTCTCTTGCCACCACTTTTCTAGGGAGGATCTCACACTCATGGTCTTCCTTTTTGATGGTCCTGGGATCTTCTGTTCCAAAAATGAAAGATTAACTGCTCCCCCCTCCCCCTTTAGTTACACATCTTCTACAATTACAGTTGTGTCAATCACAGTTATTCCTGCAAACAGTTACTCACAGTTGAATCATAAAATCCTATCAGCACCATCCCCCATTCCCTTTCTCCAGATCCATCAGTGGGGACTCCACCTTATTCCCCTTGTTCTGAAACGAAGCACACTCACAAAAGCCTGTAAGCCAGCCACTTCATGCCTTTATAGTCCCCTATTTTTTATAACTAATGTCTAGCTTGCTCATCTCTATCTACCCAGTGCACTGAGGAAACAGGATTGTTCTTGATCTGAAGAACCCTTCCATTCCAGTTGAAATATTGTGCAACTGTACCCATAAGCAAAGATCCAGTTCATTAAATTACAGCAATTCATACTTGCTCACAGTATCAAGCATCTTTATCTTCATCTGCTCAAGTTCTGGTCAGCTAGCCATCCAAGCTAGGTCTAATGGGTACTAGCTGCAAGTTTTGGAAGTTCACGCACACCTTCCTGCACTTCAGACCAGCTGGTCGCTTCACTCTCACCTCTAGTCCCCAGTGGCTAAGTCAGTGCCCATGGGATCGGCAATTCACACATCTCCCTAAACTTCAGACCAGTCAGGCCTTCCTCTTCTCTCCCTCATCTCGAGGTCAACAGGTGTCAACGGAACATGGTCAAACTCAGCCCATGTCAGACACCCATTGTTAATGCACAGCAGGATTGTTAAAACAGCGGGATTGATATTTTTACTATTGTTGCAAATGTGAATGTCAGATAATGAGATACTTGATAAATGAACAGTAGGTGTACTTGGAATCCTGAAGTATGTAGTTTTGTCAGGTGGCTTTTTTTCAACAGTATGTCTGTAAGCTTGCTGTCTTTTTATAGTCCGATAGCTCATTTGTTTTAATCACTGAATAGTTTGTTTTTATACTGAAGATTACCTCATTGTATAGATGTGTATGTACCACAGGGTTGTTGTGTTTTTTTTTTTAAATCCATTCACCTACTGAAGGACATCTTGGTTGCTTCTAATTTTGGGCTTTTATTAATAAAGCTACTGTAGACATTTCTGAGCAGATTTTTTATGTGGAGATAGGTGTATGTTTTCAGCTTACTTGGGTAAATATCTAGAAATATGTTTGCTCGATTGAACAATCAGTCTATGTTTACGTTTGTAAGAAAGTGCTTGACTATCTTCCAAAGTAACTGTACCATTTTGTATCTCTACCACCAATGAATAAGCATCCCTGCTGCCCCCTATTCTTGCCCACATTCAGTATTGACAATATTTTGGGTTCTAGCTTTTCTGTGTGTCCTGGTGTGTTGCTGTAGGATAAGCGCTGGACTGCTAACCACAAGGTTAGCAGTTCAGACCCAACAGGTGCTTCTGGGAACCCTACACAGGTTCTCTATGAGTCAGAACCTATTGGAGGGCGCTTAGCAACAGTGGTATAAGGTGATCCATTTTTTCATATTCTTATTTGCCATGTGTCTGTCTGTTTTGGTGAGGTTTTGGTTTAGATCTTTTGCCTGCTTTGTAATTAGATTGTAACTGTTGAGTTTTAAGAGTTTTTTGTATGTATAGTTTCAAATCTTTTATTAGATACGTGTTGTACAAATATTTTCTCACAGTCTGTACTTTGTTTTTGCATTCTCTTAACTGTCTTTGCATGGCAGAAGATTTCAATTTTAATGAAGTACAATTTGCCAATTTTTTATTTTATGGATCATGCTTTTGGTGTTGTAACCAAAAACCCATCATCAAATCCAAGGTCACCTACATTCTCCCCTTATGCTAGCTTCTAGGAAGGAGTCCTGGTGGGGCTATAGGATAAGTACAGGATGGCTAACTTCAAGGTCAACAGTTCAAACACACCAGCAGGAGACTTCTGCTTCCATAAAACTTACAGCCTCAGGAACCCTATACAGGGTTGCTCTGAGCAGGAACTGACTCCATGGCAGTGTGTTTTAGTTTTTGGTTGTCGTTATCTTCTAAAAGTTCTATGGTTTTATGGCTTATATTTATGTATATGGTCTGTTTTGAGTTCATCTTTGTAAAAGGCGTCAGGTCTGTGTGTGGAGTCTCTTCTTTTTCCTTTGCACATGGATGTCTAGTTGTTCTGGTGCCATTTGTTGGAAAGGGTACCCTTGCTTCTTTGACTCACCTTCAGTCTTCTAAAGCAGTGCCAGTCCTCTGACTCTGACCCTCCTCCGCAGTACTGTGCTGGCTGTTCTGGGTCTTTCACCTTTTCACATACACTTTGGAATCAGTTTGTTGATATTCACAAATTAACTTGCTGGAATTTTTATTTGAAATGTGTTGAATCTATAAATCAAGCTAGGAAGAATTGACATCTTCATAATAAGTCTCCCTATCTATGAACATGGAATAGCTCTCCAGTTAAAGTGTTCTTTGATTGGTTTAATCAGTTTTATAGTTTCATCATATAGATATAGTGCAAATTTTCTACACAATCATGGATGGAGTCCTAGTATAGCACTGTAGAGTAAGCATTGGACTTCTAACTGAAAGGTCAGCGGTTCAAACCCACCAGCCACTTCTTGGAAATGCTCTACAGGGTTGCTATGATGATCCTTGAAGAGACAAAAAAAATTATACTAAAACATGACAAGTATTGAACTAGACTGAGACATCCAGAGTGATATACACCAGAGGGGGTTGGGGTTGGAGGCTTTCCAACAAGTACTCAGTTTGAGCCTTGAACAAGGAGTCGGTGATAATCAGGATAGGGAACATAGGAGTTTCCGGAAGCATACTAGCACAATACCTTTGGGAAACTGCCGAGAGAATAGTTTCACACGCGTGTAGCATGTGAATTGAGTGGCAGCATATAAAGGTTAACGCAGACAGAGTCAAGGACAAGAAGAATCTGATGTGTCCTGGTGAAGAGTTGTGATTTGCTATGAATTATGGCACAATAATTTGTGATCAGCTATTAACCTGAAAAGGGTGGGTAGTCTGAACCCACCCAGCAGCTCTGTGGAAGAAAGGTCTAGTAAACTGCTTCTAGTAAACAGATTGGTGTGGTGGAGATTATAGCTAAGACAATTCTACTCTGTAATACATGGGGTCTCCATGAGTCAGAACAAACTTAACAGTAGGTTTTGGGTTTTGATGGTACACCAGCCAAGGAATTTAGTTACAAGAATGTCATGAAAAGATTTGCAGTTTAAAAGGCTCATCTTTTTAAAATGTGACATCCAGGGAGAATATTAGTTTGAGGACTAAGGTGCACCTGACCCAAGCCATGGTATTTTCAGTTGGCTCATATGCATGTGAAAGTTGAATAGTGACTAAGGAAGATCATGGAAGAATTGATGCATTTGAGTTATGGTGTTAGAGAAACGTACTGAAAGTACCATGGATTGCCAGAAGAACAAACAAACCTTTGTTCAAAGAAGTATAACCAGAATGCTCCTTACAAGCAATGACGTTGAGACGTCATCTCTCATACTACGAGGACCAGTCCCTGGAGAAGGACACCACGCTTGGTAAAGTGGAGGGTCAGCAAACAAGAGGAAGACCCCCAACAAGATGGACTGGCACAGTGGACAGCAGCAATGGGCTCAGTGTAACAACAGCTGAGGATGGCTCAAGACCAGGCAGTGTTTTGTTCTATTGTACAAATTTGTTCTATTGTACTACGAGTACTATGAGTTGAAACCGACTCGATGGCACCTAACAATAGTAACAATGATGTTGAGCAGGTTTCAGTAGAACTTCCAGACTAAGATGGACTAGGAAGAAAGGTTTGCTGGTCTACTTGTAAATATCAGCCATCGAAAATCGTATGGATCACATGACATGTGCATAGCATTGCTACGAATTGGGAGGCAACTCTCAGTAGCTAACAACAAGCCTAAGGTTTCCCTTGGCCCTCAAGATGAAGTCACACTCTTTCCTGACATAGAAAGTCATTCAGGATTCGGGCCCTACCTAACCTCAGCCACATCTCACATCTCCTCTCTTCTTAGTTTGTATTTCAGCCTGGACGAACTGGCAGTTTCTCAAACATGTCAGACTGATTGGATTTCCTGGAGCCTACCTTCACTTTTCACAGGAATAAAACCCATTTTTATTCAAAAGTCATTTTAAGAATAGCTTTCTCACTGAACCTTCTTGTAACAGCCACTTCCACATAAACTCCACTCCTCTCTAACCCATTGTTGTGCACAGGTAATATACTTTGCATTTGTTTCCCCAAGGAAAGACTATATGTATCCTAACCCTGCATTCTTTTTAATTATACACTTATTATTATCAGAATACAGAGTATGTGCTCAAAACCTACTGAATCAGTTGTTGAATTTATGCCTAGAATCTGCATTTAAAAAATTTCCCAGATTATTGATAATGTTCTGTTTTTTTTTTAAATCAGGTGCTGTTTACATTTGTGTAAAATTCATTGAAATGTGCCATTTGAGTGTGTACTTTTCAGTACTGATGTTAGTTTGCAATATTAAGTTGAAAAAAATTCCCTATAGATTATTCTTAACCTGATAATGGTACCTGAGAATCATTGCTTTATCTGTCTCTCTACTGGATTATAAATATCCCTGGTGGCATAGTGGGTTACGCATTGGGCTGCTAACCCCAAGGTCAGCAATTTTATCCACCACTTGCTCTGTGGGAGAAAGGTGAGCTTTTCTGTTCTCATGAAGATTTACAGCCTTGGAAATTCTACACAGATTGCTATGAGTCTGAACTGACTTGATGGCACACAATTATTACAGCTATTACTACCACCTACTGAATTATAAATCCCCTGGAGGTGATACAACCATCTCTTTTGTCTCTGTCTTACCGGCATCGGTTTTAGTGCCTACATCATGTTGTTAGGTGCCATCAACTTGGTTCCAGCTCATAATGACTCTCTACATACAACAGAACGAAACAACACGTCCTGGTCCTGCACCTTCCTCACAGTTGCGGCTGTGTTTGATCTCATCGTTGCAGCCTCTGTGTAAACCCATTTTCTCGAGGGTCTTTCTCTTTTTTATTGACCTTCTACTTTATCAAACTCTCAATGTCAAGAAAACAAAAATCCTCACCACTGGACCAATAAACAACATTCTTATCAATGGAGAAAGGATTGAAGTTGTCAAGGACTTCATTC
>NW_006408521.1:14180676-14190153 GCF_000296735.1 Chrysochloris asiatica | reverse complement strand
ACGTTGGCCCAGGATCGAGCATTGTTTCGTTCTGCTGTGCATGGGGTCGCTATGAGTCGGTTCCGACTCGATGGCACCTGACAACAACAACAACAACAACTTTATCAAACATGAAGTCCTTTTCGAGGGACTGGTTCTTCTGATAACATGTCAAAAGTATGTGAAACGAAGTCTCACCATCCTGGCTTCTAAGGAACATTCTAGCTATACTTCCTCTGAGACAGATTTGATCATTCTTCACTTACAACAGTGTTGTTCTTAGATGCCGTCAGGTTGGTTCCAATTCACAGCCACCCTATGTACAACAGAACCAAACACTGCCTGGTTCTGCACTGTTCTCACAATTGTTGTTACATTGGAGCCCATTGCTGCCGCCACTGTGTCAGTCTATCTCACTGAGGGGTTTCCTCTTTTTCATTGACCCTCCACTTTGCCAAGTATGATGTCCTTTTTCAGGGACTGGTCCCTCCTAATAACATGTCCAAAGTATAAGAGACAAAAGTCTTTCCACCCAGGCTTCTATCTGGCTGTACATCTTTTACGACAGATTTGTTTGTAATTCAACATTTTGTTGTTGTTGTTAAGTACCACTGAGTCTGTTCCGACTCAAATCGACTCTGTATAAGTTTCCAAGGAGCAGCTGGTGAGCTTGCACTGCTAACCCTGTGGTTCAAACCGACTTTGCAGTCCAGTACATTAACCCGCAGTGCCATACCAGGATTCCCATTTAAGAGAACAGAAAGCCTCATCTTTCTCCTCAGGAGCGACTTGTAGATTCAAACTGCTGACATTGTAGTCAGAAGTCCAACCAGTCACCACTGTGCTACCAGACATGATATTATGATGTTAAGTACCTATGAGTCAGTTCCGACTCATAGCGACCCTGTATAGGGTTTGCAAGGAACAGCTGATGGGTTTGAACTGCCAACTTTGTGGTTCACAATCCAGTGCTTATCCTGTAACACCACACCAGACATGCCATTGTTGTTAAGTGCCGTTGACTTGACTTGGGCTCAGCGACCCTGTATAGGGTTTCTGAGGAGCGGCTGGTGAGCTTGAATCAAAGGACTTGCAGTTCAAACCGACCTTGCAGTCCAGTGCATTAACCCATAGCACCACACCAGGACTCTACACCAGACGTAGTTCCCACTTAAATAAGTGAGTGAATGAATGGAAGGAGACACATGACTTGTGGATGCCTTCCTTGTTTACTCTCTTCCAAACATTTGTTCCATGTTCCTGCTGGAATACATACTATCTCATGCCTCAAAGTTACATTCCCAACACACAACCCCTGAATTAACCTGCGAGATGATGTTAACTGATCTAGTGTGCCAGCCAGACAAGGGGGGAAAGAAAGTAGATAGAGGACGTTCTGTACCCAGAAACATCCACTTCTGCCCTGCCTGGGTCTGAGCCACCTGGCTTAGGGTTCTTCCCCATGTGTAGGAATCAAAGCTGCAAAGATTATGTCCCTGGAGCTTCTGCAACGGCAAACTTCTATTTGCACCTCTAATGTGAACAGGATCATGGTGCAATATCACCTAAGCTGTCCATTCAGTCATAAATCATTACCAAAGGCTTCTTAGGGCTACAATGATGAATCAAATAGATATTTACCCTGCCTTAGTGGAGCTTCAGTTTCATCGGACAGACAGGCAATCAGATAATATCTAACTTTTAAAAACAGTACTTAGGATATGCTGGGCACTGGATTTTACATATGAATTGATTTATTTTTATATTTGTTAATTCACTACATCACAACTCACTGATGTCCTGTTATTGTTATTCCCAGTTTACAAATGAAAGGACTAATGCATTATAGTTATAGACACTGTGATAAGTCATGAAGGTAAAGTATAGGGAATTGGAAAACGCCTTAGCAAGAAGAGTTAATCTAGTTCTAAAGTTCAGGGAAGCCAACAAACTGCCATCAAGTTGATTCCAACTCATAGTGACCCTGAAGAGCGTTCCTGAGGCTATACATTTTTACGGGAGCAAAAAACCTCATCTTTTTCCCATGGAGCAGTTGGTGGTTTTGAACTGCTGGCTTTTCAGTTAGCAGTAGTCCAGTGCTTGGGTTCAGGACAAGTATTTAGCTATATAAGGTTGAAGGGAGGTCTGAAGGGAAAGTTGGAATATTGTAGTCAAGAGCTCTGGCTGAAGAGAATGTTTGGTAACAGAAACAGCTGATACAAAAGGATAAGCACTAGTTTGAGGAACTGAAAGGCAGTGTAGCAGCAGCACAGGGAACCTGAGATGAGGTAGAAGAGGTAAGCACAGCTCAGATCACTCAGGGTGTGATCAAGTCAAAGAAGCAGAGTGGGAGTTAGGAGATTTAGGGCTTAGTTCTAGCCTTGCTCCAAATAACCGTAACCACCTCTCCATGTGTCAGTTTCCTCACAGGAAAAATAAGAGGATGGACCAGAACTTTTTGGTGGCTCCTGACATTCTACAGCTCTGACTGTAGGTAAGTCTTTGTTGTAAAGAATTGCCAATCTAATCAAATCCTGGATGCTAGGCCCAACTTCTCTGAAGATGTGGTAAATACAAATGATGATGAACAATAAATACAGCTCTGAGCATGGTGTATTTCTCTTTCTTGAAATAAAATTTGAACCACATATAATAACAGCATACAAGAATAAGAGAAATGGCCAATTTTGAGCGCTTATGGTGTGCCAGGGTTGTTCTGGGTATATTTAAATCTCTATTTCCTTACAACATCCCAGTTACAGATAAGAAAGCTGAGGCCTTAAATTAAGGATTGCATAATTTTGGGAAGGTCCTCACCACCCAAAGTGACTACTGAGCATGCCCAATCCTGTTTCATATGGTCAGGTGTATTAACTTGAGCAGTGACAGTGTCTAGTTTTGCTCACTGATTTAGACTTTTGAACGCAGCTCTGACTCCAAAGCCCATTCTCTTGACCACCACCAGATCATACTGCATTCCCTTTTTGAAACACGGGCAACTCTATAAATAACATGATATAGTCTCTAGAAGTCCTTTCTGGGTGAGGAAAGCGCTTTTTATAGTTAGGGGTTGTTTCTGTTTACTTCGCCTCCTCTAGTACTGGTTAATCCTGTCTTCAGCTGTGTCCTTCACCGTCCTTACACTGTACTCCTAGGTTTTCCTCCCTACAAAAGACAACCCCATAAGACCACAGGGAGTGTGTGTGCCAACAAATAAATTTCAGTTTTCTTTCTCTCCAAGTCAGCCTACCTTTCTATAAATAATCCTCCTTCCTCTTTTCGGGCCTCTGAGCAATTTGGTCACTTAACTTTAACAGGCACACAGGGTAGCTGGGGTGAGATTGGACAACGAGAGTGACCTTCCCCATAGTATTTAGCCCATAGAAGACGGATTAGCAAACCTTAAACTTTTGTAAATATTTATTTTGGTTTCCTACAGCACTCCCGAAGCTGCACCCTCTTCGTTTCAGCCTTACCCAGTTCCCACTCGGCTCTCTCCGCCACACAAAGCCCAACCCGTCCATCTCATCTTTGCAAACCTAGAGAACTTCGGTCCCCATGTTGAAACTCGTCGGTGGCGGTGGCGGTGGCAGTGGCGGGCAGGACTGGGCATGCTCAGTAGCTGGGACAGGTCTGGAAGACTAGGAAGCCGCGTTTGAAGTCGCGCGGCCGGGGAAATCAAGAGAGAACTGGCGGCGGGAGCCGGGGCTGGGGTTGCGCCAGGACTCGGGGTTCCACGCCCAGGGTGAACCAGCTGGAAGCAAACACCGCGGGGCCGGTGGGTAGGGGGTAGGGCGCGGAGAGGGTGGGGGGGGGGTGAGCCGGTGGGAGAAGGGGAGGAGCGCCCGACTCCCCATCCCCCGGCGCAGGCTCTGCGGCTGCTGAATCGGAAGCCGCAGGGAGGATCCGGGGAAATAAGGACGCCCGAGAATGACCTCCAGCGAGGCTGCCTGAGCCGGGGCCTGCGCGCTGCCCCGCCAGCCCCAAGCATGGACGACGGCGGCGGGCAGCCGGAGCGCTCGGCCCCGCACGCTTCTGGGGCCCCCACCGGCTCGGTCGCCGTGAATGGGCTGCTACACAACGGCTTCCACCCTCCACCCATTCAGTCGCCTCGCCTCTGCAGCCGGGGCTCCGCGGGCGGCGACGATGCGGGGGCCGAGCGCCTCCAGCTACTGCCGGAGCTCCAGCCGCAGCCCCCTCAGCACGACTCCCCTGCCAAGAAATGCCGGCTGCGGAGGAGGATGGACTCGGGGAAAAAGAACAGGCCGCGTAAGTCCGGCCGGGAGGGAAGCGCGGGCGCGAGGCGGACACGGCGTGTGGGGCCCGGGGAACGACGGTGGTGGGCTCCGTGGTGCACCCGGTGCGCCCGCCGTCGGGGCTGCACGCAGGGGGCTCCAACGCTCAAGATCACTGCTAGAACCTGATCTTGCTCCCATCCGTAGACTGGGCCGATTGGAGATGGAGCTTGAGCTGGTCTCGGCTCTGTAAAAGGCGAACTCGCTGCTGGCCTAATTGTAGCTGGGGAAATAAATGCTTGTGTGTGAACGTATTGAGAGCGTCTGGGAGAGCGGGCGTGCACTGCCGGCGCTGCTCTCCGCCTGGTCTCCCCTCTCCTCAGAGCTCGCCTTTCTGTGGTTGGCGCTTTGGCGACCGGCTTGCCCTTTGAATCGCAGAGTAGTCGCCAGCACCTCGGGTCTATTGGTGAGCGCAAAGTCCGGAGGCGTGGAGTTTGACAACCCCCAAATCACAGACTATTAAACGCTGCTTCTTAGCAGCCAATGAGAGAGCTTGTTGGGAGGGACACACCCACTGATACCATGTGGGTCGGAACTGTGTGGACCAATAACGATTAGAGGTGTATCTTTTTTTTTTTTTTTTGAGGGGGGGCGGGGATGTGGAGTTGAGGGTTTGCAATGGTAATGTACAGCATAGAAAACAAATGTTATTTCACAATCTAAAGTGTGTATATATAATGTTAGATTATAAAAGAATACCTTCCCCGCAGAACGTTTTGGAATGTAAATTTGTAGGTTGAATTTCAAACTGGTTTTTGTTTTTTATCTGAGCCGAACCTCTTTCAACTGGTTACCTCTTTCTGGGTCTCTTTAATGAAGCTTATAAATGCAAAAAAGCAAAGTAAGTAGAATGCATGTGGTAAGTGATTGATTGTATTCAGACATGCACCTTTTGTATATAGATTATTCTGTTTGGTAGGAAAATTGCTAGATACAGTTTGATTTGTCTGTAAAAGTTTCTTTTCTTGTTTATTTTGACTCAGCTTTTCGGCATGGAATTAAAAATTTTTAAAGACTTTGGAAAACAGTTTGACATGACTGTGGGGTCATGGTGGCTCTGAAACTTGTGTTTTGTAGGTCTAAAATGTTAAGTTTGAAAGGTAAGGATTTGTATGGAACTTTGGAAGCCACACAACAAATTTGATGATGGCTCTAAGTAAGTAAGGCATCTAGCACCTGAATTTTAATTTTACCTTTGTTTTCATATTTATAGAAAATTACATTCTTTATGAGCTAAATATTGATTACTTAAATTTGCTAACCTGTTTTGCTTCTTTTGAAACCATGTTTTAGATGTTTCTCAGATCTGTATTAACAGATAGCAATAGAGTTTGCAATATAAATACATATGCTAACGTACAATAAAAGATCATTGTAATGGAATTTTAAAAAATAATTTTTGTTTAGAATTGCCAGCTTGAATGGTCTATGCTTAGTTTAGGTCATAACACCTCGAAATAAGTTTTGGAGAATTGAAAATACACTAACAGTATCTTTACAGGGGAAAAACTAACCAGGAATCTTAATGTGTGTTTGCAGATCCCTAGGAATTATTGTTTAAAAGTGCAAGAAAATATAACTTTCTCTCTGTTGTCTGCATGTTCGAAATTAGTTTGAAACTATCATAGGTGCTTTATGAATTTTTAAAAAAGTGATCAGAATTAACTTTTCATTATCCTACCATATTTTCTTTTCTCAGATTTGAATAAACATTTCTAACATAAGTTTTAAATGTTCTCAGTCACATCTTTCCTACTCACTATCAAAATTTCTTAGAATTTAATATGCCAACCTTTGTGAGTTGTTTTAGTTTTTAGCTTTTCGTTATAAATTGGGTGAAGGTTTGCCAAACAGATCAGTTTTCCATTCAGCAATTCATACACATTTTTCCTCATGTCATTAATTGTAATCCCCACTTCCTCCGCGTGTTTCCCATTTCCATTCTTCCTTTACTAATTCTTCCTGTCTTCTGAACTTTGTCCCTGGGTAAATGCTGCCCTTTGGATCTCAAATGGTTAATTATTCTAAGAGTGCTACCTCTCTAGTGTTATTGTTCACCTTCTATATAATAAACCCACTGTCATAAAATCAATTCCAATTCATAGCAATCCCATATAGATAGGGTTTCTGAAGCTGTAAATCTTTTCAGGAGCAGAAAGCCTTCTCTTTCTCTCATGGAGTGGCTGGTGGGTTTGAACTACTGACTTAGTGGCTAGCTGTTCAGTGCTTATCCTACAGCATCACCAGGTCTCCTTATAGACCTTGCTCTTGTTTGGCTGAAAATTGAGACAGAGGTGATTTCTGTTCCAGGCCTGAAGGGTGACTAAGGGCCAGAGTCTCAGGGGTTACACTCATCTCTGTCTACTTAGGAAGCCTGGTCTATCTTATGTTTTTGTTATACATATTTCTTCCACTCTATGGTCCTGTGGGCTAATACGCTGGACTGCAAAGCCCGTTGAACCGCAAGATCGGCAGTTCAGGCTCACCAGCCATTTCTTGGAAACCCTATACAGTGTTGCTGTGGGTTGGAACTGACTCGACGACACTTAACAAAAGTATCTAGGACAGTCTAATGTGGTCCACTTCAGAGTAGCTGGCAGTAGTAGTGACGTACCATCTAGTTCTCAGGATACTGGAGGCTGAGGTTCATAGGGTCCGTTAGTCCAGACAGGGAGAGACAGACCAGTTGTTAAACCTCAGATGGCAACTCACAAGCTTTTAAGACCCTAGTCACTACTCATCCAGGTAGGATGTAAAACATTATCTTTTTGGGCTGCATTCATGAGTTTTTTAATAAAAGGAAATATTACTCAATTACTTGATTTTTTTTTCTAAGAGTCCTGGTGTGGCACTGCAGGATAAGCACAGGACTGCAAACTTCAAGGTAGCAGTTCAAACCCACAGTCATGCCTCAGAAATCCTATGCAGGGTCTTTAGAGCAGGATCCTATGGCACTTAACAACAACAAAAGAAATCTACTCACAGTTAAGCATCACCCTATTTTATGATGGCTAGTAAGTTTGACATGAGTGGTTGTTAACAAGAGTATTTGAGTATTTTAAATGTGAAATTTAAGGGTACTGTTGGTGGTAGAGAAACACAATCCCTACTTACCATCTTATTGGTGAAGAAATGGAAGACCCTAAGTAAGATGGATTGGCACAATGTTTTCAACAGTAGACTCAAACCACAGTGATGGTGAGGATGGTGCAAGAGTGGGCAGTGTTTTGTTCTCTTGTACATAGAGTCTTTGAGTTGGAACTGGATTGACAGCACCTAACAACATCACCTTTCAACACCAGGTCCTTGCTTCTATCTAAACCAGAGGTGAATTGGAACAGGCACTTTCATCAGATGTTGTTAAGTGTTCTCAAGTTGGTTTCGACGCATAGCAACCCTGTATAGGGTTTCCAAGAAGCACCTGGTGAATTTGAACGACCGAACCTTGTGATGCAAACTGACCTTGTGGTCCAGTACATTATCCATACCAGGATACCTGCCATTCGATAGGCACCTGGAATGCAGATGTAGGCTAGCATGTTTGTTATTTGGTAATATTTTGAGACGAGTGCAATATATGAAAATACTAAATGTTTGAAAATGATGACTAGAATGAAAGAAACAGCTCATTCTGTTTTTTAGACTATGTTTAAAAGTTTAAATCTGAGCCTTCAGTGTAGGAACTCCTCATGATTGTATCTGAAAACCAGATCAGTGGCAGGTTGATTTTTCCTTAAACAATAGAAGGAAAAATGGGTGCCATTGCCTTACCATTTACACCCTTGAAAGGCTTTCTTTCCCAAGTCAAACTGCTTCATCAAGCTTTCTTGTTGATTTTGCATGCTTCTGCTACTGACTTGCTACATATATATATATATATATATATATATATATGTATATATAATATATATGTTCTCCGTCACGTTACTCAGTCTCATCTTGAAATGATCTAGTCCAGGTTGGTGTTTCTTGTACCTTCGAAGTTCTGTGACATGCAAGAGCTCACACATATTGTTCCTACTTGACTTCTACACTAGTTACCCATTTTGCCACATAACTTAGTAATTAATTATGCAGAGTATTGTCTGTCTGTTTGTTTGCCTTGCGCTGATTCTTTTATGTGTGTTGTCTCGTCTCTCCAGTAAAACTGGAAATCTTTGATTAGAGATCAAATTTTGCCTGCATCTTGAGTTCATGGATATTTGATTGATGTTACAGAATAAAGGTGATGTCATCGCCACTTCATCCCTGCAATGGACTTTGGCAAAAATACTTCAACAGTGTTTGCAGATTCCATAAGCCACCAGTTGTTGTTGTTAAGTGCTGTCAAGTTGATTCTGACTCATAGTGACCCTGTACAGTTTCCAAGGAGCAGCTAGTGGGTTTGGAATGCCGACCTTGTGGCAAACAGTCCAGTGCTGCTCCTACAGTGTCACACTAGGAGTAGAGAGATTCATATAGTCTCTGCACCTTGGTGTGCTTGTCATTCTTTGAAGGATGCACAAGTAGCAGTACTTAATGTGGTCATCTCATTTCCCAAATATTTGTAAACCAATAATAATCCTGACTAATTTGTTTAAGTGGGATAGCCATTCAAACCCAAAAGCCTGGTTACATAACCTCTATGGCTTAGTTTCAGTATAACAGATAACAATCATACTAATTCATCAGGTCAGTGTGAGGGCTAAATGAGTCCTGGTGTGGCGCTGTGGGATAAAGCACTGGTCCACAGGTGGGTTTGAACCATGAGGTGGCGTTTCAAACTCACCAGCCTCTCCTTGGAAACCCTATACAGGGTCATTATGAGTCAGAGGGGGCACTCAATTAACAACAATATGTAAAGCACTAATATTCCTGCAGTTATTCAGTAAATACTAGCTCTCATCCTCCATACAAAACATCTTCTGTTAAGTTACAGGACAAGGCAGTGAAGCTGGCAGAATCAAGCGTAGACAGACTTTCATAATTAAAAAAGTATTCAGGCCTAGGATAAGTTCTGTAAAAAGTTTCATTCGATTAGCTAAATATATTCTTAGTTCCACAATTGTTAAGTGTTGTTAAGTGCCGTCGAGTCAGTTCTGACTCATGGCGACCCTGTGTAAGGTTTCCAAAGAGCGACTGGTGAGTTTGAACCGGTAACCTTTTGGTCCAAACTGACCTTGTGGTCCTGTGCTTATAGCACAGCATCAGAGCTTTTTTTTTT
>NW_006408521.1:14171080-14180576 GCF_000296735.1 Chrysochloris asiatica | reverse complement strand
TTTTTCTTTTTTTCCCTTTTCATCCTGGTTATTGATTAAAAAAAAAAAAATGGACTGTGCAAAAAAGTCAAAAAAAAAAAAAAAAATCTTGGTACATCACTGCAAATCAATGATGGTTTAAAATGTGCCTTATTTCAAACTTAATTTTGTATCAGACAGTGGCACCGTAACACACATTAGACTACCAAACACAAAGTCAACGATGGAATAAATATGAGGCTTTCTGCTCCTACAAAGATGTTTAACCTCAGAACCCCTTACACAGGGTCACTATGAGTACATAACAACAACAAGGTTCTGGTAGTGTTTTTATTTAAAAACTGTAGTATAAGCATTTTCTTATGGCATTAAACCAAACATTTTTAATGGTTGTATCATATTCCCAATATGCCACTACATGGATATAACATAATTTATTTAACCTGCCTTAGAGCTTTAAGCTGCAGGCAGAATATACTATTCTGTATAGTCATGTACAACTTTGTGCATGACTCTTTCCACGCAGTTATTTTCAGTGAAAGTGGTGAATGTGTACTTTTGGGGAAAAGAAATAACACAATGTAGTGTATATAGATGTTATTTTGAAATTCTGTACATTTTGAATATCAAGGACACCGGTTTAAATGAATCACAACATTAATAGAGAGAGGAGGAAAATAAAGACAGTCACTGTATGACTCACAAAGTATTACTTTACGGAAAGGCAAACATTGGAGTCTCCTCTGAAAGGCTTGCAGTTATCTGCTGTCCTGCTCCCTCTCAGTGTGTGCCAACAGGCAGGATTCATTTCTGGATGGTGCTGGTAGCCGTCTAGGGGGTGAGTTCTGACTTCTCAAATGATTCAGATAAAGCCCTAGGCAAAAATGGGGGAAAGTTTGTTGGGTACATAATATACTCCTGGTAGAAATTGAAGAAACCCAAATCTTTGGCCAGTTTTACAAGCCACCATTGTGAAAGTATACGTCTCTGGTTTTCCAAACATTAGACTCTTTAGCTCTCTTGCCTCATGGACTTTTCACTACTGCTGAATCTGGCTAATTAGAAAAATCAGGATAAATACATAAATTACGGTAAGTGGAATTTTCTGCTATATCTGCTTAGAGAGTGGATCTGTGTGCTTTTTTAGGGTTGCGGGTAGTGGTGGTGGTTGTGTGCAGTGGAGTCAGTTCCAACTGATAGGGACCCTGTATAGGATTTCCGAGGCTGTAAATATTCATGGGAACAGAAAGCCTCATCATTCTCACGCAGAACGGCTGGTAGGTTTGAACTGCTGACCTTGAGCTTAGCAGCACAACTTGTAACCACTATGCTACCAGAGCCCCTTAGGTGTGGGGTGGAAGGGCATAATCGATATTCAAGGGGGAGAAGCACTCCAAATTTGAGGACAAAAATCAAATGAAAAGCAGGCATGATATGCTAGGAAGACTATTTCTAGGACATGGTCAAATTCCCAAGTTTTCCAGTCCTTTTTTTTTCATTTCTAAAAAGTCACAAATTGTCATCTGTTACTATTTTTCTGTACCAGCTATAATGATACTTTGCCGCTGAAGGACTTGAGTTATCAATTAAGTTATGAATTTTGTACCATACATATTCGAACTGAGGATGAAAACATTACAGCCTAAACATTCAGCATGTTGGTTGGTAAACGTCGTCGAGTTGGTTCGTCGTCGAGTTGGTTCCAACTCATAGCATTAAATCAGGTCTCAGGATTCTGTTAGACATATGAATAGCACTTTTCTCCATTTGCCAATTAATATTTTTTTGGCATAGTAACTAAAGGTAAAAATAGTGCCTTAATTCTTAACATGTGCTAGGAGTTAGTAGGAAAACCAAGGAATATAGTTTTAAATAGCAGATTTTTAAAATAATTTTTTTTTTTTTATGCTTTAAAGATAGCCTGGCTTTCGATTTTTGTTATGGTGGGAATTTTATATGTTGTTGTGAAGCTTTTCAGTACTACACATACAGCAGTTCGAAGCTACCAGCTGCTCTACGGGAGAAAGATGAGGCTTTCTGCTCCTGTAAAGATTTACAACCTCGGAAATCCTGTTTAGGGTCGCTATGGGTCGGAACCGAGTCGACAGCACTTAACAACAACAACAACATATTAAAACTTAACCCTGAGATGACAATTTTCAGAATCTGATATGACAGCTGTTCAGTGTACCCAGCATGGTGCACAGAATTGCTAAGTAGACCTTTCCTCTAGATAGTGCAGCTGTCAGCTCGGTATCTCCTTACTTCATTTATGACACTCTTACATGTTCAGAGTTGGCTAATCACACATGTGTATGCGTATGTGCATTTTCTCCTTGGGAATGTGCTTGAAAGCAAAGCTGCAGATGGTTTGAAAGGACAAGGGAATGCTGGGTTTTTTAGAGATAGGTACACATCCAAATGTTCTGGGTCTCCAACAGATTTTTCTATAGTTTGGAAAGAGAATGGGAAAGCTTGAGACAATACTAGGTACTTACAGTAGTATCTTTGATTTACTGAGTAATAAGAATAGCTGTTATTGAGCCAGGAGTCCCTGAGGGGTGCAAACAGTTAAGCACTTGATTATTAGCCAGAAGGATAGTGGTGCATATTGAGCAATAGCTAGAAACCTGGTGTGCCATCCTGTGGATTTGCTGATCTTCTTCTCACAACCCCACTCTTCATTTTACAGATGGGAGAGAGAAGCTCAGAGATGTGAAATAACCTATGCAAAGATTTGTAGTCAGTGAATGGTGCTGTTGTTGTTAAGTATCATCCAGTTCTGACTCATAGCAACCTGGTATAGGTTTTCCAAGGAGCAGCTGGTGGGTTTGAACCATCGACATTGCAGCTCAAAATGACCTTGTGGTCCAGCACATTATCCTGCCGCACTACACCAGGACTCAAATTCTAGCCCAAGTTTTACTCTATTACCAACAGGCTTTCTTTTCTCCCACATAAGCCTTTCAGTTATGTTTGGAAAAGCAAGTAAGGTTTATAAAACTTTTAGAAAAGAAGCGTATATAATCAGTACCTTTTTGTAAGTGTGTGTGTGTGTGTGTGTGTGTAGGTAACAGCGACCAACATTTAATGAGCATTTAGTAGGTGTCAGGCACTAAGCTAAATGCTTTACATGCCTTATGTCATCAAACACTCTCCACACCCTTTGAGATTGGTGCTATTGCTGTCCTCATTGTATAGGTGCGATAACTGAAGCCTCCAGACTCAGAAAGTAATATTTTCTGAGCAGATTTTGACTCTACTGGGCCAGAGAACTGGATCTAGTTTCCTAGTGGGCTCTTAGGAAGTATGGGCACTGCTACCTTGCAGAGCAGGGTTCTATATTGGAAAGAACTTTGGAACCATCAGATCCTCATTCAGAACCTCATTCGACTAGGTAAGAATCTTAACTCTGAGGCTCGCTTTGTTTAGTGGAGATACTGATGCTCATCGTATCTGTATGGGAGAGAGGGCCAAATGTGTAAAGTATATATAAAGTGTATAGTACAATGCCTGGAACCTGGTTGGTACATAATTAAAGATTGTTGTTGTTGGTATTGTTAAGGGTCATAGAGTCGGTTTTAACTTACAGTGACTCTGTATATTAATATTACCTCTTTTATATATCACAAAGGCTTTCAGACCTTTTGAAGTTTCAGTATTTCCTTGAACATCTTCCCCTTGCCTCTGCTGTATTCCGTCAAGTTGGTTCTAACTCATAGCGACCCTCTGTAGGGTTTCCAAGGCTGTAAACCTTTAGAGGAACAGAAAGTCTTATCTTTTTCCCGTAGAGCAGCTGGTGGATTCTAACTGCAGACATTGCAGTTAGCAACCCAGCACATAACCCACTGCGCTACCAGGGCTACTTATTGGGAGCCTTTTTTGGGACTAGGTGTCCAAGTATCGTTCAACCTCATCTTGGGACTGGAAGCATCCCTAGTTTCCTCTCTGACATTTCTAGAAGCAGGACACAGGCTCTGTATCACAAGCTCTTACCTCGTTGTCACTTTCATACATTGCCCCATTGCAACTCCTAAGACCAAATGCAGTGTGCCCTGCCTGAATGATATTGGCAACTTAGTGAGTAAGAAGATGGTGTAATTTATTAACTGTTAATCTTGTGGAATCTTGGTGAAGCACAATGGGATAAGCACTCAACTGCAAGGTCGGTTTGAACCACAAGATTGGTGGTTCAAACTCAACAGCCACTCCTTGGAAACCCTATACAGGGTCGCTATAAGTCCGTATCGACTTGACAGCACTTAACAACAACAACAACAATCTTGTGTCCTGGCAAATTTAATTTTTAAAAAAAGCAAAGTATCCTCCTTTGACCATTACTGTTTTGATATTTTAGCCCATGAGTGAAGCAGATAGGCACAAAAGAGAGAAGATTTTTATTTAAAGGAGGGAGGAAGCACTTTTCCTGTATAAATGTCACATGAACCGAACAAGCTTTCAGAATTCCAAACAGCTGTACTCACTTCATGGTTCATTTTTTAACCCATTCTCTAGGGATCACAAAGCAACCTAACATACTTCATCTGGCAGATGATGAAATGGATATTTCTGGGTGCTTGGAACTTTCAGGACCAGCACGTGGCCATTCTGGTGTGCTTGGCCTTGACCTTACACTGAGTTTGAGACCACAAGGACTTTAGATAGAGGCTTAGGACAGACTGAACCTAAATGAACCTCTGTGAGCTGTGACCAGCCTAGGCAGTACCAGTTATTTGGAGCCTTCTGGGGTTTCTGGACAAACAATTCCTTTGCAACCTGACGTACGCGGCCCCAGAGTGAAAGACACAAGGATGGATTCAGTTGACTTAAGCTCAGTGTGAGTCAGCAGTGTAGTGAGGCTTCCATTAAATGTTGTTGTTGTTAAGTACGGTGGAGTCAGTTCCGACTCATAGTGACCCTGCACAGGGTTTCCGAGGCTGTAAATCTTGACAGCAGCAGAACGCCTCATCTTTCTCCTGCGGAACCGCTGGTAATTTCGAACTGCTGACCTTGAGGCTAGCAGCCCGATTTGTAACCACTATCCTACCAGAGCTCCTTCCATTAAACATAAGCCTCAGTAAAATATTACCTTTTGCTATTACATGAAACAACATGTTGTTAGGTGTCATTGAGTAGGTACCAACTCATAGCGACCCTGTGCACAACAGAATGGAACACTGCTCAATCCTGGGCCAACCTCACAATTGTCTCTTAGTAACGTCTACCAATACGGCATGTCTAAGCCATACTCTACATGGCAACTCATTAGATATTTAAAGATAGTTATTGGATCCCAAAGGGGCCCTAGTGACAACAGCAGTTAAGTGGTTGGCAGTTCAAACCTACCAGCTTCTCCTTAAGAGAACGATGTGGCATTCTACTTCCATGAAGATTTACATCCTTGGAAGGCCTACGGGACAATCCTACTTTGTCCTATAGTGTTGGAGTCCTGGTGTGGCTTCGGTAAGGATAAGCACTGGACTGCTAACCACAAGGTTGACGGTTCAAACTTTCCAGCCACTCCTCAGAAACCTTATGCAGGGTCACTATGAGACAGAATCCACTCGACAGCACTTAACAACAATTCTACTATGACTTGGAATAGACTTAACAATAGTGGGTTTTTTTCCTTGTTACTTTATTGTATCTCAAATCTTCCTTTTGGGTTCTAATGTTATAAGAACCAAGACCCATATTCTGGACTGCCAGACTCCACTCATGTGATTCAGTGTGTGGGTGACTGGAAAGTATTCAAGTTTAGACTAGAAGACGTCTGTTGAAGTTGTCATAGAGGGGTTCAGGTGACTATTGACCCAGTGGCCTTGTATGCCACCAGTCTATTGCTTTGAGTCAGGCGCTAGAGGTGCTAGACTCTAGAGTTGATAGTTGATTTCATGTGGCTCCAAATGGATTATAATCTGAAGCCAATCACATGGTGGATTGATTTGACCTAGTTGCTGTGAGCGTTCCAGGCCAGTCTAATTGCCATTGAGTCCATTCTGATTCATGGCACCCCATGTATATCAGTAGAGAATTGTTCTTCCTAGCATTTCAATAACTGTTGTTTTGTGTGTGGTTTTTTAACTGTCAGACCTTTTTTCCAAAGTATCTCTGCATGGACTTGAACTCCAACTTTTTAGTTAGCATCCAGACACAGTATTAACCACTCACAGATGTTATGGCAGTTTCAGACACTTTGTCTGTGGGAATCAGTAGGGGTCTGAATGTTAATCAAGGCTCTTAATTATTCATCCTACTGACGCATTAAATTTGAGCAAGGAGATGTCACATCTTCTTTTTATAGAGGGACAAAGAATCAGATGTCCTTACTTTGAGAAAGTGGCCCAGATGTGATGTTTACTTTGTGAGGTGACTACATAATAGTTCCGGATGTTGAAGAGTGGTTTGTTGTTGTATGCTCTTAATTTGGTTCCAACTCATATGACCCTGTACAGGGTTTCCAAGAGTGGCTGGTAGGTTTGGACTGCCAACCTTGCAGTTATGAATCCAGTATTTATTCTCCAGTGCCACACCAGGACTCAGTCGAAGACTAGTAGGGGTTACCGTTAATATTGATGCCAGGACCACAGCCATAAATTGGGATTAATTTAGTCAAACTCAGAATCCTAGTGCTATGCTCGAGGCGTCTCATACAGGCTCTGGGAACTGATTATACATAATTTCCCAACTCTTTGTTCATTGTCCTCATGTTGGTAGCTTGAAATTGGCCCTGGTGGGTGTATTTACACTTAGAGAAATTGGCAAATACTGCAACCTGGGACCTTTATTTTCAGAAAGCCAGGGTTAAGCATTTACCAGCACACCCTCTACTGGGACACAGGTCACAGAAGAAGTTCAGAGACAAGTCCTAGAAGACATGAGTAACCCTGATTGAGTGATGGAAGTAGTTGAGGCAGACAGTGGGTAGAAAAGTCAGTAAGTCCTTCACTAAGGAGAACAGAGTCAGGATATGAGAAGTTAGATGAAGGAGTCTTAGCCTCAGGAAAGAAAATATTTTACAGATATTAATTGGGGATTCACTTTGGTACAAGGGTAGAATTTCTTTAGAATCCCATTGTAATTTGCCTCTCTTTCTCTCTCTTTAGTTCCTGCCACTAATATAGTTGGGCTCAGGGCTAGGTTACCTAAAAGATAGATGAGCAGATGTACCGGCAAAGCAGCAGAGGCGCCAAAGAAAGAAAATTACACACACATACACATATGTCTTTGTATATAAATATATACTCATGCTTACATCAGAATTGTAATACAGGAGAGGCTTAAGAGAAAGGATTCATTATATTTGCTTCATGATTCACTGTCGTTTTTATTTATGAGTTATATAAATTTTTTTTACTCATTACTTATGGATTGGGGAACACAATAATCTTTTCAGCACTTTAAAGAAGGAAGAAAGGAGAAAGATAGATAGCAATGTGATTCTAAAGATTCTTACCTACTACCAACGTAGACCCTCAGTTAATACCTGTAGAATGCTTTCTTTCCTGGTAGTATAAATCTGGCTCTAGTTGGGCTTCACACCGTTTTTGTGTGATTTATAAGTTTATTTATGGCTGCTGAAATGACAAGGTGAGCCTGCCAAAAAAAAAAAAGAAGATGTTTCTAGTTGGATGGACAGGTTGAAATTGGCTCCAGGCAAGAGAGAAAGAAGCTTCATATGTTTGTCTCCCTACGCAGGCTCTGTGAGATTAAAAAAGGGACTTTTTCAGTTACTTCCCATTTGCATTTTTCAAAGATAACTCACTGTGTTCTGCTTACCTTCTTGTTGTTAGATGCCCATGAATCAATTTCTAGTGATAGCAGCCTCATGTGACCGAGTAGAATGGCCCCATCGTGTTTTCTAGGATGTCATCTTTATGGAGCAGATGGTCAAGCTTTTCTCCCACAGTCACTGGGGGGTTAGAACTGCCAAGTACTTAACCATTGTGTCACCATGCCGCTTTACTCTCTAGCTGACCTGAATGAGGATTTGGAAAGTAGGGATCGAAATTTTAAAAATCTTTTTAGTTAAGAAAAAATTTAAATTATACAAAACTGGAGTGTATAGTATAATGAACTGCCAAGTATTCATCACTCAGCTTTCATAATTATCAACTCATGTCCAATCTTGTTTTATCTATTATATGTCTCTCTCCATCGCCCCCCACCCTAAAAAATAACTCATTGGGTTATATTGAAACAAATATCAGGTATTATATCAGCTGTAAATGTCTTCGTGAAAGTAAGAACTTTCACAATTCTTTGTGATTTATTATACTGAAAAGAAACCAATATATTGATGTAGTCAGATACCCATTTGAGACTATAAGGTAGAGCAATACATTGAATTTTCTAATCTAACCACAATCAAAATTGTGATGTCCTGTTTATAGGTTATTGTTGTTGTTGTTGTTGTTAAGTGTTATCTAGTCGGTTCTGACTCAGCAACCCTATATAGTTTCTGAGGCTTTAAATCTCAGGAGCAGAAAGGCTCATCTTCAAACTGATCTGGAGGTCCAGTGCTTATCCTATAACGCCACACCAGTACTTCTGTTTATAGGTTGTTGTTGTGAGTACCATTGAGTCGGTTCCGAACCATAGTGACCAGATAGATGAAAATCTGTTATTAGACTGTTTCTGCAGGATCATTATTTGCCATTACCTGCCATTTTTTATTGTTGCTTATGGTTTAATTTTACGTGGACAGATAAAACTTTTAAAAGAATTCAGTGCTACAAACGTGGCAATCCCTGGTCTATTCATAAGAATGCAGAAGAAGCATAGTCTATAAGAAATGAGTTAATCCAGAGTTAGCATCCACATGGTGCCAGCCAGCATTAAGGGTTTCTTATGCGTCATCCTCTGTGCTAGGATCTTTACGTATTCAGTGAGGTTGTTGTTATTACTAAGTGCCATCGAATCAGTATCCCAGTATAGGGTTTCTAAGGAGCAGCTGGTGGATTTGAACTACTGACCTTACAGTTCAAACTGACCTTACAGTACAGTGCTTATCCTACAGTTCCAAACCAGGACTCCACTTGGTGAGGTAGGCACTATTATTATTCCCAATTTACAGATGATGAAACTGAGACTTGAAGAGGTTCAACATCTTCATTGGTTGTTGATGTTGTTAGGTGTCATCGAGTCAGTACCAACTCATAGCGCCCATGCACAACAGAACGAAACACTGCCTGATCCTGGGCCAACCTCACAATTGTTGCCACACTTGAGCCCATTGATGCTGCTGCTTTGCCAATCTATCTCGCTGGGCACCTTCCTCTTTTTCTCTGACCCTCCACCTTACCAAACATGATATCCCTCTCCAGCAACTGGTTCCTCCTGACAATATGTCTGAAGCACGAGAGACGAAGTTGGCCATCCAAGGAGCACTCTGGCTGCACTTCTTCCAACACAGATCTGTTGGTTCTTTTGGCAGCCCATGGTACTTTCAATATTCTTCTCCAACACCATAACTCAAAAGCGTCAGTTCTTCTACGGTCTTCTTTATTCACTGTCC
>NW_006408521.1:14159490-14170065 GCF_000296735.1 Chrysochloris asiatica | reverse complement strand
TTTTTTTTTTTCTTTCATATAACTCAGCTTCTCAGATTATTTGCTCAGCATACAGCTTCATTGGTTAGGTGGTCTTCATTCAGTATGCTAGAATGTGGTATAACACACAGAGATGGCTTTTAATTACAGCTTTTAAATAGACAAAAATATTTTTAAAGAACTTTGAATGAAGTTTTTTAAGGAAGAATTTTGGATCCCATAAAAGCTAACTGCGGCACAACAGATACCCACTGAATGAAAGAATAAATAAATGAAAAAAACAAATCCCAACAGTGCACAAATTACCTAAGACTCCTCTGGTAGCGTAGTGGTTACGAATCAGGCCAACCTCAAGATCAGCAGTTCTAAACTACCAGCTGCTCCGCGGGAGGAAGATGAGGCGTTCTGCTCCCATAAAGATTTACAGCCTTGGAAACCCTGTGCAGGGTCACTATGAGTCGGAACCGACTCCACGGTACTCAACAAGAACAACAACCTGTGTGTTAACGTCCCAGTATAAATTCTGACGTTAGTGATGCCCCTAAATTATCAGGACCATGATAAATAGTGCTCAGTATGCTGTTAAGGAAGGCAGAGATATATGAAATGCGTTTTCAGGACAGTTTTCTTAGAACTGATCAAAGTAAGATAATTTTTTTGCAGTTATGCATATAAGAATTCACTTATGTGTAATTGGCTTGGTCTCCAGGAATGCTTGATACACAGAACTATACTAAGTAGATTCAGGATCCTTTCCTTTATTCTTGTGATTAACTTGAAATACAAGGTCAGAGGATTAAAGATTGCTTTGTTGTTGTTGTCTGGTGCTACTGAGTCAGTTCCAACTCACAGCGACCCTAAGCACAGCAGAATGAGACAGTGCCTGGTCCTGTGCCAGCCTCACAACTGTAGTCATGCTTGAATCTTACGTTTCATGTTTCAGTTATTAATGGATGTGTGCAGTTGTTTAAAGCCTTGGAAACTCTATATACAGGGTCGCTATGAGTCAGAACCAACTTGACACTTAACAACAACCGCTGTTTTTCCTCATTTTGAGTTGTGCCCTATCGGTAAATACAAGTTCCGAAAGCTTTGCTCCATTCACATCAACATGTTTAGCTCTACTTTGAGGAGGCAGCTCTTCTCCAGTCGTATTTTGAATGCCTCCCAACCTGAGGTTCTCATCTAATAGGATAATGTTCTACTGCTATTCATAGTGTTTTCATCTTCCAGCACTCTATCTGACAATCCATAAGGTTTTCGGAGGCTAAACATTCAGAATTAGTTCTCTTTTTCTTTCTAGTATGTCTTAGTCTGGAAGCTCCACTGAAGGTTGTCCGCCGGGGTGGCTCTGCTGTTATTTAAAATACTGGTGGTATAACTTCCGTCACCACAGTACGACAAAACTCAAAGATTGCTTAGAATTGCGAATTTCACAAATTTCAGCACTACCCTTCCTGCACACCCCAGGTTCAACCCTGAATACAGTGTCTCCCAATTGCCAGGCCCAAGCCCAATTCTACGTTACATGTTGTCAGGACGAGCACTAGCTTGTCTGTTTCCTCCAGTCCCACCTTAATGACTCCAGAAAAAAGGAGAAGGATGGGATTCTTTTTGTATTGTTCCTAATCTTGTAATTTGTTTCACAAGACAAAACTCTATAGGAGACACTAGTCTCTTCTAGCCCAGCGATTTTGGAAGTGATCCCGTAGTGCCTTTTTGGCACAGTACTATTTCTAAGAGACAGGTTTTTAATCTCAGACTATGAAGGAATGGCTTGTGTCTCTGAAGTCTTTTATCTAGCCACATAAAATTGTGTAAGCCAGTCCACCACTATGGCACATGTGTACCATGTTTGATTAAAAATTTGGCAAGTTTAGGCATATTTGCTTGGCATATGCTGTCTTTCAAGCTTAGGTTAGTTAAGTAACAAGTAGATGGGTAACCTGCCAAGTCCTGACAATACTGTCTTAGAGTTTTCACATTTATTATAAGATCTGGATGATTTTTGTTTGACTTATATCTATTTTAAGTGAGGAATTGTTAAACATTTTTTATATTCAACATGTTCAGTAAGTCTTTTAAAACTTCTGAGTAAAGTTGTGATTCAACAAATCACAAGACTGCAAGGAAACCTTTTTTTTTTTAAATTAAGTTATGATTATCTCTGGGCAGTTGTTTCTGGGGTTCACTTCACCTTTATGGCTCCAGGAAGTCTGGAGTCCTTGAGCATTTGAAATTGCATTCTGTATTTGCCTTCATTTGATCAAGATTCTTCTGTGAGGCTTTGATCAGAATCTTCAGGAGCAGTAGTGAGGTATTATCCAGTTCTGGGCTCATGGGCAAAGACGCAGTCCATACAGGCAATTGGCCACACATTCTATATCTTGAAACTACTGCCCTGAGGTAGTCTTGAAACGAAACCAAAAATATCCCCTGAAGTCTTCTTAAAACCAAACAATGATTTAACTCAGCTACTAAAACATGTCTGCCTTAAACATTAAGCTATCATGAGAACTTTCTATTGTTGTTGTTGTTGTCGTCATCATCAGGTGCCGTCAACTCAGTTCCAACCATAGCTACACTGTGCACAACAGAATGCAACACTGCCTGATCCTATGCCATCCTCACAGTTGTTACGCTTAAACCCATCGTTGCTGCCATGGTGTTTCTTCCTCTTTTTAGTGGACTCCATTTTACCTGGAATAATGTTCTCCTTCAGGAACCGGTCCCACCTGATAACATGTCAAAGTATGAGAGATGAAGTTTCGCCATCCTTGCCTTTAAGGAGCATTCTAGCTGTGCGTCTTCCAACACAGACATGTTTGTTCTTTTGGCAGTCCTTGGTATTTTAATATTTCACAACACCCTAAGCTCAAATGCATCACTTCCTCTACCATCTTCCTTATTCATTGTCCAAATTCCACATGCATATGAGGCTATTGAAAATACCATGATTTGGATGAGGCACACTTCAGTCCTCAAACTGATATCTTTGCTCTTGAACATTTTTAAGAGGTCTTGCACAACAGATTTGCATATTGCAATAAGTCATTTGATTTCTTAACTGCTGTTTCCGTGAGTGTTGATTCAAGGAAAATGAAGTATTCAACAAGATCAATCTTTTCTCCATTTATCATGATTTTATTTATTGATCCAGTTGTTATAAATTTTTGTTTTCTTTTTTCTATTCTAATGATTGCCTCTTGGTCTATGTACAGGGTCTTCATGAGCACAATCAAGTGTTCTTGAATACCTATTCTTCCTAATGTTATCTATAGCTTGTCATGATCCACATAGTCAGTAGTAGTACAAATAGTGTATATTTCTGGTATTCTCAGCTTTCTGCCAAGATCCATTTAATGGCAGCAATGATATCTCTAGTTTCACATACTCTTTTGAAGCCAGCTTGAGTTTGGTATGATTTCCTTATCACTTTCACATACCAGCTTCAGAATTAATATTAAAAAAAAAAAAAGAGAAAACAGGGCTCAAAGCTAGAAAGTTTGAAAATGTACCCTCAATGGTATAGAAGGACACTGTACTCGAAAACTCAATTTCCGAAGACTAATAACATTTTATTTTTTTTACTAACAACATACTTTGCTTATACGTACTCTTTTTTTAAACCATTTTAAACAAGAAATTTATTTAAATAGCAAGATGCTTGACTTTAAGGGAAAACTATCTAGGGTTCATTTCTTTTAGAGTTTTTTAGCCCTACTAAAAAACAGATTGCCCTACATGTAACAGCTACATACAAAAAAGTTATAAAATTATCCTTGGTTTTACAATGATAAATGAAAAACATTAAAATTCTCCAATCGAACAATGTATGCAAGGAGTTTTTATGTTGTTTTTTGTTAAAACAGTGAAGGCAAAATAACTTCTTGGAATATAAAGATAAAAGCTGAATGAGCATGCCACTAGTGGAGAAAGGGGGATTGTCACAGAACCAGTATTTTCCCCCATCCCATGAGTTAGAACTGACTTGATGGCACTTAACAAAAACATGGCTGGTAGGGTAGCGGTTACGAATCAGGCTGCTAACTTCAAGGTCAGCAGTTTGAAACTACCAGCTGTTCTGCGGGAAAAAGATGAGGCTTTCTGCTCCTGTAAAGATTTACAGCCTTGGAAACCCTGTGCAGGGTTGCTATGAGTCGGAACCAACTCTACAGTATTAACAACAACAATGTCACCACTTGATGTTGGTCAAAACATACCATTGGCCATTTTAGTAAAAAAGAAAGAAAAACCCAAAACAAACAAAACAAAAAATGCAATATGCTGTGCACATGCACCAATTACGTTATGTACAATAAAGGAATGGGGATGGGGAAATGAAAGAATAGAGAAAACTATATGGTAGTAGTCAGGATGTGGTGGAACCAAATTGTGTTTTTTAATTGCGAATGTATTCTTGGTAGGAACAGAGTTCTGGAGTAAAGTAGCAGGCTCTCTTTTTAGAAGACACTTCCTGTCTGCTGCTGGAACACACCAATTGTATCTTCAGCTTTCATTTCCAACTGTGCAGGTGTATCTGTTTCATTGATTGGCTGCCCGTCATATTGGAAACTGATCTGCCTCATTGACAAACCCTGCCGTTCACAATAGGCTTTCGTTAGTTTACTAAGTGGTGTGTGCCTCTTAATCTTAAACGGCGCCACAGAACCATCCTGCCCCGCCACCTTCAAATTAATATGATCATTGTTCTCAGTCTTGGCTCCTTCCTTGGGTTTCTCGTCGGCCATGGCGAGCGCCGGAGTCTCCTCAGCTGCCACTTCGCAAAAGAAATACCAGGTCTGCACCGAATGAGCACATGAGCTGCACCAGCTCATACCTACTCTTTAAGAGCTTTAATATTTTTTTCCAGTTAAATGTTACTTCTACATGTACCTTTGATAAAAATTACTATAGTAAAAAGAAAATCACGGTTTTAGCAGACTTACTCTTCTGGTTTCCCTGTGTTCGCACATAGCAGGCCTAGTAGATACACTGCATATACCACTGACAGCATCACGGGCACAGTATTAGCTTGAGGATGCTGTGTGAATCACAAGGTCAGTGGTTCACAACCCACTCCTTGGAAACTCTATACAGGGTCGCTGTAAGTCAGAACCAGCTTGACAGCACACAACACACAACATAATAGTACGACAGAAGACTACTTCAGCCATAGTGAGGCATATGTTCTTAAGTACCATTGAGTAGGTTTCTACCTACATAGGGTATCCAAAGCTTTTGAAATCTTCAAGGGAACAGAAAGCTTCATTTTCCTCCCACAAAGTGGCTAGCAGGCTCAAATCACAGGCCTTGTAGTTTGCATTCCAGTGCTTATCAGATGGAGCTGCCACATTCCAGAGTGCAGGATACGGAATTATTAAACGTCTCTTTTAGCCATGTTGTTGTTAATTGCCATCAAGTCAGTTCCAACTCATAGGGACCTATATGTTATTGTTGTTATTACGATCTGTCGAGTCGGTTTTGACTCATAGCGACTCTGTATAGAGTTTCCGAGGAGCAACTGGTAAGCTTGAACTGCCAACCTTGCAGTTCAAATGGCTTTGCAGTCTGGCACATTAACCCACAGCGCCACACCAGGACTCCGCGACCCTGTAGAGGACTTCCAAAATGCAGCTGGTGGGTTCTAGCCATAGTCTTTGTAAACTTCACCAGATGACTTTTTTTTCATGATGGATCTGTGTAAGAGAAAATAGGTGATGAGATGCTGATGGATTGTATGATTCCATTGTGAGTAATTCTCAACATGGTCAATTGTGAAAACTTGGAGCTCTAACGTGAGTATAAAAGGAGCCATCTCAGGAGCAGGAAAGGGGAATCTCACTACCATCAAAAAAGAGCCAAAAGTGGGGCACGTCTTTAGACCCCAAGACTTCTGCACATTGTATGGCTTGTAGCACCAGAGGAGTGGCAAAGAAGTAGCAGCAGCAGACCCAAGAGCTGAATACCAGACAGAATGGGGGGTTTCCAGCCCAGAGAACGGGTAAAACTGACTGCCTTTGGACAGGAGGCTCACTTGTGGACCAGGGTGCTTCCAGGCACTTAACTGGAGGAGCTAGACCTAGTACTTTTGCACTGAGGCTTACAGCATAATGAAGTGCCCTTTGGGCATTTATCAGCTGTTCTAAAAAAGCTCTGTAACATTGCTCAAGCAGTACAAAGGCCAGGTCATGGGCTGACTGCCAGAGAGAGGAGGCCCTCCTGTGGGCACAGCTGATGAGGCTGTCCTGACCAAGAACTGTGTTCTGAGCATTTCTGATCCATCATTGTAGCCTGTTAATTCCCCTAATAAGTTCCATAACTGTGAGTGTGGTGGCTGAGTTCTATGTGGCCATTGCAATGAATTCTTGAACCCGGCTGAGTAGAGAGTGCTATAGGAGGGGTGGTTGGTATCATTTTTACACAGAACAATCTGGAAGGCCCAGGTTTATACAAGGATGCTATAAATTCCTAGGAACTTTTATTATGTTAAAAACTTCAAAATGTGAAACCGTTTCTTGACCTATTCTTCCATCTATGTCCGTACACTTCTGAAGGCAGGATTTCCATCTCTGACCTTTTCCCGAAGAATTCTGTGCTTTTTGATTCACATCTCATCAAAGGGGCAGTTTTGGCATCTCAAGGAACTCAAATCATGTTTCTTTTAAGTATTCTTTGAGTTTTGGGAACAAAAAGAAGTTTGAAAGGGGCAAGATTAGGGCTGTGGGGTAGATTGAGTAAGATTTCCCAATAAAATTTTCTTAGGACAGTCCTTGATACTCTAAAAAAACGAGCAGGTACGTTGTCCTGATAGAAAACAATTCCTTGGTGCAACTTCTCTGACCTTTTTCTCACCAATGCAGTTTTCAATTTAAAGAAAAATTCATCATAATTCCCTGTGATCATCCTGTGTCTCAGGATCCCCAAAAATAGTCACTATAATCTTCTGAGCTGACCTCTTCTTTGAATTTAACTGGCCCAGCAGATGCCCTCAGAAGCCACTGTTTGATCTCTGACTCATATTGGCAAATCCAAGACTTACCCCTGTTTATGCTTCATTCCATATAATAGCCTTCATTAGCTTTGATCTGCGTAAAAGACTGATGGAAAGATCCGCTCTTTGAGCTCTCTGATCTTCATGCAAGATTCTTGGCATCCTGCCAGCAAAGCTTGCTGAGGTCAAGATGCTCCCTTAATATTGAAAATGTGAATCATGTGAGAGTCCCAACTTCACCAATGTTCATTCTACAGTCTTCTGACACACTTTCTTCATTAGCTGAAGAGAAAAAGACAGTGTATTACTGAGAGAACTTGTCTGCATCCAGTCACTGGTTGCAAAAACATGTTTAAACAGGTTTTGTTTGGAGTAAACTTGTGCATGAATGAGATGGAAGCCTAGTAGCAATATTTTTTTAAACTTACTCTCATTATTCAAGCTCACCAGCTGCTCCTTGGAAACCCTATACAGGGTCGCTATGGGTCGGAATCGACTTGACACAGCACTTAACAACAACAACTCTCATTATAGTTCCTTAAGGCATTGTTGTTAAGTACCATTGAGTCAATTCTGACTCATAGCAACCCTGTGTAGGGTTTCCGAGGAGCAGCTGGTGAGTTTGAACTGCACATCTTGTGGTTCGCAGTTCAGTGCTGATCCTATAGTGCCACACCAGGAGCCCCCCTAAGGCATTAGTGAATGTCAGAAAAGAGCTAAACTTCTCTTTAGTCTATTTTGTTTTCTAATTTAGTCATACAGAAAAGGGGTCATGCATTTGTAGCAGAATTTCCTTTATAAACGGTTAGGATTTATCACTTATATTTTAAAACCTGAGTAACTTGTAAGATTAACTTAGTTCCAACTCAGGGATCCTATGTTAGGATTTCCAAGAG
The DNA here is from genome assembly GCF_000296735.1 of Chrysochloris asiatica. Classification (NCBI taxonomy): domain Eukaryota; kingdom Metazoa; phylum Chordata; class Mammalia; order Afrosoricida; family Chrysochloridae; genus Chrysochloris; species Chrysochloris asiatica. The sequence goes on along the minus strand of NW_006408521.1, from coordinate 14,162,196 downwards.
CAACTGTTGGGTTTGAACTGCCGACTTTGCAGTTTTATCCTACAGCACAATGTACAGGGCTCTACATGTACATTTTAAAGGATAAAATGAGAGATTTTTAAATAACATTATTGAGATGTAATTCACTTGTTATCCAGTTCACCTCTTGAATAATATGTACAACAGTTTTAATATATTCTGGACGTTTTATATAAAACCCTATATAGGGTTTCTGAGGAGCAGCTGGTGGGTTTGATAAGCCTACCTTGTGGTTCGCAGTCCAGTGTTGATCCTACAGTGCCACACCAATGATTGTATAATTACATTTATACAAAATGTCCAGAGTAGGCAATCTATAGAGACAGAAAGTAGCTCGGAAGGGTGATGGGTGTAGAGGAAAAGGGAATGGTCTTTTGGGGGTGGGGAGAGAGATGATAAGAATAGTTCTAAAATTGATTGTGATGACGGTTGTACACTTCTGTGAATACAAAAGAATCATCTGGGAATCTTGTTAAAATGTAGATTCTAATTCACTGTTTCTGGGCTGGGAATGCAAATTCTCAGCAGAGGGTCAAACTGGAATGAAGTGATTTAAAGCCCTGGGTAGGACCCGACATTCCGCTCTTGTAAGGATTATAATGTCGTGAACCCTATGGAGCAGTTCTACTGTGTTCAGTAGTCACTCTGAGTTGAACTCAACACAGTGGCACACAACAGCAATGGCTAACTGGAGTCCCTGGGTGGTGCAAACTGTTAGCTTGGTCAGTTGATAACCAAAAGGTTGGAGGTCCAAGACCACCTAGAGGTATTTTGGGAAGAAGTCCGGGGGATCTACTTCTGAAAAACCAGTCATTGACAATCCTGTAAGGTACAGAAAGTCACCGTGAGTTGATGGCAACTAGCTAATGGCTGAGTGTGAGCATCTTCTCATGTGTGAATTGTAATTAGAACTCTTAAATCCTTACAACATGATTTTAAACTTTTTATAAATGTGAGTCTTGCTTCCATCTTAATTATAATTTTCTTGAATGTCCAAAAAAATTTCAGGCTTTGTTGCAGATAGCTGCCAATAGTAAACATTAAGGGATTGTTTCTGATTTTAGGACACTGTGGATTTCACTGATAGCAGAGTTTTCATGCCTTCTCTCCAGATTATTCTTCTTCATTAATGATCAGTCCTTGAGGTCTAGAATGTAAGTGACAACAGGGCAGGTTCAGTTACAGATGCTAAAACTCACAGGGCCTCACACTGTCTAGGAACAAAATAAAGACCCGATGATCTGAAGAACTAGATGGTGCATGGATGCCACTGGTAACCACTCTGAAAAGGATCTCAATGGATAGAATGGAAGAAATATATGGAATAAAACTCAAGCTAGTAAGAAAAGACCAGTCTTACTGACTTGATAGAGACTGCTGGAACCCGCAAGACTATGGCCCTTAGGAACCCTTTGAGCCACCCCATGGGGTATAGCATCATAGGGCAACACTTGACCTCAAGGTTGGTTTGACCCACGAGGTCAGCAGTTCAAATTCACTAGCTGCTCCTCAGAAACCCTATACAATGTTGCTATGAGTCAGAACTTACTCAATGGCACCATAACAACAGTGGCTCAGACAATAGTACTATAAACTATATATAGGTGAGCAATATAGCTTATAGGTGAGTGATACAGCTTATAGGTGAGCGATAGCACCAACAAGCCTCACACTCTCTAAAACGTCCATACATATGAGATCACGGGGCAGCATTTGCCCAGGGAGACCTGGAGTGGTGCTGTGGGTTAATGCGCTAGACTGTTTGAGCCACAAGGTCAGCAGTTCAAGCTCACCAGTCTCTCCTTGGAAACCCTATACAGGGTTACTATGAGTCGGAACCGACGCGATGACACTTAACGACAACAACAACAAAGCTAAGAAGGCAGGAAGGGTTAGGATTGAACAAAGGGAAACAGTAAACAGAGAAGTGTGCTGTGCATTAAGGGGATGGTAGTCAGTGTCGTGAATCAAAATGAAATTGTAATCAAAACTCATGTTATTGAGAGGAACACCAATTTACTATATAAAGGTTCACCCAAATCACAATAAAAAGTGTTTCTTTTTCAAAAAAATATGTCAATACTTTCTAGGTGTATAAAAAACCAAACCCTAATGAATTTGTGACTAAATAAATAGCAGTTGGCCTCCGATTATTTGAGGATGCTTAGCATCTAGCTTGTATTTCAGTATGCCATGCAAATGGCTGACATGTCTGTCCTCAGCTCCCACCCAGCTTGACTTTAAAGATTTGCCAGAGTTTCATAGTCAAGGTTTATATAAATGAACAAAGGCCATTTCTAGTAGACTTGCCTTCCTACCGGTGACGCCTAGTAATACAGTTCCCCTTGAAGCCTCTCTAATTAACCACTCTCTGGTGTTAAATTGTTAGTAGCATCCCTGGAGTAAGTAAGCAAGCATGCTTGGTGGCTTGTCAAGACAGAGAGCTAAACCTCTTGATGATTTCAACTGGGAATTTTTTTTAAGCAGGTAATGAGATTACTATCTTGAGCTTCAGTGTAGAGCATTATAGCAGTAATCATTCATCTGTCTTTCGTACTGTGGAGGCTTGTGAGTTGTTGTGATTCTGAGGGCTATGCCACAGGTATTTTAAATAACCAGCAGGGTCACCCATGGTGGACAGGTTTCAGATGAGCTTCCAGACAAAGACAGACTAGGAGGAAAGAGTGA
>NW_006408521.1:14131497-14158872 GCF_000296735.1 Chrysochloris asiatica | reverse complement strand
AACATGCAATCAAGATGTATTGCTCATTACTGGTGATTGGAATGCAAAGGTTGGGAGCAAAGAGGAAGGACCAGTAGTTGGAAAATATGGCGTTGGTGATAGAAATGAAGCTGGAGATCGCATGATATATTTCTGCAAAACCAATTATTTGTTCATTTCAAATACCTTCTTTAGACAGCATAACAGATGACTATACACATGGACCTTGCCAGATGGAATACATAGAAATCAAATTGTGGAAAGAGAAGATGGAAAAGCTCCATATCATCAGTGAAAACAAGGCCAGGGTCAGACTGTGGAACAGACCATCAATTACTCATATGCAAATTCAAACTGAAGCTGAAGAAAATGAGAACAAGTCCACGAGGGCCAAAATATGACATTGAATGTATCCCACCTGAATTTAGAGATCATCTGAAGAACAGATTTGATGTATTAAATACTAAAGACCGAAGACCAGAAGAGTTGTGGATGACATCAAGAACATCATACGTGAAGAGAGCAAAAAGTCATTAAGAAGACAAGAAAGAAGGAAAAGGTCAAAATGGATGTCAGAAGAGACATGGAAACTTGCTCTCCAGCATAGACATGCTAAAGCAAATGGAAGAAATGAGGAGGTCCAAGAGCTGAACAGAAAATTTCAAAGATCAACTCGAGAAGATAAAGCCAAATATAATAAAATGTGCAAAGATCTTGAATCAGAAAATCGAAAACGAAGAACACGCTTAGCATTTCTCAAGCTGGGGGAACTGAAGAAAAAATTCAAGCCTCGACTTTCATTATTGAAAGATTCTCTGGGAAAATTATTGAATAATGCAGAAAGCATCAAAAGAAGATGGAAGGAATACACAGAGTCACAGAACCAAAAGGAAATGGTTAATGTTCATCCATTTCAAGAGGTACCATATGAACAAGAGCCAGTGATATTCAGGGAGGAAGTCCAAGGTGCATTGAAGGAATTGGCAAAGAACAAGGCACCAGGAATTAATGGAATAAAAATTGAAATCTTTCAAGAAGGTGAGGTGGCACAGGAGGCACTCATTCATCTCTGCTAAGAAATTTGGAAGACAACTATCTGGCCGACTGATTGGAAGAGATCCATATTTGTGCCCATTCCAAAGAGAGGTGACCCAACGGAATGCAGAAATCATTGGACAATCTCTTTGATATCTCAAGTGAGTAAAGTTTTGCTAAAGGTAAATACAAAAACAGTTACAATCATACATTGACAGACAACTTCCAGAGGTTCAAGCTAGATTCAGAAGAGGCTTATCATTGTTGATGTCCGATGGACCTTGGCTGAAAGCAGAGCATATCAGAAAGATGTTTACCTGTGCTTTATTGACTATGCAAAGGCTTTCGATTGTGTGGATCATGACAAGCTATGCACAACATTGCGAAGTATGAGTATTCCGGAACACTTAATTGTACTCATGAGGAATCTGTACCTGGACCAAGAAGCAGTTGTTCGAACAGAACATGGGAACATTGAATGTTTTAAAATAAGAAAGGTGTGCGACAAGGTTGTATTATTTCATTATTCTTATTCAACCTGTATGCTGAGCAAATAATCCGAGAAGCTGGGTTCTATGAAGAAAAACGTGGCATCAGGAGGAAGACTCATTAACAACCTGCGATATGTAGATGATACAACCTTGCTTGCTGAAAGTGAACAGGACTTAAAACATTTACTGATGAAGATCAAAGAGCACAGCCTTCGGTATGGATTACATCTCAATGTAAAGAAAACAAAACTCACCACTGGACCAATAAACAACATTCTTATCAATGGAGAAAAGATTGAAGTTGTCAAGGACTTCATTCTTCTTGGATCAACTATCAACACTCATAGAAGCAGCAGTCAAGCGATCAGACGACGTATTGCATTAGGCAAATCTGCTGCACAGATTTTTAAAGTGTTGAAGAGCAAAGATGTCAGCTTGAGGACTAAGGTTTGCCTGACCCAAGCCATGGTATTTTCAATCACCTCATATGCATGCGAAAACTGGACAGTGAGTAAGGAAGACGGTAGAAGAATTGATGCCTTTGAATTATGGTGTTGGAGGAGAATACTAAAAGTGCCATGGGCTGCCAAAAGAACCAATAGATGTGTTTTGGAAGAAGTGCAGCCAGAGTTCTCCTTTGAGGCCAAGATGGCCAAACTTCGTCTTTCATACATTGGACATATTGTCAGGAGGGACCAGTCACTGGAGAAGGATATCATGTTTGGTAAGATGAGGGTCAGAGAAAAAGAGGAAGACCCCCAACTAGATGGATTGGCCAAGTGGCAGTATCAGTGGACTCAAGCATGGCAACAATAGTGAGGTTGGCCGAGGATCGGACATTGTTTCATTCTGCTGTGCATAAGGTCTCTGTGGGTCGGTGCCAACTCGACAACAACAACAACAACAAGAACAATCAATATGTCCTGTTGGGACGCTATAGGATAAGCACTAGACCGCAAGGTTGGCTTGAACAGCAAGGTCGACAGTTCAAATTTACCAGGCGCCCCTCGTATCAGAAGTGACTCTACGGCACTTACCACCACCACCAGCAACCAATATTACGCTCAGACCTGGGTGTTGAAATATTAGACATGTTCTATAGTGTACTGCGGGTTAATCTGCTAGATTGCAAAGTCAGTTTGAACCACAAGGTCGGTCGGAGGTTCAGGCTCACCAGCTGCTCCTCGGAAACCCTATACAGAGTCACTATAGGTTAGTACCAACTCAACGACACATAACAACAACAACAAATGTAGTCTTAATGATAGAATATTTGTTAAGTCCAGGGACTGCCTTTTTGGAAAGTGGTATAATTAAAACTGAAGACCATTTTGTGTGCCGTCGAGTTGATTCCGACTCATAGCGACCATGTATAGGGTTTCTGAGGAGCAACTGGTGAGTTTGAACCACTGACCTTGCAGTTCAAACCAACCTTGAGTGCTTATCCTAGGGCACCACACCGGGACTCGGAAGACCATGTAGAAAGAAGATTGGTGTTCATCATCTGTATCTTCTGGATTGGGCAAAACAAGGCAGCTTCTTGTGAGTGTAGGGGTGACGTTGTTGTTGTTAAGTGCCGTGGAGTCGAATTGTGCTTTTTCCCATGAGAACACTTCTGTGGAATGGGAAACACATCACACCTACATACCATTTCCCATCCTTTACACCAGGGCTGGGGAACATCGGTCCGCAGGCTATATAAGGCCAACAAAATCATTTGGTCTATCCCTGCCAAGGCAACTGCAGTTTCAGCCATCACATTTGGGTGAATTAATGAAATGTTTGACTTGAAGTTTTTTAATTTAATTTTTAATTTTTAAGTTGATAATTTTGTATGGCCCATGAATGAAGTTATAAATATCCAGTTGGCCTTTAGCAGAAAGAAGGTCCCCCACCCCTGCTCTAGACTCTGAAGTACAGGGCTTGACTGTGGGGTCATGGAAGGAAGAGACTCCAGTAGACACTAGAGTCACACTTCTCTTTCTACTCTGATCTCTCTTGTAAGGGTGGCATGGAGAAGCTTGAGTGACCTCACTGAGCTACTCAGGGGCTTTAGACAGAGGCTGAGAAAAATGGTTTTTTAACCTGACGGGTTTGATATTTTGGGCTCCCGTTATCTCCAGCACCATCTCGCCCATGTTTCCACCTTTTGCAGATCCAAGCTAAAAAAAATACTTACCGGTGTCACCAGAATGGTGCCGCAGCATGTGGTTTCCTGTACCCCTGAAAGAATTGTGTTTTCCAAATCTCAACCTATAACAGAAAAGTTACATGGCTTTTATGTTAGTGTGTCTGTCTGTTGTGATTTTATGTGGTTATCTGTGTCATGTTTAGCCAGCTGGGTTGCAAATCAAAGAGGAATGCCTGCGTGGTCTAAATTCACGAGTACTGTTGCAAACTTCTTGATGGAGGAATGCTTGCTTACTTTTACAATGACAATCATCAGGAGAGAGGACCCCATTTATGAAATGTGATTATATATGGGATGTTTTTAAACCCATAACCATGGGGTTAGTCATGGATGGATAATACCTGGAACTTGAAAAGCTGTATTTGAAATTTGAACATCACCTGTGGTAGCTTATAAACTGCCCATAAATAATTTCATTAACAAGCAGTTAGATGTGTTCAAGCTCCTCCTGGGAATGGAAGAATCCACCAGGTGCACTGCCCTGTGCTACCAGCCTGACCTTCTCCCTGGCCTCACGATTACAGCCCACTCAAACGGGGATTTTTAAGATGACTTTCTAACATTTAAAAAAAAAAAAAAAATATATATATATATATATATATATATCTGTATTGTGATTGGAGTGAAAGTACAAAGCCAATTTGTTTTCCATTCAACAATCCATACACATTTTGTTTCTTGATATTGGTTGAATTCCCACATTGTAACAGCATGCTTCCTACTTCCTTCCTGCATTTTCCATTTCTATTCATCCTTCTTTTCTATCCATCCCTGTCTTCTGAACCTTTTCCCTGGGCAAATGCTAACCTCTTGATCTAGTAAGGTTGATTGTTCTAAGGATTACATACCTCCCTGGTGCTATTGTTGACACTACAGGCCTCTCTCTTGTTTGACTGACACTTGAGCCATGAGGGAGAGTTCAGTTCCAAATCTAAAGAGTGACTTGGGGCCACTTTTCATGTGGTCCAGCTACTTCAAACATTTATTTTGATTCAACTAGAATAGTAGCTCTGAACTTGATCGATGAGAATTTCAGGGGCTCCTTATGGAAACGTTTTCTGGGACCACCACTACAGTCCTATGGAACCAGAATCTCTAGGCAAGCTCTTGGCATGGGAGTCTGTATTTTTAACAAGTATCTTAAGTTATTTTTGTGATTAGGCAACTTTGGGGAAAATGTAGTTGTATATGTAAAGTCTTTTTTTTTTTAAAGAAATGTAATTAAACCTTCAACTTTAAGATTTAGTTGCACTAAATACTAAAATTGAAGTTGCTTTAAGTTGGACTGTAGAGGTCCAATACAAATTGAAAATACATAGTAGATTCTAGTATGTTAGAACCTCAATTCTATCCGAGAGAGTTGGGTGTGGAACAAAACGTAAATGAAGCCTCCAAAGTAAATATGGCAGCAGGACCACATTATGACTTTAATGCATCCTCAATTCTCTTGCTTTCTTGGACCACTTCCTCCATAAAAACATTAAAAATTTGACTTTATGACTGTGTTGGTGTAAAGCTGAATCTGAATATACTTAGAGATTGTAAAACATTTTCTTTGGCCTAAAAGTTAATCTGTTTTTCTTTTGATTTTAAAAGAAATAAAAATATTTTCATGGATGCTTAAGAATATACACGTCATAGGTAAGTTCCCAGGTTACAAACTTTCAGCTTGTGCGTCCCAATTTACTAATAAAGCTTACTTGACCTTTGTTGTAGTTGTAAAGTGCCACTGAGTCGGTTCTGACTCATAGCAACCTTGTATATGGTTTCCAAGGAGTGATTGGTGGGTTTGAACCTCCAACCTTGTGGTTAGTAGTCTAGTGCCTGTCCTACAGCCCCAGACCAGGACTCCTTTAATGTTATATAAATTTGCCTTCACTTTGAAAGGAAAGAACCCCAACCCCCCATTCCCAACAAATTCTTCATCATAATCACCAGCATTTGTTACACTTGTAGCTTTTAACCCTTTTCTTGCATTAAACCATCCTTCACCCTGGAATCGATTTAGACTCAAAGCAACCCTATAAGACAGAGTAGAACTGCCCCCACAGGGTCTCCAAGGCTGTAAGTCCTGGTGTGGTGTTGTAGGATAAGTACTGGGCTGCTAACCAAAAAGCCAGCAGCTCAAACCTACCAGCTGCCCTTTGGAAACCCTCTACAGGGTAGCTATGGGTTGGAACCAATTTGATGGCAACAGTTGGTTCGGAATCACAGCGACCCTGTATAGGGTTTCCAAGGAGCAGCTGATGGGTTTGAACTGCCCACCTTGTGGTTCACACTGATCTTGCAGTCCAGCACATTATCCTGCAGTGCCGAATCAGGGCTCCTCAGAATGTACTAGATGCCACTTAACAACAACAAATCTTTACAGCAGTAGACTGCCACCTCTTTCTTCCGCAGAGTGCCTGATAAGTTCAACCCACCCACCTGTTGGTCAGTAGCTGTGTGCTGGAACCTCTGCACCACGAGGACTCACCCTCTCACACTAAAACCAAGATCCACTGCCGCGGAGTCAAATCTGACTCACAGTAATCCTGTAGGCCAGAGCAGAATTTCTCCTTAGGGTTTCAGAGACCCTATACCTTTACAGCAGCAGACAGCCTCGTCTTTCCACCATGGAACGACTGACTGGTGTTTCTGGACCACTGACCCTGGGTGTAGTGCGTCGCCAGGGCTCCTCTCACCCTGTTGTTACGAAGTGCCGTCGAGTCGGTTCTGATCCATAGCGACCCTGTTTAGGGTTTACGAGGAGCAGCAGCTGGTGAGCTTGACCCGACGACCTTGCAGTCCAAATGGCTTTACAGTCTGGTGCATTAACCCACAGCGCCACTGCAGACTCTCACACTACTCACTGCTTTGAGCTGATTCTAACTCATAGCAACCCTTTACGGAGTTCCAGAGATGAAATCTTTATGGGAACAGACAGCCCCATGATTCCCTTTCAGATCGGCTGGTGGGTTTGAACTACTGACCTTGAGGATAGCAGCCCAGTGCCTAACCCACAACATCATCAGGGCTTCTTTCTAGTGCACTAAATGCAGGCTAAATAAGAACCGTATACATCTGTCAACTTAAAGACATATTTAGGGATGGATGTATTTGCAAATAACTTTGTGGCAAGATTGTACCAGTTTACATTTCTATCAGTAGTGTGAGTGCTTGTGTACTTGCACCCTTGCCAACATTGGATATTACCATGTGACTAAAGCTCAAACTAAAGGAATCTGGTAAGTATTAATGTGAAAGAAACAGTGACTCAAATTTCTTTGTGTATTTCATGGTGAGCATATTGTTCTGTGTGTAATAATTATGGGTTGCTTTACAGTGTTACAGAAACCCTTTTATTAAATTTTTACATTACCACTTTTTTCAAGGCTAGCATCTGTAAATAGTACTTAGGGCTTCAACACTTATGTTTTATACTGCTAAAAATATGGTTTTAGAAGACTAAACGTGTGTGTGTATTTAGGATCATGCAGTTCGAGAACTAGGCAGAATATCAACCATCAGTTATTCTATATCCATGTTACAAATTAGTAAATGACTCAGGTAAGAAATTTGTCCATAATCTACTCTATTGGAACACTTTTCAGTGGCAAGTGTCATAGTACTCAACTGAGACCGATTGAACAAAATGGGGAATTTGTTGGCTCATGAAATTAAGCCACAGGATTAGTCTGATTTCAGGCCAGGCTTAACTTGAGGGCGTAAGCAGTGTCCCTAAGATCTGATCCCTCTCCATCTGGTGATACTGCTTTCCCACATAGATTATCTGTATTCTCAGGTGTCACATGTTGGCAAGGTGACTGTCAGCAACTGTGTATGTACTTCTTCCCAGGTTCAAGTCCTGTAGGAACACCCCCACATACTAACTGGTTCCTGTACCCACCTCGGAACCGTTCACTGTGACCAGAGAGAATGCAGCCCTCTGATTAGCCAAGTCTAAAGGTGGCACCCATCCCACTCAAAGCACTGAAGTGAGAGTAGCAGATAGGGTTACCAGTAGGAGATACAGTTACCAAAGGAAGGGAATTGATTCTAGGCAGTCAGGAAACTAGGGCTGGCTGAGGCCTCCATTCTGACTCATCCTCACTGTGAGACCCAGTTTTAATAGAGCAGGATAACAGAGGGGAAAAAAAGCTTGAGAGTGTATCACACCAGCTATAAATGCTTTTGCCTGGAAGTGACATAAACCATTTCCATTCACACAACTCACTGACTCTGTTAGTCACCTGGTCCAGCCCAATTATAGAATGGCCCGCCCAACCCCATGGCCCTGCACAGAAGACAAACAGAAATACTTGGCCAGGAGAACTAATGATTATTACAATCTGCCCTTCAGATTATCGGATATTTGGCTCACTTTCCTCACAGGCATAATATGCTCATCCCTTCCCCAAAGCAAAAGTCCCCAAAGAGATCACCCCAGGGTCCTGGTCAGTTTCAACATCTGGATGCTGTGCACAGTAAGTGTCTCTAAATTAGTGGGTAATACAGAGTAGTTTCTCCATCAACTCTGTTGTGGTTCCTTTTGATCTTCTGAACTAAAGAAAAGAAGTTCCCTGCTGTTCGGCTCTCCCCAGCCCCACACTCACATTTTATATTAATGTATTATGGTAAGACAAAGATTGGAAAACTATTTGTACACTCCCATTTGGAAAGAGAATAAATAGGACACACCCAGCAGTCTCTAAACCAAAGTCAGTCTAAAATACTGCCCAGTTCACACCCCCTGCCATGGAGTTGATTCTGACTCAGCGATCTGTATGACAAAGTAGAACCGCTCCATAGGATTTCCAAAGCTGCAAGTTTCTATGGAAGCAGACAGCCTCATCTTTCTCCACTGAGCAGGTGGTGAGTTTGAACCATGGGCATTTTGGTTAGCAGCTCAATGCTGATATAATACTAAACCAATTCAGAAATCTCCCTGAATTCCCTGCCTATTGATTAAAAATGTTCCTTTGAGCTCTTGGTTCTCTCTGAGAGGGTCTCATCAACCCTTTGGAAGTCACCTTTTCTAATAGTCTCCTTGATCAATTGAAGCAATCACTGAAAACTATGCCCTCCAGGTCCCTAGGTGCAAATGGTTAACGTGCTCGAGTACTAACTGAAAAGTTGGAAGTTTGAGTCCCTCCAGAAGAAAACTGAATCTACTTCTAAAAAATCAGCTATTGAACACCCTACGTGCCTAATTCTACTCAGATACATGGGGTCGCACAACCGGTTTTTTTGATTCAGGGGCTAAGAAGCTTTCTCAGCTTCTTTCTGTCTTTGTAAGGTTGGAGACTCAAGAGTTCTTTTAGATCCTGAATACTTTTCTCAGACATTTGAGGTTCATGTTCATGGTTTCTCTGGCAGAACAACTCTCTTAAAAACAAAAGAGGTTCCTTATCTATTTGATTCCCATTTATTTCCATGTGTTAATAGACAAGCCCTCCCCCAATTCTTTTGTAGACATACTTCTTTTATTTGCCTTTTGCTTTGGAAGTTTTGTTTTCATGCTTTCTTTATCCACTTAAGTGTTGATATTTTCAGCCTGTTGGTGGGGGGAGCTACACCATTAGTCTCTTTTCCCATGAACATTCTGGTTGAAAGAATTAACTGAGAAACCATAACCTTAATTGTATCTTTGAAGACAGCTTAATCTATAGAGTGTTAACAGTGGGTACAACATCCCATTCTCTGGCCTTGAACCTCACCACAAAGCTGACTGCTAATTGACCTTTTCACTCAAAGGCTTTTGCAGTTTTATCGTCTATCTCTTGGGTAAGAGAAGCAGCTGTTTCTTCCAGTCATGCAAGTCCCTCACCTTATGAAGATGTTTCCCCTTTTTGTTTATAAAGCAGTCAGTTCTTTTCTAAATTCATCTCCTGCTCCCCTTCCTCTTCCCAATAGTACTTTTTAAAATGTAGCCAATAGTAACCAGTTATAACCAATACATGCTACTAACGGTCAATCTTTTCTACTCCATCTACTAAGTTTTTAGATATACTATCTGCCTTCCAAGTTACACATGATACCAAAAAACAAGCAAGCAAAACCAAACTGTTTTTGGCAGTTGACCCTTACGGGGTGTCTAGTAGAGCTGAGCTCCAAAGGGTTTTCTTTCTTTCTTTCTTCTTTAAGGTTTTTGTTGTGAATTGGGTGAAGGATTAAGAGCAGATCATCAGTTTGACATTCAACAAACCATACACCCTTTGTTTCATCTCATTAATTGCAACCCCCTCAGTGTAACATCACTTATTTCCACTTCTTCTGTGTGTTCTTGATTCCATTCCTCCTTCTCTCCCAGCCTATCTGAGCTTTGTCCTTGGGTAGAAGATGCTGCCTTTAATTTTTTTTATCTCAAATGGTTTACCATTCTGTGGTGGTGTTGTTCCCCCTATGTCCTATCTATTGTTTGGCTGAAAATGAGCAACAGGGGTGAGCTTAGTTCCAGAACTAAAGGGTGACGAAGGACCATAGTCTCAAGGTTCCCACAGTGTCTATCTGACCAGTAAGCCTGGTCTTGTTTCTGATTTTGAGTTTTGTTCCACATTTTCTCCCACTCTGTCCAGAACCTTCTAATAGGATCCCTTTCTGAGCAGTTGGTAGTGGTAGTCAGGCGCCATCTATAGAGTTCTTGTGGTCTCGAGGTCATGAAGACTGATATACTTGTGGTCTCTTAGTCCATTGGACTAATTGTTTCCTACATCTTCAATTTTCATTGCTTTTCTTTTGAGTTGTACCTTGGATGGCCATTCAGTAACTACTCAACAAAGTGGGATGTAGAACATTGTCTTTGTAGACTTCCATAGAGTTTTCTTGACTATCATCGTATGGAAGCAGAACACCAAGCCATTCTTCTGTGGAGTCTCTGGATGGACTCAAACAGCCAACTAAGTGAGTAGCAGCGTGCTTAACTATTTGGGCCATGAGGGGACCGTAACATGCATGATCATTTTACCAAATGACTCACCAATCTCCCAAATCCATTTCCTCATTGTCTGCTGTCTGGCATATAATTCTCTTTTGTTATTAAAGCAGCATTCCATTTTGGTATTCATCAGGAAAGACTGTGTTCTGTTGCATCAAAAGTTAACACCCAAATCTCAGTGATTTAAACGAAAAAAGGCTTATTTTGTGTTCGTGCTGTGCATCCATTCAGAATGGACTGCATCCTCATTCCAGATGTAAGCTGACAGATCAGTCACTGGCGGAATGTTACTCATGTTTGTGTCGGTGGGAAAACTGTGGAGGGTCTTATTCTCGCAGTCAAATGCTCTGGCCTGGATGGTGACCCAGACAACATTTCCGCTGACTTGAAAATATTCCTTCAGCATTATTTTTGAGTTCTGTGCTGAGACATAGATTTAGTTGATTCTCCCTATAAAAGATCCTATAGGAGCTCTGGTAATGTAGTGGTTATGAATCGGGCTGTGAACCCCAAGGTCAACAGTTTGAAACTACCAGCTGTTCCGTGGGAGAAAGATGAGGCTTTCTGCTCCTGTAAAGATTTATAGCCTCGGAAACCCTGTACAGGGTTACTGTGAGTCAGAATTGAGTTCATGGCACATCACAACAACAACAACAATATAAAAGATCCTAAGATATGAATGCATTACATAATACTTACCTGTTTCCTTATTGATGAACATCTAGTGGTTACCATTTTTCCATGATCACAAATTGCTGCAGTAAGCATCGTTGTATATGTCTTTTAGTGCACATGTGCAAGAATTGCTCTCAAGAAATAGTTTGTTTTAGTTTTTGTGATATGCCAAGAGAAGATGGACCTGTAAAATGTTAGTTTCTAGTCTAGGCACACCTCACCATGGTGGAAACCATTTTGAATGAGTAGTTTATTTGTTTGTTGAAGTTTTTTTGTGCAGTTTGGACCTGGACTCACACTGAACATCTTTGATGAATATTCTATAAAATTATTTTTAAATGATAGCTAGTTTAAGAAGAATGAATAAGGAATGCATACAAATATTTTTTATCCAAAACTGCTTCTCTTGGCAAACTTTTTAGCAGTTGTTGTTAAGTGCCATTGAGTTGATTCCAATTCATAGCAACCCTGTATAAGGTTCCCAAGGCGTGCTAGTGGGTTTGAACTTCCAACCTTGCAGTTAGCACAGTCCAGTGCTTATCCTACAGCGCCACACCAGCATGTTTTAGCATTTGTTCAGCTGGATTTATCAAAGCATCTGAATTTCCTGGATTTAAGAGTCACGGATGATAGCCGCAGTTGCATACTCTGCCTTTCCCCTTTGGTCTAGCTGCATCCACAGCTCCTGTAAGAGAAATTTAAGTATATGTAGATGCTTAGATCAGGAACACGGATAAGACTGACAGTGTACTGAAAAATGCTGTTAAGTGTCGTTGAGTCGATACCAACTCAGAGCGATCCTGTATAGGGTTTCCAATATTTATCTCCTTGTTATCTTAATCAGCTAACTACCTCTGAGTTGATTCCGACAACACAGGACAGAGTAGAACTTCTCCATAGGGTTCCCAAGGCTGTAAATCTTTGTGTAGGTAGACTGCCTCATCTTTCTCCAGTGGAGTGGCTGGTGTAGTCAAACCATGGACATTTCGGTTAGCTTAACCCACTGCATTATCATAAGAGCTTCTTAACCAAAGCTACTGATAAAATATTTAACGGATTGAGTTTTTCAGAACTCTACGTTTTTTTCCCCTCTGTTTTGAGTTGCCAGCAAAAGCTTTGGAAACAGCTGAAATGTGAGTAGGAGAAACAAGTAGAAACATACAGGTTTTTAAATAACTTATGAAATGGTTTGATGTCTCCTGCAGTGTTATTTTTAAATGAGACCTCTTTTTCCTTTTTCTGTTTACCAGTATCCAGCCAAATTAAAGAATGCATGGGATTCTCTCTTCTCAGAGGGAATAGCTGTGGCTGGAGGAATACGAGATTTCTGATGTAGAACTTCTTTATTTTTCTGTGTCTCCATCCATTCTGTGCTGAATTCCTTTTTATTTTATTTTTAATTTTTGTGTGTACTGAAAGTTTTATCTAAATGGCTACCTAGTGGTATATAGGGTCGCCTTGAGTCAGAATTGACTTCATGGTAACTGGTGGTGAAGGCAGAATATTCCATGATTTGGAAGTCAAACACCTTATTCCAAAGTATGATGGGCACATACTTAGTTTTCATTTGTTTTTGCTTTTAATTTGAATCCAAAGGGTGCCACAGTGGACATTCTTGTACCTACTCTTGAATATTGGTCCTTTTGTTTATGTGGTCCAGGAGAGGGCTTAGCAGGATTCTAAATGTTGTGTGCTTTCCATTTTAATATATGTTGCCAGAATTTTTCCAAAATAATTATCTCAGCAGTGCCTTGAATACCCTTCTTCCATTCTGTCCAACAGTAGGTGCCTTTCCTATTTTGATAAGAATGGGTTTTAGGTAACATTGATTGCCTAGCACTGGTGACCAATGACATGCCGCGGAGTATTTCCATGGGTTTATAACTAGGGCTCTGGCCAGCCAGTTTAGAACTGGGAGGGAACTAGACATCACTCTAATGAACTCCACTTCTTTCACAGCTGAGGAGATAGATGGAGACAGGGAGTGATGGGACTCAGAGTGAGCTGGTTACTGGTCACTGCCACTGGAAAGCAGTCCTTCTGAATCCTGATTGAGGGCTTTGCCCATCACATGGTGTGATCCTGTGCTGTGGGCCATGCTGACACTGACTGTTAAAGAATGGGTCAAGAAACTTCATCTGTGACTAGTAGGGATGAACTGTTTCCAGTCTTCTCTGAGCTCCTACTGGGACAAGCAAGCTTCCCAGTCTACACTGGGCTGTGTGGGATTTGGTTTGCAAACTCCTGCAAAGATAATAGCACATTCATTCTTATCAATAATACATTGCTCTTAATCTTTTGGTGGCTTGGGATTATATTTTTCTGTATGGAGCAGTTGGCTTGGATTACAACTAAAAAGACAACAATGAAGCAGGGGAGAGAATTTTAGTTTCGGGGATCGTTTTCTGCCATGTGTTTCTCCTTCCACTCTCCCCAGCATACTGATACAGACAAATAAGTAGTATGTTGTTAAGCACCATCTAATTGGTTCTGACTCAACTTGTATAGAGTTTCCGAGGCTGTAAATCTTTGCGGAAGCAGAAAGCCTCATTTTTCTCTCTTAGAGCAACTGGTGGACTTGAATCTCCAATCCTATAGTTAGCAGTCCAGTACTTATCCTACAGAGCCACTTGCTCTCAAGTTGTGTGCCATGGAGTTGGTTCCAATTCATAGTGCTCCTGTATAGAATTTCTGAGAGCAGCTGGTAGGTTTGAACTGCTGACCTTATGGTTACCAGTCCAGTACTTATCCTACAGCACCAAACTAGGGCTCCAAGTAGTATGGGGTACCTTAAAAAAAAAGAACTTCTGTAGGCTCAAGTAATATTCTTGTGTTCGTAATGATGTAATCTCTAGGTGTAAATACGCAATTAGACAAGGGTTCATTTGGATGGTCTTTCCAAAAAACCAAAACCAGTTTCTGTTGAGTCAGTTTTGACACATGGTGACCCCATGCGTTTCCAAGTAGAACTGAGTTCCATAAGGTTTTCAGTGGCAGCTTTTTTGAAAGTAGATTACCAGGTATTTCTTCTGAGGTGCTTCCGGTTGGATTGCAGCCTCCATACTTTTGGTTAGCAGTGAGTACAGTATATTAATCATTTGCACCACCCAGGGATGGATGGTGTTTATTGTTTTGTTTCTTTTGAAACTTTTTATTGTTAATTGAGTATAGGTTTACAAACAAGATCATCAGTTTTACAGTAAACAAATCACACACTTTGTTTCATCTTGATGATTGCAATCCCTTCATGCAACAATTATCCCTCTGCCTCCCTGTGGTTCCTAGTTCCATTCCTCTCTCCTCCCCCACCCCTCTGAACCTTGTCCCCAGGTAAATACTGCCCATTTGACCTTAAATGGTTGACCATTCCATGGTGAACATACCTCACTGGCGTTGTCCCCGTATATTCCTGTTCACCACTTGGTTGAAAATTGTTCCACATGGGTGAGTTCCATTCCACACAGGTTGATGGGTTGAAGGGTTGATGAGGGCCAAGGACTCAGGTTCTTCCATTGTCTTTCTGACCACTAGGCCTGACCTTTTTTATAATTTTGAGTTTTTGTTCCACAGTGTCTCCCATTTTATCCAGAACCTTCTAATGTGATCCCTTTCAGATCAGTTGGTAGTGGTAGCCAGGATGGTCTTTAGGGATGAATTAAACAGAAGCCTTTTAAAGAAGCAACTTGATCTCTGAATCTTTAAACTCTTTTTTACGATTACAGTTTCAGACTCAGCCAATGGATTCAATCGTGGGAAACAAACAGGGAAATTCCGACATTTGGGTTCCCATTTGGGTTTACTCTGTGTTCATGTTCAGAGCATTTGACAGCTCATCCTGTTGCCGTAATAATAATAATAATAATAATAATAATAATAAAAGTCATTACTATGAGATTCATCATGGGATAGAAAACTACCTCAAACTGTTTAAATGGATGTTTTTCATTTACCTGAGGCTTGCCTTCCTGTTTCAGACCTTGTCAGCAAGCTGCTGGTTTGCTGGGCAGTAGCCATGGTCCTTCTGACTTACTGTTGCCAGGCCTGCAGTTTGAAATCATTGAGGAAGTTTTAGAAAATACGGGTTTCTGGCTCCTACTTCTAACTCTGGTAGGAGCTCTGGTAGCGTAGTGGTTATGAATCGGGCTGCAAACTGCAAGGTCAGCAGTTCGAAACTACCAGCTGTTCCGCAGGAGAAAGATGAGGCTTTCTGCTTCCGTAAAGACTTACAGCCTCGGAAACCCTGTACAGGGTTGCTATGAGTTGGAACCGACTCCACGGCACATAAGACCAACAACCTCTGACTAAGCCAGAAACCAGAACTTGGCATGTTAAAGCTGCCCAGCTAATGCACAGCTAGGGTTAAACCCATGGAGACCTTTTAGATGGAGACAGTGTCTCTGTTCATGCAGAAAGAAATAAGAATGAACGTGAGCTGTTCTGTTTGCATTTGTGCCACCAGGAGTGTATCTTCATGTCTACCCATCGTAACTCACACTCCACCTTCTCTCCTTCTCCTTACTGTTTGTTTTTTTCTGTGGATTAAGACCATGGTGGCACTGTTTGTAAAGTCTGTTCATGAAGCAAAAATTGAATACTATAAAACTGGTCATTCAAAGTTCCTCAGAAGAGCATCATGTGTAGTCCCTCAGTGCACCCAGCAAAGCCAATTTTTTCTCTGGCATTGGAACAGATCACAGTTTCTTTAGGAAGCATTTTGAATGCAATATACCTCTCTTTAAATATTGTAATTGTTACTGCGCTTGGGTTGATAGTCAGCTCTGCAAAGCGCATAGGAATTGAGACTGGCTTAAGGAACAGCAGAATCCCATTTCTTACTCATACTCAACTCTGGGCAGAAGCCCATTGAGAAGAGTGTGGAGAGTCATGGTTGCTGTTTAAATTGTGAATTGCTCTCTGTCTGTGTTGTTTTGTAGGCACATGTAGTTAAATTCCAGCAAAGTGAATGTTAACTATGTGGATAGATATGACACAGCTTCATTTACTGTTCAGGAATCAAACACCGAATGGGGGTCTAAATGCCCTGTCCGGAATGTGTAGAATTCAATAGCACTCTTTTTCTGTCCTCTAGCATTCCCATGGTTTGGCATGGATATCGGTGGAACACTGGTTAAGTTGGTCTACTTTGAACCCAAGGATATTACAGCCGAAGAGGAACAAGAGGAAGTGGAGAACCTGAAAAGCATCAGGAAGTATTTGACTTCTAATACCGCTTATGGGAAAACCGGGATCCGAGATGTCCACCTGGAACTGAAGAACCTGACCATGAGTGGGCGCAAAGGGAACCTGCACTTCATCCGCTTTCCCAGCTCTGCGATGCACAGATTCATTCAGATGGGCAGTGAGAAGAACTTCTCCAGCCTTCACACTACTCTCTGTGCCACCGGAGGTGGGGCTTTCAAGTTCGAAGAGGACTTCAGAATGGTATGTCGGGTTTGCCCTAATTGAAACACCAAAGCTAACTCTCAGAGAAAAAGAAACCTTCTGATATGTCCCTAATGTCTACATCTCAGACCTAAAAGCTAGACTATTACCCCTGGGACTTTTGACAAGTGTACTTCACTTCGCTGTGCTTCTTCATCTGTTTGTAAACAAAACTAGCTCCTACTTCACAGGCGGGTGCAGTAAAGACTAAATGAGATAATAGGCACACTTAGTCAAGGGCTCAGTAAATATTAGGTATTATTAGCTCTGATAGATTAGTGGTTACGAATTGGGCTGCTAATCTCACAGTCAGCAGTTCAAAACTACAAGCTGTTCCCCAGGAGAAAGATGAGGCTTTCTGCTCCCATAAAGATTTACAGCCTCGGAAATGCTGTACAGGGTCGCTGTGAGTTGGAACCGACTCCATGGCACATAACAACATTGCCATCATTAAGGAGCTCTGGTAGCGTAGTGGTTACGAGTTAGGCTGCTAGCCTCACTGTCAGTAGTTCGAAACTATGAGAAAGACCAGGCTTTCTACGCTCATAAAAATTTACAGCCTTGGAAAACCCTACACAGGGTCACCACCACCACCATTGTCATCATCATTATTTTTACAATTACTGCCATGTAATATGAGTCCTGGAGTCCTGGTGTGATACTATAGGGTAAGCACTCAACTGTAAGGTTGGTTTGAACCTCAAGGTCGGCGGTTCTTAGAAACCCCATACAGGGTTGCCATGAGTCGGAACCAATTCAATGGCACTTAACAACAACAAAAACAACAACAATGTGAGTCCTGGTGTGGTGCTGTAGGATAAGCACTGGACTGCTAACTGCAAGGTGGGTGATTCAGACTTATCAGATACTTCTCGGAAGTCCAATACAGGTTTGCTGTGAGTCAGAACCGACTCAATAGCCCTTAATAACAACAAAGTCATTTGAACTGCAAGGTCAGTGGTTCAAGCTCACCAGTTGCTCCTTGGAAACCCTATACAGGGTCGCTATGGGTCAGAATCGACTCTACAGCACTTAACAACCACAATACTAAAAACTAACCATTGCCATTGAGTTATTTATGGCTCCTGACGACCTTATAGGACAGAGTAGAATGACCCCATAGGGTTTCCAAGACTAAATTTGTATGGAAACAAACGGCCACATCTTTCTTCCTGGAGAAATGCTGGTAGGTCTGAATCACCAGCCTTTTGGTTAACAGCTGAGTGCTTAGCCTCCTATCACAAGGGTTCCGTCCATAAAGACTGTTGTTGTTGTTGTTAAGTGCCGTCGAGTCGGTTCCGACCCATAGCGACCCTGTACAGGGTTTCCGAGGGTGTAAATCTTTACGCAAGTAGAAAGCCTGATCTTTCTTCCACGGAGCAGCTGGTAGTTTCGAACCGCTGACCTTAAGGGTCGCAGCCCGATTCATAACCACTACGCTACCAGAGCTCCATAAAGACTAGGTAGTATAAACTATAAACCTCCTTTAATTATTTCAGCAAGAATTCTTCTAATCTTACTACAGTTTCATGAAAAACATAACCTTTATACCAGTTTTCTACATATATAGATTGAGGCCCACAGGAAGGTTTCCTACGGCTTGTAAAAATCTCCACTTCTATCTACACATTTGTGCTCATAAATATCCTTTCTTGATTAATGGCATTTAGAAGTTTCATTCAGAAAAAAATGAAATTCTGGTGTCATATTTTCATAAATTTCTTTTTGAACACCATTTAGGAATTAGGTTCTATAAAAGAATAAAGTGAAATAAAAATAAAAAAGGCTAGATAAACAGAAATGGCAGCTGGGTTGTACAGGTAGTTAAATACTCAACTACTAAATGTAAGGTTAGCAGTTCAAACCCACCTGGAGGTGCCTTGAAAGACCAGCCCGATGATCTGCTTCTGAAAGGCTGTTGTTGTTAATTGCTGTTGAGTCGATTCTGACTCATAGCAACCCTACATAGGGTTTCCAAGTAGCCACTGGTAGATTTGAACCGCTAATCTTGTAGTCTAGTGCTTATCCTATAGCGCCCAAAACCCAAGGGACCACTTGTACCTTGGACACTTGGGTTGCTGTGAGTCAGAATCTTCTCAATACAATTAACAACAGATATACCAAAGTCATTGAATATAGGCAAAGGATAAGTTGGAAGTTTTAGAATTAGTTTTCCTGACTCCTTGGGCCTTCACGGGCACCCCATGTGGTCCATCTCCACGAAGGAGCCTGAATTGAGCCCCAGTGACCTGGAGGATTTATGTAGTCTTTTCTCTGCCTCCATTCCTGCCCTTGGATATGTTCTGAAAGAAAGTTATTCAATATATGTTGGCCATGAGCAGGCGTGTAGAAGATGCAGGGAGATACATTGTAAAATCATATATTTTCTCAAAGCCTAGAATGCAAATTCAGTCTTGTGAAAGTCTATCACTAGTTTTATTTCTTGAGTTTAATTTGTTTTGAGTATTTAATAAAGCTATATAAATGCAAACCATTTTATATGTATCATCTAAAGGACCATGGGGTTGCGCTGTAGGATAAGCACTGGACTGCTAACCACAAGGTCGGCAGTTCAAAACCATCAACTACTCTAGGAAACGCTATACAGAATTACTAAGAGTCAGACCAACTGGATGATGCACAACAAACAAGTAGCATCATTTACCTCCTTGATGGTAGCTTGTAGTTTCTCCAAAGCTAGCAATCAAGTACCAGCACAATACCCTAAGTGGGGCTGCTCGTGTTCAGGTTTTGTCTTTTTTCTTCTGTGGCCCCTTTCCATACCCAGTTGTAGAGTTCAATGCTGCCATTTACTTCCGTGACCCATGGGCACTTTTGTTTCACCAGCGACCCAAAAGTCAAAGAGTGTTGTAGATGAGAAGGTTGAGCTCCATAGGAGTTAAAGTTACATGTGTAGTGGACAATCCATTGAACCTGAGCTCTATCCTGTCTGTGTTTAACCAGCTGAATGACCTTGGGTAAGACATGTTTCTAATGTGGGCCTCAGTTTCATCATCTGTAAAACAATGAAGAGGAGGAAGGATTTCTAGGATGGCAGAATTAGATGTACCCTTTAGAGATCAGAAACAACAGTATGCTAGATGGATGAGGAAACTAAAGCTTAAAGAGATTAAGAGGCTCTCAGAGTACCTTCTGGGTAAGAGCCAAGCAAATTCTGAAACGAGAAGGGTCATAACTTTCTGTAACAGATATAAAAGTTACTGTTTCTTCAGGCAGGCTAAGCTGTTGGAGCCTAAGGAATAGATTGGAGCGGAAATCCAGTGTAGAATATTTGCCAAACAGCCTGGGCAGACCAGCATACACCTTTAAAAGGAAAGTACATGAGATGCCTTCTGTTGCCATTCTTAGTCATGACCAAAGCAAAGACAGAATTGAAGAAGACTAATCTTTTCCCACAGCCCATTTGTCTTGAGTTGGTGAGATTTTTAGAACACTGAATGGGTTTTTTCATCGTCCTACCTGAGCATTCACTCACTAAACATTTATGGAGCTCCTACTAAGGAGCCCTGTTAGTGTGGAGGATTATAAACTGGGCTGCTAACCACAAAGTCAGAAGTTCGACTCTACTAGTTACCCCTCAAGAGAAAGATGAGGCTTTCTGCTCCTGTAAAGCTGCTCCATGGAAGCTGGCTCCATGGCACCCAACCACCACTAGTTACTACTGTGGGCCAAGTTATGAACAAAGCAAAACTCCTGTCCCTTTCAGTTGATATTCACTTCAGTAAATGAATAAGCAATTGAACATAGAATATGTCAAATGATAAGAAATATTATATTGCTGTTAAGTGCCATCAAGTCAGTTCTGACCCATAGCGACCCTGTATAGGGTTTTCAAAGAGCGATTGGTAAGCTTGAACTGCCGGCTTTGCAGTCTGGCGCATTAACCCACAGCGCCACACCAGGACTCCGAGATATTATAGAGGGGGTAAAAAGCAGGGCAAGGGGTATAAAGGAATGCTAGTAGGGCCTGTGTCTGATGAAGTAACATTGGAGCAGAGACGAGAAGCAATACAGTAAACCATGCAGGTAACCAAGGGAGAGTATTTAGGTAGAGCAAACATTGCTAAGTCCTGTAGATGGTGTCCTATAGCCAAACTCTCTCTCTTTCTAGATTAGAAAATTGGTGCTTATTTAATGGTAAAGGATCAATACAGACAATGTTAAACAATTAGATAATAAGGCAGTGCATTTACGTACCTGTAAATTCCTGTTACTGTTTTGGCTAGAGTCTAACTTTGGAGATATGAGTTTCAATAATCTGTCTTCATAAGCAGTGGTAAATGAAAGTTGTTTAACAGCCCCCAAATAATTAGCCATTGTTATGTTTAATGACTGTATCCTTTCATATATGAAAAATGTGCTTAAATCCTTAAATAATGGTAACTAGTCTTCATACAATTTAGAATGTACAGGAAAGAGCTCTAAGCCATAAGTTAAGCATTAATTTAGATGCCTGTGCAGAACCTGATTGACCATAAGCTGCATTTTGTTTCCTTCTTCCTTTCCTGTTTCCTCCACTCCACTTTCCATATCTCCTCCCTTCTTTCATCCATCCATCCTTATGTTTTAAAAATGTTTAGGATCACTATTACACAACCAAGTTTCTGACAAAACAGCCTTCAAAATTAATGATTTATCAAAACAGAATAAATAAAGAAAACTTAATCTAATCTTAGAAATTGATAGCCACTGAAGAATTCTAGCATTTAAAAAGGGGTGCTTGCAGCCACTTTTTATTCATCTCTTCAACAGCCCTTAGCACTGTAGGTTAATTTTGGGGTTCTGTTTTAAAGAACCAGTCAGAATATTCAGCGCACTAATTCCACAATCACACTTCTTAACTTCAGCAGGAGTGTTCTTAACAATGGAAATGTATAGAAAATGTCACTTCTGCCCACCAACCTCTTCATTACAACAGATACTTCTTCCCTGTGAGTGGTGCTAAAAGTTAAAAGTGATTCTAATTATTTTTTTAAAAATAGACTTACTGAACAGACAGGTTAAACAACAGTCTTCATTGTTGTTGATTTGAGATTAGGGCAAAGGAAAGATTTTTCTGATTGCTAACGTCACATTTTTCAGGGTCAAAGGCCCTAAGGATTGGCTTCTCCTTATGCCAGAAATCTCCAAGGGAACAAACAGCCTCCAGCCTCATAGTTAATATTGATGGGGAAAATTATCCAGAGGCATAGGGTACTTGTGAATACTGAATTCTTTAAACCTTAAGCAGACCATTCAAGAAGATTCATCCGTTTGACTCCTTCTGTTAATCCGGTCACTGATTTGTGCAGGGACACAGGTTTGGTAGACACTGTCATTCTCTACTTTTCTTCTGATTTGACACTTTTGACTCATGTCCCTCACATATGGCACCTCTCATTAATAGGTGGAAAAGGAAGAAGCCATCTTTGAGGTCTTTTTATCTCTCAGTCACTAAACATGTTTTAAATTCATCTCTCTCATCAGGTCTCTAAAGGTTCCTTTCATGAAGAGAAAAGAGCCCTGAGTGTATTTTGTATTTCAGAAAGTACCTATTTTATATGCAAATTGTTCTTGGTTTAGTAAAATAACCTTTCCTGCCACTTACAATTTGATTTATGGAGCCAGTGCCAGTGAAAACGTCCTGAAAGGACACTGTAGCATATAAATGAGCATTTTTTTCTTGTCGGAAACGACTCATTTCTCAACTGCACTTGAGTAATATGGCTGGTTTGCACTAGGTCCTTTGAATCATTTCTTGGGATTGTTTTTTTACCAGATTTATTTAGTTCGTTAACTATTTTGTTATTTTTGATAGATTGAACTGAAGGACATAATGCTTTTACAGTGTATCCTGAACATGCCTTGTATTTAATACCCTTTTTTTTTTTTTTCTAATATTAGTAGATAGAGAACCATTGAATTTTCTCTAAAAATTAGGGTCTTCAGTTTGAAAACTGGTTTCAAAACATACTTCAATTTGAGGCAAAAGACCTAAATTATTGTTATGTCTTCTCATATCCTCATAACTCATGAGTACAGTATTTTATGGAGCCTGGTTTGGCTCTGTAGGATAAGCACTTGACCCACAAGGTCAGTTTGAACCACAAGGTCGGAAGTTCAAACTCACCAGTCACTCCTCGGAAACTCGATACTGGATAACTGTGAGTCGGAACTGACACAACGACACTTAACAACAACATAGTGCTTTACACTTTTGAAAGCATTTGAAACAGCTAACCCATTTGATTCTTGAAAACAGCCCTCTGATTTTATTTAGGTTAGATGCTATTAAGGAGATTATGAAGTTATCAGACGCCATTGATTGCGCCTCTGGCTGTGGTAATGAACTTAACCTCAGCCCCACACTCCAATTGCCATACTCTTGCTACAATCAGTTATTCTCAAAGTGTGGTTCCAAGACCAGCAGAATCAATATTAGCATCACCTGGGGTATTGTTAGAAACACAATTAGAAATTTGGGAGTGGAGGGACACAGTAGTCTGTGGTTCAACAAGCCCTCCAGAACCTCATGTACTCATACTTGCTTGGGTAACTTTTGGTACAAGGCAAAATAATGTTAATTTATCATAGTTGCAGTGTGAAACGTTTTCTAATATTGCCTGTGCAGACCGTGATTGCCTGCATTTTGTTTCCTTCTTCCTTTCCTGTTTGTTCCACTCCACTTTCCCTTTCTTGAGTAGATCATTTAACCTGTTGGCTCCCAGTGATGTATTTCATTTGCAAAATTGTGTGAAATAATACTTCTTATTTAAAGACTTATAGATGGGCTATGTTGTTGTTAAGTGCCGTTGAGCTTATCCGTACCCATAGCGGGTTTCCAAGGAGCGGCTAATGAGCCTGAATCACCGATCTTGCAGTTCAAACGACTTTGCAGTCTGACGCATTAGCCCACAACACCACACCAGGACTCTGTAGATGTGATATATTGTTGTTGTTGTCATGTGCCGTGGAGTCGGTTCTGACTCATAGCGAACCTGTACAGGGTTTCCGAGGCTGTAAATCTTTACGGGAGCAGAAAGCCTCATCTTTCTCCCACGGAACGGCTGGTAGTTTCGAACTGCCGACCTTGAGGTTCGCAGCCCCGATCCGTAAACACTACGCTACCAGAGATGTGATATATATACACCTTTTTATTAGAGAGTGTCATAAACAACATCATGACCAAAGGAGAACAGACTGCCAAGGATTTCGTTTCACTTGGATCCACAATCAATGCTCATGGAAACAGTAGTCAGGAAATCAGACAGTATATTGATTATATTAGGCAAATCTGGTGCAAAAGACCTCTTTAAAGTGTTAAAAAGCAAAGATGTCACTTTGAAGATTAAGATGTACCTGACCCGAGTCATGGTATTTTCATTCATCTTATAGCCATGTAAAAGTTGGAAAATGAATTAAGGAAGGCCTAACAAGAACTGAGCCCTGAGTTACATGTTGGGCTGTTAACTGTAGGGTCAGCAGTTTGAATCCACCAGCCACTCCGCAAGAGAATGGTAAGGCTTTCTGCTACCATAGAGATTTACAGCCTCGGAAACCCTATACAAAACCAACTCGGTGGCATACAACAACAACAACAAGAATTGATGTCCTTGAATTATGGTGTTGGCGAAGAATATTGAATATATGATGGGGTGCCAGAAAAACAAACAAATCCATCTTGGAAGAAGTACAACCAGAATGTGCCTAAAAGCAAGATTGGCAAGACTTGGTCTCAATTACTTTGGACACAGATCAGTCCTTGGAGAAGGACATCATGCTTGGAAAGTAGAGGGTTATTGAAAAGGAGTAAGACCCCCCAACAAAATGGATTGACGCAGTGGCTGTAGCAATGGTCTCAAACAGCTATGATTGTGTAGCTGGCATAGGACAGGGCATTGTTTCATTCTATTGTACACGTGCTCACTGTGAGTCAGAACAGACTGGATGGTACCTAACAACAACCACCATTGTTTATAGAAGATTTGATTCAGGGCTTCAAACAGTTTATTCCAGTTCAACTCATGGCTGAGAATAGCCTTTCCATCCCAGATAATTGAACCAAAAGCTACATTTTTAACAAGATTTCAAGTGATTCTTAGGTTTACATAAAATCACCTGAGGATCTTATTAAAATGTAATCTGCTTCATATATCTAGGGTGGAAATGCAAGTTCTCAGCAGGGCATTCAACTGGAATAAATTGATTCAAAGCCCTGGATTGATTCATAGAGCAAACCCAGGGTTGTTTTCAAGTTTGGTGAGTGGTTGATTTAAGAATTAGACTCTCCAACCCTACCCAGAGAGGCAGTGACCCCAGGGATGGAGACAGAGACGATGACGTGGACAGATGGAGCAGCTGGGGACATGGACTCAGGGAGGGAGAAAGGCTGTGTGCTGGTGGCCAGGGGGCGGGCCTGTGGAGTGTACCCTTTGATTATTTGATGATGCATGGAGGGGATTGTAATCATTGCAATGAAACGAAATACGATAGGATGAATGTAAAACTGATGTTCGCCCATGTAAACCCACATAATTCACAATTAAAAAAAAAAAAAGAATTGGACTCTCCAAAGTTTGCTAATAAGGAGAGTTAGAAGCAGTGAGATGCAGGTTCCTACTGTGTGCCTCTCTTCCCAACTGTGTCTAGTAACATTATGTTGGTAGCTTGCAGCTAACTATGGTGGGAGTGATAGCTGCCCTATGCATTGCTACGAGATTAGGTTTACATTAACGAAGCTTCATCGTCATGTTGGCTGGATCTGAGCTTTCAGATGCCATCATTCATTCCTCATTATAAACAATGTTAGAATATCTATAAAGCCAGTAGCTGACAGCCAGCTTCATTCCATAGATGTGACTGGTTTCACTTGTGATATATATTTAAAGTTTGCTTAGTTTAAAATGGGAAGATTTCACATAACAATATGGATTTCTGGTTTCTCTTGGATCATTTGACAACACTGGATTCTGTTAACCACATGGCAGCAAGTGGCTGGAGGTGAACGATAGCTGTCTTTCTAAATAAGATGGATTTTCTGTTACCATATGTCTAGTCAAGAGCTGCACTGCTTGGTTTTCTCACTGTCTCCCATAATAGTCTTGCAGTCCTGGTGTGGTGTTGTCATTCTGTAAACACTGACCCCAGGTCAGTGGTTCAAACCCACCAGCTACTCCTCTGAAACCCTATACAGGGTTGCTGTGAGTCGGAACCATCTTGAAGGCACTTAATTAATAACAACAACAACCTATAGGAGGCATTTGAGTTTGTTACCCCTGATTGAAATGTAAGCCCAGAGAGAGTATTTCTCAATACCTTAGATCTTAACATGTTGTTCTAGGTTTTCTACAAAGTTAACCCAGTTGTAGTAATGTAGATATAAAGTCTGTTGAGTGGATTCATTTCCAACTTGTTTCGAATTTCAGATAGTCTTGTTTCAAAACCCAAGCATTGCTTTCATTTGGGGGCTTGTCCTTTTTCCTGGGTGATGAAGACTTTTGATGAAGGCTTCTAGAGGTCTCTGTGAAAGTGGCTACTATCTCTTTCTCAGTCTGTAGGTTTGTGACTTCGGGCTTCAGAAATAGCCATCTGACAGTAACTTGTGTAGAAGGGACATTTTTTTGTGTTTTGCTGCTAATACTCCATTTTAGGTTTTCTAGGGGAAAGGTGAGACATAATGGTGTTTTCTTTCAAGTCAAAGTTGTATGGCCTTAGTTTATTTGCCTTGACAGATTTTCCTTCTTTCCTAGCATGGTTTCAGGATGTCCAAACACTATCTCTGTCCGTGTTTGATGTTGACTGTGGACATGGTCATCAATATTGCCCATTGACCTCTGATTAATTTTTAAGCAGATTAACCTCTGGTTCCAAGTCTGGCTGATGAAACTGCTCCTTTTCAGTTTAGAGTGATCCAGATGGTCATAACTCTTCCTCTGTCCTATTTAACAAATGTTTATTTAAAAAGTGTTCTGGAGATGCCTTTGAGCACGATACTGAGGAGCACCCAATGAACCAGAAAGCAAGCCAGATACTGTGACGGGTAAAGGAAGAGCCTAAATAGGGCCGAAGTGTCAAGGAGGACAAGAGGACGTAGCATGTCCACTGCTGCTATCACTCACCTTAGGGTCCTGGCATGGCTCTGTGGATCAGCACTGGACTGTGAACCACAAGGTCGGCAGTTCAAACCCACCAGCTGCTCCTCAGAAACCCTATACAGGATTCACTATG
The DNA here is from genome assembly GCF_000296735.1 of Chrysochloris asiatica. NCBI lineage: Eukaryota > Metazoa > Chordata > Mammalia > Afrosoricida > Chrysochloridae > Chrysochloris > Chrysochloris asiatica. The sequence goes on along the minus strand of NW_006408521.1, from coordinate 14,131,916 downwards.
AGTGGGAACTGACGTGACAGCACTTAATAATAACATGGCCCACCACACTCTTAAATCTCCTGATAGTTACATACCTAAAGTATTAAAAAATAAAATAAAATAGGTAACAGTAGGTGTTGAGTTGATTCCGATATTGGTGACCCCATGTGTATCAGAATAGAACTGTGTTCTGTAGGATTTTCAATGGCTGATATTTTTTATTAAGTATTAGCATGAATAATTCCACATCCTGGGTGGTAACCTATTGTAGCCACCTCTGCTCTGTGGGAGAGAGTCAGTGGTTTTTTTTTTTTTTTTTAATGAGTCAATGGATTTTGTTGACTATTAAATTCAAATGAGTGACACAGAATCAAAAGTTGTTCCTAACAATTAACTTTTGTTATAAAGATGATATCTTTTTGGCAAAATCCATTAGCATA
>NW_006408521.1:14129971-14131397 GCF_000296735.1 Chrysochloris asiatica | reverse complement strand
TTCTGATTCATCACCCACTCATTGGAAACCCTATACAGAGTGGCTATGGGTCAAAACGGACTCTCTGGCACTTATCACCAAGAAGTCCTTGTAAAAGTTGTTTCCAGACTCATGATGGCAGTGGACAACAGAAGAGTGGACACTTACATGACACCAGGCAAGTTATGCCATCTTTGTGAGCCTTGGCCATAAAACAAGGATGAGCTGATACAGGTACAAGGAGCTCTGGGTAAGCACTGAGCTGCTAGCTTAAATGTCAGAGCTCTGAACCCCCAGCCGCTCCTCGAGAGGAAGATGGACATTCTGTGAAACCGTCTCAACTGTTCTAATCAGTCCTGCAGGGTCACTGTGAGTCAGAATCGACTTGATGGCAATGTGTTTGGTTTAGTTTGAATACGAGTAATGTACTGAATGGACAAGTGGTACGTGCTCTAAGTATTAGCTATTGTTTTCTTTAAAAAGATTTTTTTTTTTTAATCTAAAGTAGACTTTATAAATTATTTTTGGATTAGTTGGCTTAGTTTGGCTTCATTGGCTTAGTTTCATGTTGGCAATTGTTAGATTGTATATGTGTATGTTCTTGGAAAACCATCATCAACCCAGACCTGTGCATTAGAATACAGTGAAATCTGTAAGAGGCAAAGTTCAACAGCATTGCCTTGTTTTTCCAGGTCTCGCAAGTTTCCCACCTTTGTCAGGCAGAGTTCAGTCTTCCCACTTTTCTGTCACTCTCTATATTGTTGTTGTTAAGGGCCGTCAAGTTGGTTCTAACTCATGATGACCCTGTATAGGGTTTCCAGTGTGCAGTTGGTGGGTTTGAACAGCCGTCCTTGCAGTCCAGAGGATTATCCTGCAGCTCAGGCCACACCAGGACTCCACTCTCTGTATTAGCGGAAAATATTTTAGTATTCCTTCTGACAGGTTTCTGCTTTACACAGGCTCCAGTGTTTTCAGGTTTTACTGTAGTAGTTGTGAAGATTATGGCCTAAATTGTGGTGGGTTCCAACGGGCCACTAGTTCCTAAGGCTAGTACACAGCCAACCTTGCCTTTCTTGTACCTAGGGGAGTGGTGCTTTCTGTTTCATAGAAGTGGGATACTGTGGGGCCACTCAGGTCTGAATTTAAAGTCATCAGTTATTGAGCTCTTGATAGGTGCCAACCCCCGTGCTAAGTATTTTACATATAGTATCACCATGTAATCGTCACAACGTTATTACTACTACTAATAACAACCACAATTATACAGTTGTTGTTGTGTGCCGTCAAGTCGGTTCTGACCCATAGCGACCCTGTGTAGGGTTTCCAGGAAGCAGCTGGTGAGCTTGAACTGCCAACCTTACAGTTCAAACGGCTTTGTAGTCTGGTGCATTAACCCACAGCGCCACACCAGGACTCCATTATACAGTTGTTGTTGTTGTTATGTGCC
>NW_006408521.1:14118644-14129871 GCF_000296735.1 Chrysochloris asiatica | reverse complement strand
TTTACGGGAGTAGAAAGCCTCATCTTTCTCCCGCGGAGCAGCTGGTAGTTTCGAACCGCTGACCTTAAGGTTCGCAGCCCGATTCGTAACCACTACGCCACCAGAGCTCCTTCCCATTATACAGTAGGCACTATTATTAGGCACTATTATTATTCCCACTTTACAGATGAGTAAACTGAGGTTTGAGAAGTTAAATAGCTTGCCCCACACCTTCAGCTCAGTAAGTGTTGGAGGTAAAATTCAAAGCTAGGTGTCACTTCTGAGCCTTTAGTGTGGGAGGGGTTGTTGGACTTTGTGAGCTCACAGGAGAATCTTCCTAGCTCCCAGGCTCCCTTAGGACCTCACGCACCACTGTGGCAGGAAAAGTGCAGGATTCTTGCTGCTTTACAAATATTCTCGCCCTGCAGGACAGCCCCTCTCTGGATGGTGTGTTGTATTCATTTCCTGTGGCTGCTATAACGTATCACAAATTTAGTTATTTAAAACAACAGAAATTTGTTGTCCACAGAGAGATTTTACAGAAGTCCATAATCAAGGTGTCAGCAGGAATATACGTCTTCCAGAAGAGTTGTTGTGTTATTATTGTGTGCCATTGAGTCGATTCCGACTCATAGTGACCCTGTATAGGAGCGGCTGGTGATCTTAAACCGCTGACCTTGCTGTTCAAACCGACTTTGCTATCCAGCACATTAACCTGCAGCGCCACACCAGGACTCCCAGAGGCTCTGTTGTTGTTGTTGTTAAGTGCTGTCAAGTCAATTCCAACCCATAGCGACCCTGTATAGAGGTTCTGAGGAGCAGCTGGTGAGCTTGAACCGCCAACCTTGCAGTTCAAACAGTTTTGCAGTCTGGTGCATTAACCCACAGCGCCACACCAGGACTCCCACAGAGGCTCTAGGGGGGCGGATTTCATTCCTTGCCTCTCAGTGTCTGGCGACTGTCCTAATGTCTTCACTTGTCACTGCCTCCATCTTCACATGACTTCTCCTCTGTGTCAATCAAATCTCTTCTCAGTACACTTGTCAATGGATGTAGGGCCCACCTGGATAATCTAGGACAATCTCTTCATCTCAAAATCGTTAAGGAGATTACCCATGTAAAACCTTTGTTCTAAATAAAGTTACATTCAGAGTTTCTGGGAGTTAGGAGCTGTGGGAGGCCACCCTTCAGCCACTTCAATGCTAACGAATACCTCTCCAGCTAGCTCCCTCCTTTAGCTGCCTAGCTTCAGGCCTAATGACTGATTGTCACTAAGATTTCACCACTTGGTGTCTCAAGGGTGTTTCCAGGCTTTTAATGTTACCGTCTCAATCTTAAGTCCTGCTAGAGCCCCTCAGGCTTTCCCTGCGGTGGTCACAGTCTCTCTCACCAAGTCTTGTTCTCTTTCAGATTGCTGATCTGCAGCTCCATAAACTGGACGAATTGGACTGTCTGATTCAGGGCCTGCTTTACGTCGATTCTGTCGGCTTCAATGGCAAGCCAGAATGTTACTATTTTGAAAACCCCACAAATCCGGAATTGTGTCAGAAAAAGCCATACTGCCTTGACAATCCATACCCTATGTTGCTGGTTAACATGGGCTCAGGTGTCAGCATTCTAGCAGTGTATTCCAAGGACAACTATAAAAGAGTTACAGGGACCAGGTAAACATGCTTACAATAGGGGGCTATATACCTTAAATGAAGGAGCTCTGGTAGCATAGTGGTTACGAATCGGGCTGCGAACCACAAGGTCAGCAGTTCGAAACTACCAGCTGTTCTGTAGGAGAAAGATGAGGCTTTCTGCTCCCGTAAAGATTTACAGCCTCGGAAACCCTGTACAGGGTCGCTATGAGTTGGAACCGACTCCACGGCACGTAACAACAACACACCTTAAATACATTCCAACAGAAAAGAGCTTGTCCTCCTCAGCCAGCCAAAAAGAATTAATTCGGTGATATGTTAAAGGAACAAGAAGGTGATTTGTCTAAAGATGAATAAAACACAGTCCTTGCCATGCTGGAAGGAGTCCTGGTGGCACAATGGTTAAGCACTCAGCTGCTGACAGAAAGGTCAGTGGTTCGAACTCACCAGCTCTTCCCCAGGAGAAAGATGGGACAGTCTGCTCCCATAAAGAGTTCAGCCTTGTAAATCCCATAGGGTACTTCTACTCTATCTTATAAGATCGCTATGAGTTGGAATTGACTCAGCAGCAACAGGTTTAGTTTTGTTGTTCGGCTTTTACCCTGCTAAAGCAAGGAGATTCTGGTCAGGTTAAAGGGTTAAGGAAAGAAGGCTCGCGCACATCAATACATCATTATATGTTGTTGTTAAGTGCCGTCGAGTTGGTTCCAACTCATAGTGACCCTGGAGTGGCGGGTGGGTTTGAACCACCGACCTTGTGGCTCAAAGTGACTTTGTGGTCCAGTGTATTATCCTGCAATGCCACACTCTATTAAGTGCCAAATGAATGACAAGGACAATAAATCCAGTAGAATGATCCCCTGGGATGGTCAGAGGGACTTCAGAAGAAGCCTTCTTTTGGGACTTTGGTGTTTCGGACAATGCTGGGTACATATAAGGTAGTCACTGAAGGATAAGTTGACATAATATGCCAACCCAACAGCAAACCAAACAGTTTGCAGAGAATGATTTTTCCCCTCGGGAAAATGCTTCAGCCAAAACTGAAATAGTATACCTCCCGGGCAGTTGTGGAATGCTTTGGACGAGAAAACAGCTTTATGACTATAACTGAACGGAGCTGTCTTGTGTTTGTTGTTGAAGCTGAGATGGACTCAAGCTTCCTGTTTGTGGGGATTTCTCATGGGGAAAAATATTGGCTTCTGAAATTTTAGGGAAATTCTAGTGTCAACAAAATTAAACAGGCTTTCTTTATTGCAAAACTTTTTAAAGCCTTTACAATGAACACTTGATCTGTCAATTTCTAAGAGGGGGATTTCTGGTAAACCATTTCTCTAACCGATTGAACCACAGAACCTGTTTTTGGAGGAACAATTTAAGGAACTAGTGTTTTTTTGGAATGTGCTTTGGGATACGCTGTTGACGCCATTGTCTTTTGTAGATGAAGACATGGTGTAACTTTTCTGGGGCCTCAGTGTCCTCCTTTATACCATGAGGGGTTGTTTCTTAGATTGTTTCTGCGCTAAAGTTCTGCAGTATTTCTCACCCGTTAAAAGGCGAGCACTGGGTTGCCAGTGTATTTCCATTATGTGATGGATTGGTTTCTACTGGGAAGGGGGATGATTAGCTCCTCAAGGGATGTTTGGCAATGTCTGGAGATTGTCACAATTACGGACAGGGTGGTACTGGCATCTAATGAGTAGAAGCCATGGACACTGCAAAGCATCCTACAGTACACGGTCCAGCCCCCACCGCAAAAAATGACTGAGCCCTAAATATAATAGTGCCTTACATGCAGATGTGCACACCTGTGCACACACATTCTGCTGAATCTGGCTTGTTCCCAGAGTACAGGCTGTGGTACGGTATTTGCCACTAGGCATCTATTCTCTTACTTGGAAATGCAGAATTAAAGCTTGCTTGCTGTCCTGGGAATCAAAACGATGACTCCGTGGCCTCATTAGGACTGTCAGGAATATCCCAGGTAAATAAGCATTTCTGCTGAGCTGGGTTTACTTTAGAGAGGAAGCTCCTAGTGGTGGTGGTGGTGTGCTGTGAAGTTGGTGCTGACTCATAGTGACCCCCTCTAGGACTTCTGAAGCTGTACATCTTCATGGAAGCAGAAACCCTCCTCTTTCTCCCTCAGATCAACTCAGCTGGTGGATTCGAACTGTGACCTTGCAGTTAACAGCCCAACTCGTAATCCACTACACCACCAGGGCACGTTAATCTTCTGATAAAGACCAATTTTTCAGATTAAATAGACTTCCTCGTAGGAATCATTGAATTGCTAGAGCTAGTTCCAAGATTACAACAAGCGAGACATTTTTCCTTAATTAGAGACGTTTATTGTTGTGATGATTAACATTTAACAGGTTTATGAACTGCGTTAAAGTACACTTTCTCAAACTTGAAAATTCCTAGACTGTGGATTATCTTCTCAAATAGCAGTCAGTGAGCTAATGGTAATGTTTGCCTTTAATGATACATGTAATAATGCCTGTAAATTCCAGCTATTGGTAGACATTTAATGACCAATGTTTTGCCGTCACCAACAAATCCTGTCCGGTGTCCACGCTTCCCTATAAACTGTCTTCAATCAGTTTGGGAATGTGTTACAGGATTCTGAAGGTTAATGGAGAGCCCTTTTAGGGGTTTCTCTACACAGGGGTGGCAGGTAGGGAGTCATTAAACTTGTGGGGCTCTAGGTCGTCCTCATTCAATCAGAGCATTTCTTCCAAAGGTTTCTTTAGACATAAGTTAAAAAACGCTGGCATAAACAGTTTTGATCAGCAGTGAGCAGTACGTGGAACACACTTTGGGAAGCACTGATTTAAGCAAATGGCTTAATCTTCGAGTTTGCTACTCCTATTGTCAGACTTCTCAGAAGCCCTGGTGTTTACAGTGCTTGGCTGCTAATCAAAGTGGTCGGCAGTTCAAAACTATCAGCTGCTCTGCAGGAGAAAGGTGAGGCAGTCTGCTTCCACAAAAATTACAGCCTTGGAAACTATGGGGCAGTTCTCCTCTGTCCTTTTGGGTCTCTAAGAGTCAGAATCAACTCAATGGCAATGGGATTGGATTGATTTTATTATGAGACTGACACTTGTAACTCTTGGATTTTGTTATGTGTTAGACCCTATTTCCCCATTAAGCGTTTTTAGTTTTAGGAAACCACATTATTACAGGATATCAGTATTCTTTTATAAGTGTATGTTTTTAAAATGGTTTGTTTCAGTCTTGTATGTAATTTTATTGCATCCCAGATTGGGTAGTGACATTTCTTTCCTCATAACACACTCAAATTTTATAATAAAGTCAATAAAAAAAATAAGACTTTACAGCTGACATTATTAAAATATATAGCCTAATAAAAGAGGAATTTATCTCAGCATTTGGATTCTATATTAAAGGCACTGATAATCAGTAAATTGAAGGTTTTTTTCTAGTCTCTAAAATGCCTTACTACAAGATTATTTGGTTTGGGATTTGTGTGTGTGTGTGTGTATGTGTACTGTTAGTATTTAGCAGCTGTTTCCAACTATATGTTTTTGTCTCTGATTTATTAACGGTATTACTGTGTGTCTGCCAAAGTTAACAGATGTATCTGATTTTGAATGGGAGACTCAATTAAGTGATCGTTAACATGTTGAAGGTATTAAGAATGTGCTGGAATGTTTGGCTCTTTCCTCCTCTCTGTGGCTTATCAGTTATGCACAAGCATGTTCATAGCCTCCATTCAGCTCAGATTCCTTTGTCCGGAATCACCTGTCATTTCCCAGCCATACAGAGCACTTGTCCTTTTTCACCCATGCTGACTCATCATTTGATGAGTTGCCTTCTTTCTAAGTCAGCCAATGTGTTCAGTTGCCTATCCTTGGAGTAGGTTCTCCACACTTTAATTAGTATGAATACCTGTTGTTCAAAGAGAGGTTATTTATGTGAGCGGGGAGAAGGGAAGTGGTGAAAGGCATTTAGAAGCCAGGGTGTCTGCAAAGATGCCCTTTTTAAAAAATTTATACATCTAAAAAAACAAAACAAAGTCAGGTGAGACACAAACCATAAAGTGTTCCCATTACAACACACTAGCTCTGTAATTTCATTTGAAACGAGCAAATAATATGAACTGTCATGTTAAATAAATGTAAATAAAGAAATCATTCTTAATGGAAATCTAAAATTTCTACTGTGCCTGAGATGTCAACGTGATAATGTACGTAGGACCCTTCGTTTCTTCATTGCACTGTGCCTACAGTTTGGGTGCCTGGTTACATTGTCCCATGTGGTGGTGGTGGTGTGTGCCATCAAGTTTATTCCGACTCATGGCAACTCCATGTGACAGTAGAACTGCCCTATGAGGGTTTTCTGGGCTGTAATCTTGACAGAAGCAGATGGCCAGATCCTTTTCCTATGGAACCACTGGGTGGGTCTGAACCAGCAACTTTTCAGTTAGCTGCCAAACACTCCCCCAGGGCTTCTTAATGTTTCCACGAGAACACATCATTTCAATCAAGTGTGTATGTTTTTATAAGAATTGCATTTTAAAAGCTGTCATCTGAGATTTGATGAACTGTGTGCCTATTTACAGTCTGCTACCTGGAGCTCTGGTAGCATAGTGGTTATGAATCGGGCTGCTAACCTTAAGGTCAGCAGTTCAAAACTACCAGCTGTTCTGTGGGAGAAAGATGCTCGTGTAAAGATTTACAGCCTTGGAAACCCTGTGCGGGGTCACTATGATTCGGAACTGACTCCATGGTATTTAACAACAACGGTCTTCTTGTTATTAACAGTTTACTGATAATGCCTTTTACACTAAATTTTGTTCCCAAACTTAATTGAAAAATGACCTTACTCCCAACTTGAACTTTTCTTATAATTAGATGCCAATATCCAAGCATGTAGGTGTCCCTAGGCGGTGCTTACAGTTGACAGTTCAATATCCAAACATGTAGGAGTCCCTGGGCGGTGCATACAGTTAACATCTCAACTGCTAACCACAAGGTGGGACGTTGGAGTCTACCTAAAGGTACCTCGGAATAAAGGCCTGGCAGCCTGTTTCTGAAAACAGCCTAGAAACCAGCCTGTGGAGCTCAGTTCTGTTTTGACACACCAGGTGTGTCAGAATTTATAACAATTGAAGGGGGAAGAAAAGAGTTGGCAACTCTTTGGGGCTTTAGAACAAACTGGTGTGAGCAGCTCTCCTATGTCCACTGTTCTGCATGGTAAATTAAGAATGAAACCAGGTGCATTATTTTAGCAAATCCTTTTTCCTGCCAGGAGTTCAGTGGTGATATCTTACTGCTACTTGGAATCGGATTCTTCCATCAGGTTTCTTTGATATGGATACTCCTTTGAGTTTATCTACAACTATCATGATCTATTTCAAATTGTGTCTAAAAAAGGCTATTTTAAAGGAACAGTCCCATAAACAATGGAAAGCTTATAACAACATGGTTCCGAACATTGGAACCATTTTATGACCTTTGTTAACTGTTTTATGACTGTTGTATGGCAAGTAAAATATTCATAACTTTTTCTGGAATCTACTAGAAAAAAGTCTTACATCATACAGATCCATGAATTTCCAAGGAGGATAGATGGGATTATCTCTAAAGTCCTGGCAGAGGCCGAGGTCTGCGCTGCCATCAGATGGTTTGGCCCCATAGTGGTGCCCTAGTTTCTTTCTCTGACTATTTATAGTTAGCTGCAGGTGTTGATTTTGTTAGGGTCATTTATTATTTTTGTTGGTTTGTTTAATAATAATCCTTCTGGTTCTTTGCTGCTTTTAAGTCACCCAAATAGGAGAGACTATAGTGAGCCCAGTTTGTAGGTGGGAAGACTGATACACTTAGGTTAGTGGCTAGCTGAAGGTCTCACAACTGAAATCAGTGAGAGTCTTTTTCTGGTTTGGGGTTTAAATTTAGAAGTAGGTTTTCCTTGATGTGTGTTTTTAATTCCTGCCCTCTTTCTTATCCAATCTACCCTAGCACTTTAATTCAAGTGCCCCTTTGTTCTTCTCCTGTTTTTATTAACCCATATTTATGGTGTTGATGTAGTTGGGGACTTGGATGGGCAATATTTTCAAGTAAAATTTAAAAATAAACCTTATTGTTCCTTCAGTCTTGGAGGTGGAACATTCCTAGGCCTATGTTGCTTGCTGACTGGTTGTGAGACCTTTGAAGAAGCTCTGGAAATGGCAGCTAAAGGCGACAGCACCAATGTTGATAAACTGGTCAAGGACATTTACGGAGGAGACTATGAACGATTTGGCCTTCAAGGATCTGCCGTAGCATCAAGGTAGAGACTAAGTAGCTAGGGGCAGTAGTGATTACACACAAGGCAACCTCTCCACCTTGGCTATTCATGTTGGTTTTGTTTTTTTTTAAATGTCACCTCACCAGCCTGGTGCAAGTATCTGTTGAGCTCAGATTTGATCTCTGGCCTATAATAAAGCACTGAGTGTATAGCTCTCGATGGTGGTGCTAAAATAGAGCAACTTTGAAAGAAGGTTCTGGAACACTGCAACAGTTTTTCCCCTGTTCAGTTCTTGTCCAAATAACTAATTTTTTTTTTTTTTTTTTTCTGTCCCCATCAATAGCCATTCTACATTGTCCCTATTATGAAAAGGGCAGCCAACCATTCATAGCTTAATCCTGTCTGCTTGTGAACCGTGATAGTCAAGTCAGGTCATTTGAGTTTGAACAGAGTTATTCCTAGCACTTTCCACATACAGCTCTTTGGTGGAAGCATGGGCCTGCCTGAGGATGATTTGAACATTCTCACTACTATTTCCAACATAGCTTTGGCAACATGATGAGTAAAGAAAAGCGAGATTCCATCAGCAAGGAAGACCTCGCCCGAGCCACTCTGGTCACCATCACCAACAACATTGGCTCCATTGCTCGGATGTGTGCGTTGAACGAGGTAAGGCTCCATGACAAGGGAAGCGGTGTGGCATCCATATGCTTTCTCGTTGATGCTTCATTAACTGTTAACCCTTACACAACTGCAGATCTTTGGGAGTGCTGCCTTTTGTTGTAGTCACATGTTACAGAACCTTATGGAGAGTGGCAGGGTGGTGGGGAGGAATCAGTGTTTTACTTTTAAGCAGACCCCCGGATGATAACAAAGGCTAAAATACCCAACAGTGCAAGTGCATAACTCATGTCACCTCCTCCTTAACTATCATTACTGCCAGGGGCCCACCTAAGTGTGAGGAAATGCTTTTCCTAACAGTTGGTTTCTGTGTATCCTTGTGAACAATTGCACATAAAATGCAGATCCTATCAGTCTTAACCCATAAAATGTAGTTCCTATCAGTCTTAACCCATTTCAATACCAGAACCTCTGTGGGCAAATCTGTTTGTTCCACTTGAGATAGTTGATATTCTCTCTGCTTTCAGCTTCTTTACAGTGTTGCCTTGTGGCATGGAGTTCAAGCAGCATTGTACAGGGCTATCAAAGCATAGAGAGCTTGCGACAGCTAAGGCCAGCCAGAGCCCCAGGCACAAGAAGGGGTTGAGCTGGTGACAGACAAAGTGGGTTTTGAAACATTGCAAAATTCCTTTGGAAAACATGGACTCCTTGTCTGAAATCTAAGGTGTGTAAAGTAGACCAGTTCTCTTCTTGCTGAGATGTGTTTGGAAGATAAGAGTGGGTTGGGGAGTGGAATAGGTAATAGGAGAAATATTACACAACCACAGTGGCATTAGTATTAGAGTCCTTTTTTTCCCTTTAATAAAAATTTTAATAGGAATAAACATACAAATCATTAGTGTACATACAGCTCAATGAATTTTCACACGACTGTATAGCCACCACTCAGATGCAGATATATGGGTGCTGCAGACGTGCCCTTGTGTCTCCTCCCAGTTTAGCAGTGGACTATTAAACAGGGTAGGAAACAGTTCTTATGATAGTTAGGTGCTAGTCCTGCCTTTGAGCTCTGGAGACACCCTATGGAAAACCATAGAAGAATTTGAGTTACAATTTTGGAGAAGAATATTAAAAGTATCATGGACTGACAGAAGAATAAACAAATTTATGTTGGAAGAAGTATATCCAGAATATTCCTTGGAAGCCAGGATGAAGGGAATTCGTCTCTCATACTTCTGACCTATTATCAGGAGGGGACTGGTCCCTAGAGAAGGACATCATTCATACTAGATAAAGTGGAGGGTTAGAAAAAAAAGAGAAAGCTCCCCCCCCCCCCCCAAAGACATTGATTGGTACAGTGGCAGCAGCAATGGGCTCTATCATAGCACTGATTGTAAGGATGGTGCAGGAGTGGGCAGTGAACACTGAATGGAGTGTGCTACATAGTCAGTGGACCCATCAGGCTGTTAACTCTGAGATGTCAAAGCCCCTGTTTCAGGTGGAGTTTAAATACAAGGCTCAAATTCAGATGGAACAATTTATTCCAGAGATGTGTCTTTTCAAAGTCTACATCTGTCACAGGGATCCCTCTAACAAGAGGGTTTATTTCTTAATATAAACTTTTGATATCACACCTTTAATATCCAAGTGACCAAATGAATGTGTGCATACTTTAATATCCAAGCCCTCAGATGAATGTGTGCATACTTGGCTGTACACATGGGCTCTCAAAGGTCCCTTCAATGGTAACACACTCCCCTATCACCACCCTGATAGAACAATGGGTGCCCTTTCCCTTGCTTTCCATAGAGCTGGCTTTTGTCTTGCACATCTGGCTCCAGTGAGCCCACAGGTATTTTTACAGATATTATAATCACTTTAGGGGTTGGGCAACTGACAGTCTTGATTACTTTTGACCTCAATTTTGACCTTACTACTAGTGTTGTAGTCTAACAACAATGGCTGTGTAAAAGTGATGCCATGGTATAGACTCCATGGATTTTAGTCTTCAGAGATTTCTAAACTTAGTTGACTCAGTCAGTGAGGACAGTTACTGGATTGCCTTCGGGCAGAGGCTCTGCTTATTGAGGGTTGGCGTACCCACTGCCTTGGGCTGGTGCCGACTTCCAGTGGGCACACCAGGGGGACAGTGCCTCAAGTTCATGAGACATTGCTTGGCTCTTGGAATCTTTGAAGTCAGTCATTTGATAGCTAGACACCAAATTTACTGCCTTTAAAATAGGGGAATGCTATGAAATGTTCATCAGCTAAAGAGTTATTGTTTTGTAAATAGATGATGCATACAGTACAGAGTTTGAAAGATATCAGAAGCATATACTATGAGAAGTGGGGCACTGTTTCTACCTCTAGTGTTCAGTGTCATCATCACTACAGGCAGCCATTGTTTGCAGTTTTTATCCTGCGCCATATGCAATATAGGATGCATATACACACATGCACATTCATACATTTACAGGTATATGTGCAGTGTGTGTGTGTGTATATATATATATACATATATGTTGTTGTTGTTATGTGCCGTGGAGTCGGTTCCGACTCATAGCAACCCTGTACAGGGTTTCTGAGGCTGTAAATCTTTACGGCAGCAGAAAGCCTCATCTTTCTCCCGTGGAACAGCTGATAGTTTCGAACTGCTGACCCTGAGGTTAGCAGCCCAATTCGTAACCATTACGCTACCAGAGCTCCTTATATACATATATGTGTGTGTGTGTGTG
>NW_006408521.1:14086368-14116809 GCF_000296735.1 Chrysochloris asiatica | reverse complement strand
GGAGCTGCTGGTGAGCTTGAACTGCCAACCTTGTAGTTCAAATGGCTGTGCAGTCTAGTGCATTAATCCACAGCGCACACACACACATGCATGATGTATATATGTATGATGTGTGTATGTATATGTAGACACGATTTATATATGTATGGTATATATATATGTAAACACAAACATGTTATTTTGCACACAAATACACCATTTAGTATACCTGTAAGTATATCAGTAGGATAAGTTCCTAGAAGAGAAACTGCTAAGTCAAAAGATATGTCTATTGACAGATACTATAAAATTCCCCCTGTAGAGGGGTTGGGCTCATTTTTATTACCACTAACAGTATAACAATCCATGTTTCTCCACAGAGGATTAGCAGACATTTTGTTCTTTTCCAATCTAATAGATAAGAAATAATATCGTTTTAATTTTCATTTTTCTTATTATAAGTGAAGCTTTTTTCTTATATTTAGTACCCTTTGATATTCCCTCTTTTGTGTGTGTGTATGTGATTTATTTTGTTCACCTACTTTATTGGATTGTTAGTCTTCCTTGTGTGTGTGTGTGTGTGTGTGTGTGTGTTTTGTCTTATTGATTTGTAGAAGCTCATTAACTAGGCAATTAACTCATTTTATGTGCTATGTACTGAAAATGCTTTCTGTTTATTGCTTTCCATTTGGATTTATTTGTGATGATATTTTCCCTTGAATAAATGTTTGAATTTCAAGCAAATATACCAATCTTTTAAAAAAATCTATTCTACATACTATGCCTTTTCTATTTTAATATTATTTTAAAAAAGATTTTTCCATCTTTCCTTCTAGTATCTTCTTTTTTAAAACATTACATCTTTGACCCATCTGGAATTTATTTGAAGTAAGGAATGCCTATCAGCTTTCAAACAAGTATAATGTGTTTTATGATTGTCCAGTCTCCTGAGCACCCTCCCGTCATCTTCAATGCCATTTCTCGTCCTTCTTTCTTTCTATGAGAGTAATGCAGGACTGGGGATCCCTTGTTTGGGAGAAAGCTCAAAGCTCCTAATTTATTTAATTAGATTCCTCTTTAATATGAGTTCCATACTTATGAGTTTTTCTTGCCACCTCTTAGTCTGGGCAGTTTGGTTTTGTTTTTTGGTGGAAAATTGCTAAACTAAAATCCCCCTCTACCCTTCTAGCCATGAAAATTGTTCATAGTGGTTCATGGGTTGAAGTACAACCAGAATCCTCCTTGGAGCTGAGGATGGTGAGACCTTCTCTCATGTACTTAGGACATATTATCAGAAGGGACCAGTCCCGAGAGAAGGGCATCATGTTTAACAAAGCCAAGGGTCTGAGGAAAAGAGGAAGGCCCTCAATGAGATGCATTGACACGTGGCTGCAGCAGTGACCTCTAGCATAGTAACAATTGTCAGGATGGGACAGGACTGGGCAGTGTTTCATTCTATTGTACATAGAGTCTCTTTGAGTGGACTCAAGGACACCTAACACAATAACAGTAACAACACTGGGTTGATAAACATGTTAAAACTTGAGACAGTTAAAAGGTGGTATTTGCAGACCCTTGTTACTCTTGAAAGACCGAACAGAAAATAATGCCAGCTTCAAAGACACTCCTTCCCTTTGATATGAGTGATCAGAGCGATTGGCCCTTTCTGTGGCAAGCAGCCTGTAAGTGCTAAACAGGCTGAGGTCAGTTGTAGGCTTCAGAAAGCTCAGGGGGAGAGGGGAGAGTGGAGTGCCTTGAACACACTGGAACTGAGCTTAGGGGATTTGAAGTCTGTCTGCATGGACAGGAGAGGGGAGGAATGTTCATAAGTATGTATTCAGAATGCAAATCTGTTATTCATCCCTTCACAAAAAACAAAGACACATTTTTTTGTTACCGTATTTTAGCCCCTTTGTTGACTAAACAGGATATTCTACCATGGATTCTGAGGGCAGATAATTAGCATTGTTTTTTGTTTTGTTTGTTTTTGTATTCATACTGCTTGGCTCAGAGTAACTCCTGGACAAGTTCAGTAAGTGAATAAATCATACCATGGCCAGCCTTATTAGTATGATACTTCTAAATTGGATATGGTAATATTTATAGGTAGAAATTTTGGGGATTTGTGAAACAAACAAGCAAATTTAGCTGAACTCCAGTTATAATTTTA
The DNA here is from genome assembly GCF_000296735.1 of Chrysochloris asiatica. Lineage (NCBI taxonomy): Eukaryota > Metazoa > Chordata > Mammalia > Afrosoricida > Chrysochloridae > Chrysochloris > Chrysochloris asiatica. The sequence continues at coordinate 14,114,660 of NW_006408521.1, read as the reverse complement.
TATATGTATATTGGAAGTGGAATTTCATGTCAGACTTTAAGGGTACTTAACATGCTATCTGCAGATACCCAATATCAGCCTCTGTTTCACCCTCCTGTTCTTATGGCATGTACTGACTATAAAGGTCCAAGGTAGCTTGGCTTCATCTCAGAAAGGCTGGACTCATTCTGTGAAAAGAAGAAAATTCACTGTGCAAGACCATAGGAGTTAGAGTGGCACACAAAGCATTTGGGTTCAAGCATTTTTCTTTAACTTTCCTTTCAGAATATTGACAGAGTTGTGTTTGTTGGGAACTTTCTCAGAATCAATATGGTCTCCATGAAGCTGCTTGCATATGCTATGGACTTTTGGTCCAAAGGACAGCTGAAAGCTCTCTTCTTGGAACATGAGGTAGGTTGAGACTCCATGGATTTCACTGCCCTATATGTAACAGATCTTGGGTTATCTGATTTTTGACTGGATGTTCTTAGTTTGAAAATTGGTCAAACTATAGAAAAAAATCTCATTTGCATTTTGCAATCAGGACTGGGCATCGGTTAAAATGGTTAGTTATTAAAAAATAGGTCCCTCATAGGAGGGAGGTAGAGAAAGTACATCAACTCAGGAAATACAGATGAAGCAAGCCTCCTGAAGTTTTCTTCTACGAATATATGCAGAGGTCTGTTTATGCCTAAAATGTCTCTCCAAAAACACACAAAAACCCGAAACAAACTGGTAACACTGTGGAAAGGAATAGGAGAAAGAACAAATTTCCATTTGAATCTTTCCATCCTATTTGAACTTTAACCATTTAAATAGGGATATTTAAAGTTTTTAAAAGTTATTTTAAATGTGGTAGTCAAATGTAATATTACATGAAAAAAACCAGACACAGAAAGAGTATGAGTATACACAGTGAATAATTGCATTGGCTTAAACTTCAAAACTAAGCCAAATGAAGCCCTAGTGTTAGAAGTCAGGCTAAGGTAAGCCTACCTGAGGTATGAATAGTAACTACGAGAATCCCAGGGGCAGCCTCAGTGAGGTGGGATGAGTCAATTTAGTCTTTTGGAATGACTCTTTGTGCCCTTATGTGGCAACCTCTGAAAATCCAGCAAAATGTACACTGTGTTATGTCAGTATACATAAATGTTTGCTAATGAAGGTTCTTGCTGCATTTTTATTAGGCAACAGGACTGGGGTTACGGTGAGAACTGAGGTGAGTCATACAGGATTGGAACTTTGGCATTTTGTTGGTGGATTTTTGCGTGTCACTTTAGGGAGCACTGCAGGGTTGATGAGCCATCTTGGCAGGTCAGAAGGCTGGCTGATAAGGACTCCCAGGCTCACCAAAGAACTGGAGGTTGAATGACAGGTCAAATGCAAGAGCCAGAGTCAACAGAGTCAACCAACTACCCCAGTGGCCAATATACAGGCAGCAGGCCACACGCCCTGGAGGAAGAAACACCCTTTGAATTGATTCGAGTTGATTGCACTATCTCAGAGCACATCATCAGAGATAGGTTGCCCTTTCGTGTGTCAACCTCAAACTTCTCTGAATCCTGGTTCAGTCTGGTTGACAAGAAGTTTTAACTACAAGACGATTGTGATTATTATTAATTTTTTTTTTTTAGTGACCTTTTAACTCACTGAACTTCTGGGTAAAATTATCATAGAGACAGCTAATGATAAAATTGGTATTTTTATTTGAACTAATATCATGAAGCTCCTTCATAAGTTTGGCTCTTCACTCTAAACTATCTATGAATCAGCCCCCCACATCCTATAAAACACAAATAATCTTTCATCATGCAAAAAACAACAACAAAATAGCTCCCTACTTCAATCTTTTTATTTTTATTTTAGTTATATAAATATACATTCATCAGTAGCCTTTTGATTAGGGCCAACACATATTCTTGAGCATAGATTATGGTGATTAGAATTATGTAGCTGTCTAACTCACAAGGTTTCTAGTTTGTTTCTTTAAATTTGTTCAAGAAACTAAAGACATTTGTGAAGAAATTTGGTTGCATAATTCTAGATTTTTCTTTCCATTTTGTTTATGTTGTGTCATTCACAAATAAATACCATTATTTTGTGACTACCTTTTTCAAATTTTTTTCTAGGTGTTTAGTTGAATTTTCACAGACAGAACCATTCTTTTTGTACCAATTTTTCATTGGCTTATGCAGTATACAATAAAATTACAGTATTACATTAACATTAAAACTGTTGTAAACAGATTTGATGGTAAACACAACTACAGAATTCTAGTTAGCACAATCCATGCTCAAAAGGCCTATTTTGCACCACCCAAACGGTGAAGATGCTCAGATCCCAACTGTAAGGTCAGAGGTTCAGGTTCACCCAGAGGCCCTTCTGAAGAAAGACCTGGTGATCCTCCACTGAAAACTGTGTGGAGCACAGTTTTCCTCTGACACACATGGGTCACTTTAACTCAGCTTCACCTCAGCAGCAGTTGGTTGGTTGGTTGTGTATGTTGTCGAAAAAAATATTGAGAGAACTTGTTGTTGTTGTTATGTGCCGTGGAGTCTATTACTGTAAATTTCAGTTTTCTCATCTCCAAATGGAATTATTTATTTGTAAAGTCACTGAATACATTTACAAGTTATTTAGAGCTATATCCATGTTTTGCTTTAGAAAAGCATATAAAAGAATAAATATTTACATACTAAATTGCCCAGGTGTGGCACTGCAGGGTAATGTGCTGGACCACAAAGTCAGCAGTTCAAACACACCAGCTGCTCCTCAGAAACCGTATACAGGGTTGCTATGGGTCAGAGCCAACTCAATGCCACTTAACAACAACAACAACGATAGGAATTAATACTTTAAAAGGTCTTTTTAATTTTTTTTTTAAATATAGGTCTAAGAGACCAATAGTTGTTTTTTTTAAGATTTCAGGATGGAGTCCCAGAACGTCATTATCTTTTCCCCAAGCTACAGCTGCTCTGTTTTTATCTACTTATTTATTGAGCTTTCATGTGAGAGTTTGCGTATTTAAAAAAGAAAAAAAAAAAATCACCTCAGCTTTAAGAAAAATAAATAGAAAAAAAAAAAGAAAATCACTGGTCTCACCCACATAGAGTTGCCATATTTAGCCATCAAAATAAAGACATCCATTTATTTAATCTGGCAACCCTAAATTCAGACCCTCTTGAGTATGCAATAAAGAAAACCTGGAGAAAGCTAGGCAATGAAACTCATCTCCAGGGTTACACAATTGATGACAAACTAGGGAATGAGATTCAACATTTTGAGAAGACTCACCTCTTGAAAAAATGTAGTCACCTCTATCACTTGGTACAATCCTAGGCCTCTGTGGATTGTAGGCTTGGTTTGCTAAGTATCATAATTCAGTCTCTACGACCACCTTCTAGGAATCAGAAGGAACATTCTTACAATCTCTTGAAGGTGGTGGCCTTCAGAAAATTCTCTCCAGTCTTAACTTCAGAGGTTTTCCCGTTGTTTTCACAGGGTTATTTTGGAGCGGTTGGGGCACTACTGGAACTATTTAAAATGACTACTGACCTGTAGAGAGAGGAGCGGCCTCCTGGGAGCTGAGGACTGCTGCTGGAGAGGGGGAAAGCCACTGCGGGCTTGGAAGCCAAGCCATCATGGCGGTTAGACCTGCTGGATGTGTATATAATTTAAAATCCTCCTAGCTGATTTTTTACTCTTGGGTTTTGAGCTTTTGATTCAAAATGGAGAATAAAAGAGTTTTTCTGTATACTGTATTTAAAAAAAAAAATGTGCAGAGTGGCCAAACCTATTAATTTTATGCATTAACTTTGCAAAATTGTATGATGTTTAAGAAGGACCTGAAATGTAAATGCTATTTTTCTTCTTCTTCTTCTTCTGGGGTTTACTGATCAGTGTGGTATCATTTTAGCTTCATTTAGTAATTACTCTAGGAGATTTTACCTTTACTTATATTTTTCATGACGTTTCATGATTTGCTGTTTGTTTCAAATGAAACTACAAATCTGGCATGTTTTACTGTAAATACTGTTCGTTAGTTTGTTTTACCTTTTTGTGTCTTGTTTTTCTGGTTGCATGTCTTATGAAAAAAGAGAGTTCTTTCCCCTACTTCTGTCCTTGGATGATCTCTCCCATGTTACTGACCCAAGTGATAACCTTTCTTTGAACATAATCATTCTTAGTATTGAAGGTGCTGTCCAAGTCAATACAAAGTTAACCACGAGCTCTAAAGCTCTCAGAAGTGCCCAGGAAGAGAAGACTCTGAATGTGTTACTGAATTTAATGAGTCTGGCAAAAAGTTGAAAATCATATGCAATTTTATATTATCTCTCATGAATGTAACAGAGTTTTGTTGGATTTCTTTTATATTGTTGTTGTTGTTGTTAAGTGCTGTCGAGTCGGTTCAGACCCATAGGGATCCTGTATAGGGTTTCCAAGGAGTGACTGGTGAGCTTAAACCACCAACCTTGTAGTTCAAATGGCTTTGCAGTCTGGCGCATTAACCCACAGCGCCACACCAGGGCTCCTTTATATTAGCTTCTATCAAATGCAGATGTTCTATGATGGAAATCCTCAGCCCTGCATAACACAGAATGGCAGTGGTTCTTATGCAGGATGTAATCATTCATATCAGGAGATTTAGGGAAAATCATGGACCAGGGCTGTCAGATAGTAATAGCTACTTTTTTGTGTACATGTATGTACCTAGGAGCTTTGTAACAAGGCATCTTATAAATAATAATATTAAAGTTTTTCATTTTTAATACTTTAAACTTATATCTGTATTTCAATCCCAGTTTCTAAAATTAAAAAAAAAATTATAATACTAATCTTTTTTTTTTTTTCCTTTGAAGACTCAATAGGCTCTGATGGGTAACATTCACTGAGGCTTTTGTACAAAAATTGGAATACATAAGAGCTAATGATGTAGAATAAACCGATTTGGGGGGTTGAACATATTGCTGAAAGGGATTTTTGAAGGACAATATAGTTGTTCTTTGATGAATCTTTCCTTTCTGCCTTCTGAGTACTATCCTTTAATTTCTTATCTTTACGTCTTGAAATTGATGCTAACTAATTGAAGTATTCACTTGTCTGGTTGAAATAAAGCCCGTTTCTGTTGTGATGTTTTTAGTGTGTATGTTATTTTCATTTCTTAATCCTCGTTGCACATGATCTGCTTTGTACCATAGAGTTAATGTGTGTCATGTTTTTGCTACTTTACATTTCACAGTTTGAGGCTTTCATACACATGTGGTTTAGGTCTAAAGTGCTGTCTTCCATTGAAACTATAGCCCTATGTGGTGGTGATGTTGTTAAGTGCCACCGAGTTGGTTCCAACTCATACCGACCCTGTATGGGGTTTCCGAGATGTAGCTGATGGGTTTGAACTGCTGACCTTGTGGTTTGCAGTCCAGTGCTGATCCACAGCGTCACACCAGAGATCCTATGTAGGGATTTTAAACTAGCTTTATTGTTCTTATACAACTAACTCCTTAATGCCAAAATGTTATTGCTGTGTTAGGTCATTCTGAAGGAGTACATTATGTTTGTTGTGGCCATCCGAAGTAAATTTTACCAACTCTTGCCTGGCTTTAAAAAAATCTGAACAACTGTAAGGTGTCCTTGAAAAAGACAGTGTAAAAATCGACATATTTTCTATAGTTAGTGCCTTTTTCATTGATCTCTTTTATCTTCTCTAACCCTATCTGTCAGGGAATAGCAGGCCTTGGGTCATGGCTCTGCAAAAGAAATCAGGGCAAGTTAATGGAACTATATATGTTTTTAATTATCTGGAAATCACTTGATCTCATTATAAATATTTAAAGCACTTATTTAGCTGAGGAAGTAAATTATTCCATTTTACAAATATGAAGTTAAATTTTGGCTATATATAGTAGCCAGCCCCAGCCCCTCCCCACCCCCATCTTTTCTATTTTTGCATAAGAGGAACTTGTAGCATAAAGATTTTTATATTCACTTGATTTACAGAAACTTTTGTTAGCCTCAGGACCACAAAGAAACTTGGGAAGACTAAAAACTTGTTATCTTGTACCATATGAAGTCAGGATTATAGGTGGTGGTCAGCATATGGATGTTTAGCATGGATAGCTTGGGTTTGGATCCCAGGTCAGCCATAGCTGTGCAACAAACTGCCAACCCTCTCCCCAAACCCTAGTTTGTTCATATGTGAAATGAGGCAAACCAGTTATACTGCTATATTTTAAGGAGCCGACACAAAGTAAATTCTTCATTTATGTTACCTATAATGGGGGAGGGGAGTTGTTTTAAACTTTTATGTTAGATCAGTGCTTCCCAACCTGACCGAGTATGAAGAAGCCATGTTAGCTTGGAAATATTTCTGAGATCTCCATACAGCTAGAACATATTCACAGTACATCGTCCAAAATCACAAAACTTTGAACATTTGTTCTTGGCAGCAAACCTTTACTTGAACTTTTATTTATTGTACTTAGTAGGACTCTTTGCATAATCTGCTGCAGAGCTATCAATGTATTTGATTGCAGGGCAATGCCCCAGACCCTCCTAGGGTGTAAGTAGTAAACAGTTGTAGATTCTAAAACACATCTGGCCCCAAGAGTTTCAGATCAAGGGATTATGGAAATATAGTTGCATTTTCTCCAGCCAATACAGCATACATGGATTCAGAGTCCCTTTGGTGGGAACCACTGTAGGTAATTTATACTTGATGCTGTTCTGTCATACAAAGAATTTTAAGATGTTATGTGCTATGATGTTTCTGAAGGAGCTCTGGTAGCGTAGTGGTTATGAATCGGGCTGTGAGCTGCAAGGTCAGCAGTTCGAAACTTCCAGCTGTTCCGTGGGAGAAAGATGAGGCTTTCTGCTCCTGTAAAGATTTCCAGCCTCGGAAACCCTGTACAGGGTCGCTACTAGTTGGAACCGACTCCACGGCACATAATAACAACAACAACAACAACAACAATGATGTTTCTGAGGAAATTAAGAGGATTAGGATACAACCGTAGCAGTCCAGCAGGGGGAGCCAGAGAAGTCTTAAATCAACAAAAATGATAAAGCATCATTGGTGTCATCATTCATTGATTGAATTATTAGCAAATGTTTTCAGCAGTGAACAAAACCAAGGCCCAACTTCTTAGGGTTTATAGAAGGGAAGACAGACACATTAATAACTACATAATGTTAAATTCTGATCAGTACTAGTAAGAACAAGTAGGGCAGGGTGAGGCCTTAGAGAGAAGAATCTTTCTATTTAGAAAAATAAGGAGAGAACATTTTTAGCTTGGTTTTGTTACTAAGTGCCATCAAGTCGATTCCAACCTATGGTGCCCCTGTATAGGGTTTCTGAGGAGTGGCTAGTGGGTCTGAACTACCGACCTTTGGTTAGCTGCTGCTGCTGTTGTTAAGTACTGTAAAGGTGGTTCTGATTCAGTGACCCTATATAAGGGTTTTCGAGGAGTGTCTGATAATTAGCAGTTGAGTGCTTATCCTGCAGCACCACACCAGGACTCCTTTGGGTAGTAGTCCAATGCTTATTCTACAACATCAGCTTAGAATTCGTCAGATACAACCCTTTAGGAGGTGACCTTTGAGCAGAGTCCAATGAAGTTGGGACCACACCATGCAAAAGCCTAGACGAAAACTTCAAGGTCAGTGTGTCTGGAGCACATGAAGGGAAGAGTGGTGGAAATGCCATTTTAGAAATAGCCAGGGAACTGATCCGTTAGGAAATCTGTAAGTAGGGGATAAAGGGCTCTGTGGGAAGGAGGGATTGACTAGCCTTGCTCAGACTGGGTGCTGAAAAACACTTGATAGAGTCATAACCAATGAGGGACCAGTGCTTATCCTTCAAGGCTAGCTTGTTTTTGTTAAGTGCCATCAAATTGGTTGTGACTCATAGCAACCCTGTATAGGGTTTCTGAGGATAACCTGGTGAGTTTGAGCTACTGACCTTGTAGTTCACACTGGCCTTGCGGTCCAGTGCTTATCCTATACTGGCACACCAGGACTCCGCTAAGTGCCGTTGACTCGTTTCCGACTTCTAGCAACCCTTTATAGGATTTCCAAGGAGCAACTGGTGGGTCTGAACCACTGACCTTGTGGTTCACATCAACCTTGCAGTCTAGTGCTTATCCTACAGTGCCTTTGAGCAGAGAGTCCAGTGAAGGAGGAAGGGCCTCAATCAGAGAAAGATGAACAGAAGGAACTAAGGAAGAAACAGCCTGGCTTCTTCAGGGAGCTGGCTGTTTACTTCAGCTGGTACTGATTAGGGAGAGAGAAAACCAACCAATTATGGAAGGATTCACATTCCTTGCTAAAGATTTTGAATTTTCTGTAGTCAGCGTAGAGCTACTGAAGAGTATCAAGTAACGTAGAATTAATCTGGCTTCAAAGTCACAAATAAGCAAACTATCCTGTGGTGGTAATAAATGAGCAAAGCAGTTACTGTGCTTTTGAATACTTAATGCCATTCCATTGTCATGTTTACTTTATTTCCTCTATTGTGCCAAACCTCATGAAGTAGCTGCTTAGTGGACCATTACCAAGATGGTTTTGCAGACTTGAGAATTTCCCCAGAGAACAAAGGCTACTAATAACTACACCTCTGATTCTGCTCAGTGATTAGGAAGGTTTCAACACCAGTGACCATCATAAACTCCATGACAAGGGAGAACTGTTTGAACAGAAGGTACTTTTCCTCCCAATCATCAGATATTTCTAAATTTGTGAGAAATATTTCATTAATCAACACTGTCTGCTGGGCGCATCAGGCGCGCTCTCGTACACGCTCCATACCGGGGTTCGGAGAGGCGTTGGGGAGCATTCAGAATACGTCTGTGAATGTGACAGCCAGGTCTCTGCTGTCGTCAGGCTTCTATTTCTAGTGAGGGAGCTAGACTGTAAGCATTGTTGTTGTTACGTGCCATGGAGTCAGTTCAGACTCATAGCAGCCCTGTACAGTGTTTCCGAGGCTGTAAATCTTTACGCAAGCTGAAAGTCTCATCTTTCTCCTGTGGAACAGCTGGTAGTCTCAAACTGCTGACATTAAGGTTCGCAGCCCGATTCGTAACCGCTACAACTGTAAGCATAATACCAATAAATAAATAAGAAAATGTTAGATGGTAATAAGTGCTCTGAAGGAAAGAAACTCATGATGTGATAGAAACGAAGTGATAATGAGATGCAACTATGGATAAGTCACAGTGTCAGCTGCTAAATCACGACAGTCTGGTTCACCTTCCTCTGGATTGCCTCAGTTGTTGTTGTTGTTATGTGCCGTGGAGTCGGTTCCGACTCATAGCGACCCAGTACAGGGTTTCCGAGGCTGTAAATCTTTACGGGAGCAGAACGCCTCATCTTTCTCCCGCGGAACAGCTGGTAGTTTCGAACTGCTGACCCTGAGATTCGCAGCCTGATTCGTAAGTCTGGTTCACCTTCCTCTGGATTGCCTCTGTAGTGAGAAGGAAAGACAAAGTTTGTGAGAAACAGTTTGCTAGGTCATTGATTTTCTTTATAGTTGACTTAAAATATTTAGTTTTCATGTGTATTTCAAATGAGATATGTGGAATAATATGTTAATTTTAACGTATGCCTTTTTCTCATTCATTTCATGAAACACTGTTATTTGCTGTTCACTTGAATTTGCATCATCAATGCCTTTGTCATCACTGGAGACATTCAATCATTTCCAGAGCACAAAGACTGAGGGCACACCTTTTTATTAATCTGTATATGATGTTGACATTGGATTTTTTATTTTTAAATAAGCCACAACCACTTCTTTTAATAATGAAGTCAATTGTTTATTTCATTTTCCAGATGGTATCTATTGGTGACTGCCACAATGTGACTATGTAGTCTTTTAAAGTTCACTTTAGAAGGTTAGTTTGTAAGTATTCCTCACTTGCGATATAAAAATAAAAGTAAAATTTGTGTAAAGAGTTCTTTGCTTCCTTTTTTTACTCACATTCTCAGGTAAGAAGCATTCTAAACTAGAATCATACTTTCAGCCAATGTCTTCAAATAATTCTCAACGACTAGCAGTTACAGTTTTATCTTTTTTTTGAATTTTACATATTAAAATTTTTTTTTATAATCAACTAGTTCCACAAAAAAAAAAAAAAAAAAAGAAAAGTAGAAATACTCAAGTTTAATTTTTCTTGTTTAGCGATTTCATCGTTTTGAGCATAGTAGGGTGAAAGGAAGAACTAAAAGCATCTCTGCCAGCAGATAACATGATCTCATACCTAGAAAGTTCTAAGAAGCTGTTAGAATTAATAAGCAAGTGCCATAAGGTTGCATGGTACATAAATCAAGTGTATGTTGACAATAAACAATTAAAAAATAAAACTAAGTGAAAAATTCCATTTACAGTGGTATCAAAAAAATTAAATTATTAGGATCTAATTTAATAAAAAAATGTAACATTTGCACACTGAAAACCACAAAACGTTGCCGAAAATTTATGGAAAACTCCTGGTGTGGTGCCAAAGGATAAACACTCAATGTCAAGGTCCGTTTGGACCTTAAGGTTGGCAGTTCAAAGTCACTATTCACTCCTTGGAAATCGTATAGAGAGTTGCTATGAATCAGAACCAACTCGACAGCACTTAACAGCAATAACAAATAAATGGAAAGGTATTCTATGTTCATGGATGTGAAGACAATATTATTAAGATCACAATACTCTCAAAAGTAACTTAAAAATTCAGTACAATTGCTACAAACGTCTCAAAGGACTTTTTTTCTTTTTGCTGACATGTACAAGTTGATGCTAAAATTAATATGGAAATGGAAGGGATCCAGACTAGCCAAAACAATCTTGAAACAGTAAAGTTGGAGGACTCATACGTCCTGGTTTTAAAATTTATTACAAAGTTACATCCTCAAAACTGGTGCAGACATAAGAATAAAGATAGAGATTGAAGATAGTTTATTCAGTTACAATTACAATTCATAAAGGGTACAAATGTAGAAGGAATAGTCTCCAAAACATGGTGCTGGCAACTGCATTATTGTTCTTAGGTGCCACTGAGTTGGTTCTAACTCATAGCGATCCTGTGTAGGGTTTCTGAGGAGCAGCTGGTGAGTTTGAGCTGCCAACCTTGCCGTTCAAACACACCTTGCAGTCGAGCACTTATCCTACAGCACCACACCATATCCACCTGCAAACAAAGAAGCTGGACCACTTTGTCACACCTGACACAAAAGAGAAATGAAAATGGTTCATAGACAGAAATGCAAGAGTGGGTTAATGTGCTGGACTGCAAACAAACAGCAAAACTAGAAAAGTGTTGGAAGAAAATATATGAGCAAATCTTCATGACCTTGTGTTAGACAAAGCCCTCTTAGACACTAAAAGCACAAAAAACAAGAAAAAATTAATTGGCCTTCCTCAAAATTAAGAACGTCTGTGCTTCATTAATAAAATGAAGATAACCCACATAAAGGGTGAACATATTTGCGACCATATATTTAGCAAGGGACTTGCATCCAGAATTTATAAAAACACTTAAAACTCAGTAAGAGACAACTCAATTAAAAATGATCAAAGGATTTGAATAGACATTAATCCAAAGAAGATTTGCAAATGGACAATAAGCATATGAAAAGAAGATCAACATTATTAGTCACTAGGGAAACAAAACCACTATGTGGTACCATTTCACATCATCTGGTATGGCACTGTAGAATAAACATTGGACTGCATACCACAAGACTGGTGGTTCAAACCCACCAGCTGCTCCTTGGAAACCCAGTATAGGGTCACTTTGAGTCAGAACTGATGCGACAGCATTTAATAACAACAATAAGATTGGGTAAAACCAAAAAGGTAAATAATAGTGTTGATAAGGATGTAGAAGAATTGTAACCATCCATTGCTGGTGGGAATGTAAAATGAAGCAACCATTTTTAAAGAGTCTGGTAAAAAATAGAATTACCATGTTGTTAAGTGTCGTTAAGTTGATTCCAACACATAACTACCTGTATAGGGTTTCCGAGCAGCAGCTGGTGAGTGTGAACCACCAAACTTGCAGGTCAAATGGATTTTGTAGTCCAGTGCTTATATTACAGTGCCACTACAGGATTCTGCCACACATGAACCAGCAATTCTATTCCTAAGTATATAACCAAGAGAAAAAGAAATGTCCACACAAAATTTGTACAAATGTGCCCTTTGCAACATTATTCATAATAACCCCAAAGTGGAAACAACCTAAGGGACCATGAACTGATGAATGGATAAATAAAATGTGTTTGTCCTTGCAATGAAATAGCATTTGGCCAAATAAGGATGGGATACTAATATATATAACAATATGGATGAGCCTTGAAAATACGTTAAGTGAAAGAAGACAGTCACAAACAACCACAAATTGTATGCTTTCATTTATATGACATGTCTACAATAAGTAAATCTAGCCACGCCCTCTCCACCCACCCAATACCAAAACATTTATTGAGTTGATTTTGTTTTATGGCAGGCCCATGTGTGGTGGAGCAAATGTTTACGTACTTGGCTACTAACTGAAAAGTTGGTTGTTTGAATCTACCCAAGAGGCATCTCAGAAGACCTGGTGACCTGCTTCTGAAAACTCCCAGCCATTGAGACCCCTGTGCAGTACAGTTCTACTCAGAAGCATGTTGAGTCACCATGAGATGACTCTATTCAGACAGAAAACAGATTACTGTATATTTTGGTTTTGTTTACAAAATGTACATTGGAATTAAAAATTTTTTTTATTGTGAGTTGAATGAAGTTTTATAGAGTATATCATCAATTTTTACATTCAACAAATCATACACTTTTGTTTCATCACAGTGATTGTGATCCACTCCATGTAGCAACAGTTATCTCACTTCATCCCTGAGGCTCCTATTTCTATCCCACCCTCCTTCCCATTCTTTCTTATCTTTGTCCTGAGATCAGTGTTGCCCTTTTGTTTTTCAATGGTTGACCATTCCATTGTGAACATACCTTACTAATGTTGCTGCCCTTCCTATATACCTATCTACTACTTGGCTGAAAATTGGGCTGCAAAGATACGTTCTCTTCCAGATCTGAAGTGTGGCTGAAGGCTGGTCTTAGGTTCCTCCAGTCTCTTTCTGACCAGCAAGCCCAATCTTTTTTTTTTTTTTTATTACTAATTATTTTGAGTTTTCCCCCACATTTTCTGCCACTTTTTCTGGGACCTTCTAATGAGAGCCCTTTCAGAGCTGTAGATAGTGGTAGCCATGGTCTATTGGACTAGGTGGTTCCAAGCGTCTTCAATTTTCACCTCTCTTCTTTCCTCTGCGCATGAAGAAATCAATAGGTGCACCCTTGATGGCTGCTTGTGAGCTTTTAAAATCCCAGCTGCTACTCACCAAAGCAGGATGTAGAACATTGTCTTTGTGGACTGTGTTATGCCAATTGACAATGGTGTCCCCTGAGACTATGGTCCTGAGCCCCTAGGCCCATGAACTCACTGCCTTAGGATGTTTGAGAACATCTAAAAACATCTAAGAAGTTTTCTTCATTTTACCTTCTGTGCAGCGGGTTAATGTGCTGGATTGCAAGGTCAGTTTAAACTGCGAGGTCGGCGGTTCAAGCTCACCAGCCATTCCTCAGAAACCCAATACAGGGTCTCTATGAGTCAGAACGGATGCAACAGCACTTAACCACAACATGGTCCACCATATTCATAGGTGCATTTGCAGCAAAGGTAAATACCTCTTTCAAGCCCTTCTATATCTGTGGGTATATCCCATTCTCCCTCCCTAGACGCATTCAGTCTGTGTTTCTGTCCACGTATCTACCTGCAGAACACTGCTGTTCCAGGGTTTTGTATATAACACTATTTTTGTACATAACACTATTTACCTCTATCCCCTTTAGCCCTTGCATAACTCCCTGCATCTTCACTTGTCTTCATTGTTCTTCTGCTAACCTCCCTCTTCTTGCATAATATCCTCCCCATCACCTAAGCTAACATGTATCTATCTACCCTGTATGCATAGATTACCATATCTTTGCATATAATGTGCCCACATACATAATGCACATGTACAAAATGAGCGTAGTGTGCCTACGAAAGTAAAGTGTGAGGTGGTTGTACAGTTTGCAAAACTGTAATGTATGTGTTATTTGCATAAAAAATATGGTAGTGGTTTTCCAGGACTGGGAGTTCAAGGGAAAAGGGAAGGGACTGCTAATGAGTACAAGGTTTCTTTTTTGGGTAATGAAAAGGCTCTTTGTGATGGCTGCACAATTCAAGCAACATTGATCTTTACATTTAAAGTAGATTAACCAAATGGTATGTGCGTTAAATTTCAATAAAATTGGCTGGATAAACAAGTATATCTAAATTTGAAGATTAAAAAAAAAAATTAGTTGAGCACAGTGAAATGACATATAATTGGATGCTCATTTTTAAAAAACTGGCTAATCTTATCTTCAGCTTTGTAAAATATTCTACTTCTTGCTTTTGCTCTTTCCTTTTCCTGATTGTGCCCTAAATCATCAGGCCATTTCCGGACATTTTTGTGTTAATGTCAGATTGACATTAGAGGCACCATGACAGACGCACAAACAGCCTTAGCTGCTGACATTGTTTCAACAAATTGATTTCCTTCTTATGTTTTGAAGTTAACGCTTAAGCAGAGTTTTTAATGAACTTTTAGACTGTAAGGCAACTAAAAAGATTAGATCCTGTTTCTTTCTCTTCTGTTCCTCTATTTCACCCAATTCATAAGATTTGCTGTTGCTATTTTAACTAGGTTTGGCATCTAAAGAATTTATGCCATTTGGCTGCCTTGGCATGGCTATAAATTATGTCTATTTCACCATGCTCCACAAGTGAAGCAGGTGGTCTATGTAATATCCTTATGTTGTTGTTGTTGTTAAGTGCTGTTGAATTGGTTTTGACTCATAAGGTTTCTGAGGAGCAGCTGGTGAGTTTGAACCGCCGACTTTGCAGCCCAGTGCTTATCCTACAGCGCCACACCAGGACTTACAGGCATTACATTTTACAATTGTTTTCCACTAAATACACAAGTTTATACACACCAACATATTAAATAATTCTTTCATAGTATGCTTTCAAGCTATATTATTAGAATTTACATTGTTTGTGTTTATATGTGTATGTGTATGTGATGCATTGAGGAAGGGTCAATCTCTGTAAGTAATGGGTCTAGAGTTTATATTACAACTCTATACTTCTGGCAGAGTCTATTTTAATTCAATACCTGAATAATTTGTCAAATGCTACATTATTTTAATTGTAGGTCAAGAGTATTTTTATATTAAATCCCCTAAGTGTGTGGGCTGAAATTAAATAAATGCCATGCTGAATTTTAAACAGAACATTTCTGAGCATTCTCCTTTGGGGTTTGATTATTATTTATATGAGACTTTTTGAATTTTAAAACTGAGCCATCTCCTATGAGTCTGTTCAGCGGTAGCATCAACATTACACTTATCGAGTATTCATTCATGCAATGTTTAGATAGGCAGAATGAAATGTAGAGATGAGGCAATTACCTGTCAATCCTACCCACACGATTTCAGCAACTGTGCAGGGAATGCTTGGTTGTCCAGAACAACTGAATTTTGTTGACTCAGCTCTCAACATTTAGTTAATTACAAAATTCTTTAAAGTCTTCATCTTGTGTAGCTACAATCTACACCTGACTTCAGCTGCCAGGGTCATTAATTGCCTCTCAGGGGTGGATTATCCAACATGCAAAGCAAGCACAGGCTTCCTTGTGCTTACTTACTAATCTGTAGTAAACAGTTTCATGTGTTTTTCATCTGTTTACCTTGCTTACTGGGTACTTGGTTCCTTCCTGTCAGAAAGCGTACCTTTGAAAAGAGGCTTTGACTCTGTAAGAAGGTGATGTGGGGTGGGGAAAGAAGCAGGTGCTGGCCATCCCTGGAATCTTTGATGTTTGCTACAGATTAGTAAGAAAGCACAAGTCAAAGTAAACCCATTTGACCTTGTTTATTGGGTCGTCCAACACTGACTTTGTACAATCAAGTTGTAATGATCCCTGTCTGTTATAAAGGTTGGTCGTCCAGGACTGTTTGACCTCTAGCATTAGCTGTTTTAAAGGCTATAGTGAGGTCTGACCAAGCGATAACCTCGTTGGAATATAAGAAATTAACCCATATAAAAAGAGATTTTAGTTTTCAAAGGAAAACCCCATACTGTGCATGTATTTTCGATGTCAAGCACATGCTCAATACACTGATTTGTAAATTGTAAGATGTAGAGCTTAATTTATTTATTAATAGAAATAATTTGTGTCATTATGTTAAATATCGATTCATTTCTACTCTTGTTTCTACTCATGCTACCTTTTTAACTCATTGGTTCAGTGCTGAAAGAGAGACTTGTAGAAACAAGAACTGAGGCTTATTTTTTAACTCAAGTGACAGGTAAGGTAATTTTGATCACTTGAGTGGTAAATTGCAAAACTGTGCTAAAGGCAAAGTCTAAAGTAAGGCTACTATGCAAAGTGAAATTGTACTCCTAAACTCCAACACACCACTATCAGGATTTTAAAAATTCTTACATAAATGTTGAACAAATATTTGGGGAATGGCAGCTAGGGGCTGCAAATTACTCACGTGCTTTGAACTCTCACAGGACTAGAGGTGACCTTTAACCCCCTTCCAAACTTAGATTCTGTGAGTCTAAGAATCGGGCATTCAGCCTGCCCTTGTAAAACTACCGCCTGGGAATAGGAGTCCCTGGGTGGTGCAAATGGTTAAGTGCTTGACTACTAACTGAAAGGTTGGCTGTTCAACCACACCCAAAAACATCCTGGAAGAAAGACCTGGCAATCTGTTTCCAAGAGGTCACAACCTTGGAAATCTGATGGAGGACAACTCTGCAAAACATGGTGTTGCCAGGAGTCAGAATTGACTCCACGGCAATTGATAATACAAAAGAGTTCACAAAAACAATAGAAAAATACTGATAGCTCTGATGGATTAAGCATCCTAGGTGTTTAGCACGCCATATGTGTAGCTTTGTTAAACTCACCTGCATAATGAATGAGGTGGGACTTCTTATCTTCATTTTACTGGAGAAGTGTGAGGCTTGGAGAGGTAAAGGTGCATTCCAATGTCATGTACCAATAACCTAGAATCCTGAAATGGACTGCGGGGCACAATCAAGTCTTTTGGAATAAAATGATCCAGAGATTTGCTTCCATAATCCAAAAGGGATTGTGTAGTGAGACAATGCCTAAATGTATAGTTATCACTCTTATCACCCTCTTGAATTTTCTTCGTAGCCAGGTTCAAAATTTCACAAAACTTCAGCGGATTGTTAGTTAATGTTAACATTCCTCCTCTTGGCCTTTTTTCTTATTTTCTTCATTATGCTAAGTCATACCTTCACCACACTCTACATTTGTTTTTGTTTTTAAGTGCATTTGAGTCAGTTTTGACTCATAGTAGACCCTGTTTAGGGTTTCTGAGGAGCAGCTGGTGAGCTTGAACTGCGACCTTATGGTTCAAACCAACCATGTAGTCCAGTGCCTTAACCCACAGAGCCACACCAGGAGTCTACACTCTATATGTTGTTGTTGTTGTTAAGTGCCGTTAAGTCTATTCCAATCCATAGCAACCCTGTGTAGGGTTTCCAAGGAACAGCTGGTGAGCTTGAACTACCGACCTTGCAGTTCAAATGGCTTTGCAGTCTGACACATTATTAGCCCACAGCGCCACATCAGGACTCCTTATATATAGCCATAGGTAATAGACTTGAATACACAAGAGTGCTTACAAAACAAGAAAACAGAAAACGTATTGACTAAATGTCTTTGTGGTTACAATAGCATATAGTCCTTGTTATCCAGAAAGAAATATTTGACTCTACAAAATAATGGCATTGTAAAGACCCATACCAAAATTATTTTAGAAAAATTGAATGATAGTTGATTATGGTATCAATTTTCACTATTTTGATTTGAAATAAATGATACCTTCTGTTTTATTCAATAATTTGCTGTCCTTAACTCTAATGTTCCTTTTGAAAATCTTGGTGTGATTTTTTTCTCATTTTTGAATTGCTAAATTTTGAGAGAGGATATGTATAGAAAGAATGCTTTTTTGGTGTTAGTGTTTGTCATTAGATTAAAAGCATTTAAGAGTAATGCAACTTTTTATTCCAATGAGCAAGCCTCCTTTCAAGACCTGATTCAGTTTTAAATGATCCATCACTTTGATCTGATTATCATTTATATCCTGAAGAGTCATCTCTTTGTCCCTGTAACAGCTGCCATTGACTCGATCTCAACTTATGGCAGCCTCCTTTATGTCAGAGTAGAGCTATGCTCCGTAGGGTTTTCAACTTTTCAGGAGTAGATAGCCAGGCCTTTCTTCCTATGTACCCCTGGATGGACTCGAACCTCCAACCTTTTGGTTAGCAGCCAAGTGTGTTAGCCATTTATACCACTCAGGGATTCCTTTTGCTTTATAGCTGTTCTGAAGAAAGTGTACAAAAGGAATTATTAAGAATTACTTTTATCCCTGCTACTTTCTGTTCATTTTTTATCCAACAATAGATATAGGTCTAAGACAGTTTTCTTGTTTTAAACAGAATTTTGTGTTCTTAATGATTTAGCCCAGCATAGTTATTTAGGTAACCTTAGCATCTCAGTTGTCAGATGACTTTTATTCAAGGAGATGCTTATAAAATAGAGTCTTAAAGTGTGGTTGAATCTGGCTTGCTTCACAATAACCTGAGAGTTTGTTTAAAATATATACTGAATCTGAAGAATATGGGACCCCATGATGCTTTATTTTTTATTCTTTAATGTTTAAACTTTGAGAATCTCTGCCTTAAAGGTTTCATTCCTCCCAGCATTTTAAAAGCATATTCATGTCCATCAACAGATGGATAAATGAACAAAAAGTGGTATATACACACAACTCAATATAATTTAGACATAAAGAAAAATGAAATTTTGATACATGCTATGATATGGAGAAACCTTGAAAATAGTATGTTAAGTGAAATCAATCAGACAAAAAAACCGACAAATATTGTATCATCCCACTTATAGGAAATAGCTAGATGAGGCAATGCATAGAGGCCACAGTAGATTAGTAGACTTGATGCCAGGGGCTGGAGGAGGGAGAAATGAGACATTGTTTACTAATGGGTACAGGATTTTGGTTTGAGGTAAAACATTTTGTAAATGAATACTGGTGAAGGTTGCATATGGTGATGGCCATAAATGTCACTGATCTTACACTTAACCATAGTTAACATGCCAAAATTTATGCTGGCTATATTTTATCACAGTAAAAAACTAAAAGTATCTATTTCCATGTGTGTTGTGTTTAGGTGCCGAAGAGTTGGTTTCAACTCATAACAAACCTATGCACAACAGGTCAAAACATTGCCTGGTCCTGTGCCATCCTCCCAATTACTACATTTGAGCCTATTGCAGCTGATGCCGTGTTAACGCATCTCGTTGGGTGTCTTCCTCTCTTTTGCTGACCCTCCACTTTACCAAGCATGCTGTCCACGATGTGTAAAATAAACCTTTATGGTGTTGGAGAATATTGAAGTGCCATGGGCTGCTAAAAGAACCAATAGATCCGTTTTGGAAGAAGTGCAACCAGAGTGCTCCTTAGAGGCCAAGATGACCAAACTTCATCTCTCATACTTCGGACATATTGTCAGGAGGAACCAGTCACTGGAGAAGGATATCATGTTTGGTAAGGTGGAGGGTCAGAGAAAAAGAGGAAGACCCCCAACAAGATGGATTGGCCAAGTGGCAGCATCGATGAACTCAAGCGTGGCAACAGTAGTGAGGTTGGTCCAGGATCGGCCAGTGTTTCATTCTGCTGTGCATAAGGTCGCTATGAGTCAGTACTGACTTGATGGCACCTAACAACAACAATAACAAAGTCCTCTGGTAGATAGCACTCATTTGCAGGGAACCAGTGCTGTGTGACAATCAATTGCTAACTAAACCAACACAATCACTGCCAGGTTGTCATCCCTTTAAACCATGGAGACAAATGTGACCCCCCCACGTTGCGTCAAAAAGACGGATTTTGCCAGCACAATTTTGTAGTCTGTTTTTTCAGTTTCTGTTCAACTTTCACATGTTTCTAATACCTCCCTCGGTGTGAGGAAGGCAATGTTCTGATTTTAATTTGCAGGGGAGAAGTAATCTCTTAGCTGGACAGATATTCTGCTTGAGACTGTCAGGGGTTCATCCTGGGTGAGACACATGCCTCACTCCAAGTATGGAAGTGACCGAAGACATCCTCATTCCATCAGCCTGCACTACTGCTGCCTTCTCTGATTACATGAAGAAACACTCTGCATTTTTTAAATGCTCTGCAATGACATTAGAAATTTTGAAAGGATAATATGCAAGAAAGCAAAGATTCCACTTATTCTATAATCTCTGTTACACTGAGTGGTAGGGGCAGTGTTGTCATATAATTAATTTGATGATTATTGTCAGCTGTTATAATGTACAGCTGTTGGAAAACAGAAAATATTAGGAGGATACCTTCTTCACCTCTGTGAAGAACCCCAACAACAGTCTATGACAAACAACTCGGTTTTCTAATTGTTAAAGAGAGTGTTGATAAAGGTCTCTGTAACAGAGGCTAAGCTAAACCCCAGCTTGTTAATCTCCATTTCATGAAAAACCTACTGAATTCAACAACTATTTATTACTCATGTCCCATGAGCCCAGCATAGTGTTTAGCCCCCAAATTCCACCTCTAGGTTGGCAGAATCCAGGGTCTTCTCAATATCTTAAGAGAAGTCTTTATATTTTCACAAATTTAATCATAAAGGTAATTGAAAGTATTTTCTATTTATTACTTTAAATAAGCAATGCTCCCCATAGATGGGGAGGAAGAGAGGGGTTATTAAAAAAAAAAAATCAGTCTCTGAAATAGCAAAATTCCCAAATGACAGCAAATCACTTATTAATCTAGGCATTTATACGTCTTTAAAAACTCTATCAATGTACAATAGCTCCTGAAACCACATTTGAAAACTTGGTACCATATTAAATGAAAGATCATTCAAATAAACGCAATGAATTATCTATGACTTTTACTCTGTAATTGCTCAATTTTCTTCCCAGGGTCACCTTATTTATTCAGAAGCAGAGATGTGGCTTTTCCCCTATTTAATGAGGTGATAATGAAAAAAAATATATTTTTATAAATTCACCTTCTGTTGCTCTGTACACACTATACAAAAGTATTCCAACTAGGATTTTAGCTCATACTTACCAAAACCAAATAAGAACCCTACTGCTAGCGACTCCTTCTCAGGCTGTAAATCTTTACAGAAGCAGCTGGTGGATTTGAAGCATGGACCTTTCAGCTAGCAACCCAGCACTGAAAGCATTGCACCACCAAGGCTCCTTTAATTTATAAATGCGTTGGTTTTGGTTTATTAAACTACAAAACAACTACGTGTTTAAACATGTCTCTGTGGTCAGTGGATGACTACAGACATGTTCCCTTGGCAATACACTTAATCTTAGGCCCCTTAGAGAGATGTCAAAAAAAAAAAAAAAAAAAGGATATTTTTTGTATCATGGGAAACAACTATTTTGAGGTTAGGATTAATATCAGTTTTTTAACAAAGAGGACATCTTTCCAAATCATTGAATCTTTGCAACTAGTTCACGAAAATGATGCCCCACATAAAATAACAGTTCTTAGATGATCAGGTGTTTTAAGGAAGGTTGGGAAGACCTCAAGAAGAATTCAAGACTAGATGGGTCTGGTGAAGAGAGATGGGGATAAGATTCTAATGATTTAATAGTGAGTAATTGTTATCATGACAAATTGCAACTGTCACAATTGTAAAGGTAGACGTTTTGTAACAAAAACGGGGGAGTGGTTAATCTTACAGTCCAAAAACTGAGGACCCTAGGACCATCAAGGGAGAAGAGCATAAGCAGAATGCAGGACCTTATCCAGAGAAGCAGCGACACCAGAGACGGAAGCAGAGACGGGGACATAGGAAGAAGGAGCAGCTGAGGACTCTATGTTGTTGTTGTTAAGTGTCATCGAGTCGGTTCTGACCCATAGCGACCCTGTACAGGGTTTCCGAGGGTGTAAATCTTTACTGGAGTAGAAAGCCTCATCTTTTTCCCGCGGAGCGGCTGGTAGTTTTGAACCGCTGACCTTAAGGTTCGCAGCCCGATTCGTAACCACTACGCTACCAGAGCTCCTTTCTATAGATTTATGGAATTAGAGGGACTGGGAGCTGGCGGCCAGGAGGCAGACCTGCAGAATGTGCCCTGTCATGGTTTAAATGATTCTATATGCTTGAGTGTTTAAAAAAAAAAAAGCTAAAATGAATAGAGAGGAATACTGTTAACTGATGATAATCATTATAATGAAACAAAGTATATGATTTATTGAATGCAAAACTGATGATCTGCCCTGTAAACTTTCACTCAATTCACAATAAAAACTTTTTTATAAAAAAAAAAAAAGAAAATATATCAAGATTACCCCTATGGAATTCCAAAAAAAAAAAAGATAATCTTGGTAAAAAGATCTGATGATCTACTTCTGAAAAATCAGCTCTTGACAAGCCTATGGAACACAGTTCTACACTGACACATAGGAAGTCACTGTAAGTCGGAGTCGAGTTAACTGAATATTAATTGAACATTTATTATGTGCAAAGCTAAAATCATCACTGGACCCATAAATAACATCACAATAAATGGAGAAAAGATGGAAGCTGTCAACAACTTTGCTTATATGAACTATCAACACTCATGGAAGTAACAGTCAAGAAATCAAATTGGCATATTACATTAGGCGAATCAGCTACACAGGCCTTTGAAAATGTTCAAGAGCAAAGATGATAATTTGAGGACTAAAGATATGCCTGACCCAAGCTATGTTATTTTCAGTAGTATCATATACATGTGAAAATTGGACAATGAATAATGAAGGCCATACAACGGATGCATCTGCGTCATAGTGTTGGAGAAGAATATTTAAAAATACCATGGACTGCTAGAAGAACAAACAAATCTCTCTTGGAAATCTGAATGCTCCTTAGAAGCCAGGATGGCCAGACTGTGTCTCTCATACTTCAAACATACTATCAGGAGGGACTGATCTCTGGAGAAAGCCATCATTCTTGGTAAATGGAGGCAGACCCTCAATGAGATGAATTGGCACAGAGGCTCAAGCATAACAACTATTGTGAGGATGGCAGAGGACCTGACAAGTGTTTGGTTCTGTTGTGCATAAGGTCGCTATGAATCAGAACTGCCTCAATGGCACCTAACAACAACAAGCTCAAGTGTGTTGCACAGTGGCTCTGTAGGATAAGTATTGGAGTGTGAACCACATGGTTGGCAGTTTAAGCCCACCAGCTGCTCTTTGGGAGAAAGATGAGGTTTTCTGCTCTAGTAAAAATTTACCACCTCAGAAACTCTAAACAGGACTACTATGAGTCAAAATAGACTTGAAGGCACTTAACAATGAGAAGCTAAAGTATTGGATTTGAAAATTCCCCTCTTAAAAAGTAGGGCCCAGGACTGAAAAAGATAGTAGCAATACATCTTCATACCAAATGACTCATTATCTAGAGACTATAAAGGACTTCTAATAAATTATAAACTTCAAATCATCATTGAAAAAAATAAAAGATGAATTCAAGGCAGAGAGGTCAGCTCAGAAGGTTGTAGTGACTGTTTTTTGGAACTCTGAAAGAGTAATCTTGATTGATTTCCTCAAAAGACACAAGACGATCATGGGGACTTAACACGAAGAAGTTTTAAGAAAACTAAACAGTGATTGGTGAGTAAAAGGTCAAGAAAGTTGTGCTGAGAAATTGCTTTCCTTTCTTTTTAAAAAACTTTTCATTGTGAATTGAGCGAAGGTTTACAGATAAGATCATCAGTTTTATATTTCACAAATCATACACTTTTGTTTCATCGCAATGATTGCAATCTCCTCCATGCAACAACAGTTATCCCTCTTCCTCCCTGTGGCTCCTGTCTGCATTGCATCCAACTTCCCATACCTTGGTTGGCATATGTTGCCCTTTGGATTTTGAATGAGTGACTACTTCATGGTGAGTATACTTAACTAGTGTTGTGTCCCCTATAAACCTATCTTCTGCTTGGCTGAAAATTGGGCCACAAGGGTGAGTTCCTTTCCAGACCTGAAGAGTGGTCAAAGGTCATAGTCTCAGGTTCCTCTTGTCTCTTTCTGACCAGTAAACTTGGTCTATTATTTATTTATTAACTAATTTTGAGTTGTGTTCCACCTTTATCCCACTCTATCCGGGACCCTCTAATGTGATCCCTTTTAGGACAGTTGGTGGTGGTAGCTAGTCACTTAGGGGTCTAAGACAGTGCATTAGTTCTTCTGGTCTCAGAGTTGTGGAGACTGATGTTCACATGTTCCATTAGTCCATTGGATTAATTTATTCAAAGCCTCTTCAAATATCATCACTCTTCTTTCTTCTACACATGGAGAGACCAATAGCTGCACCTTAGATGGCTTCTCATGAGCTTTCAAGATCCCAGACACACTACTCACCCAAGCAGGATGTCTTTGTGGACTAGGTTATGCCAACTGATGACCGTGATATCCTCTCAGACTATGGTTCTGAGCCCCCGGGACCATTAATTTATGCTTTAAGATGTTTGATAATATCTAGGAAGTTTTCATTGTTTTGTTTGCTGTATGCTCCTCCACATTCATAGTTGTGTTCGCATGAAAGGTAAATTCTCATGTACCAATACCCTCTTTTAAAATTTAATATATTTGTGGTATACATATATATATATTATTGTTGCAAAGTGCTGTTGTCTCGGTTCCAACTCATAGTGACTCTGTATAGGTTTTTTTTTTTTAAAGTTTTTATGTGAATTATGTGGTTTTACATGGGAGATCATCAGCTTCACATTCGTTCTATCGTATTTCATTTCATTGCAATGATTACAATCCCCTCCATGCATCATCAAATAACCAAAGGGTACACCACACAGACCCGCCCCCGTGGCTGTCAGCACACAGACCCTCTCCCTCCCTGAGTCCCCTGTCCCCAGCCACTGAATCTGTCCATGTCATCATCTCTGTTTCCATCCCTGGCTTCACTGCCTCTCTGGGTCTTAGGGTCTCGCTCTCCATTCTTCTTACTTGGTCCCAGGGACTTCCGCTCCTGGGCTGAAAAATCAACCACTCCCCTCCTTTTGTCAAAAAACATCTACCTCTACATTTCCAACCATCACAGTCAGTCCTGATGGCAATTATTCACTATTGTACCACAAGAGTCTTATCCTCATTCCCTTTTGCCAGCCCGGTCCCAACAGATTGGAAATCATTCAGTAGAGGTTCTACCTACCCTTGGCTTGCCCCATCTGGAACTAGGCTCCTTCTTGAAAGCTTGTAAGCCAATCACTTCTTGCCTTTATAGGCCCCCACCCCATTTTGGGTAACCAATGTCTAAGTAGCCCATTCCTGTCAACCCTGTGTACCGAGGGGCTGGAAGTGATCCTTGCTATAAAGATTTGTTCCCTTTTTTTAAGCTACTACATCCATACGTATAGGTAAAGTTCATCAGATTGTGGTGTGTTATTCTTTTTATTCCCCTCCCTCTTCTTTCTTCTTCTAGTCGAGTTCTGATCATCCAGCCATTGAAGCCAGGTCAAGTGGGTACTATTTGCAAGTATGGGTGTTCTTGTGCATCTCCCCTCTCTTCATATCAGCTAGATGCTTCATTCTCCACTCTAGTCCTCTGTGGCCATGTTACTGCCTCTGGGCCCAGGAGTCCCCAGGTCTTGCTGTAACTGCTGGCCATCCAGGTCTCTTACCCGGGTTCATAGGAGTCTATTGAATGTGGTCGGACTTAGATCCCAAATTTATTGCTATTTTTCCCCCTCTTCCCCTTATTGGTGACCAACGTGGTCACCAGCCAGACCACATGCCTGCTTAGGTATTCCCCTAGAGTCTTAGTCTTAGAAGGGAGTTTTTGGAGCCTTGCTTTTTGCCAGTGCCTTCAGTGCAACTTGGACTTCTTTCTTTAAATTCAGGTGGAATATGCTCAAAGTCATATCTTGACTTTCATGGACGTGTTTTAATTTTCTTTTGCTTCAATCTGAGCTTGCACATGAGCAACTGATGGTTTGTTTCCAACTACTGTTACTTCCCCTTTGTTTCTTTGATCAGTTTCTGATTGAAGAAGTTGGTAGAATTCTTCAATTTCATCTTCATTGGCTTTAGTGGTTAGTGTGTAAATTTGAGTAATAGTGATAGTAACTGAACTTCCTTAGAAGTGTATGGCTATTATCCTATCATAGGCAGCACTGTACTTCAAGATAGGTCTTGAAATGCTCTCTTTTGATGATGAGTGTGGCGCCATTCTTCTTCAATTGTTGTTCTTGGCATAGTACACCATATGATTGCCTGATTCAAAATTTGCCAGTGCGAATACGATGGATCACAACACAGCATTGTCTAGTATGGTGCTATAAGATAAACCCCTGAGGTTGGAATTCACTACACAGTAGCCACAAGAGACTCAAACCCATCACCAATGATGAAGATGGAGGAGGACCAGTCAACATCTCCTTACGTTGAACATAGTAGGGTCACCGTGAGTCAGAGGCAAATGGATGGCAACCACAACATATCTGTATAGCTGTTTCATGGATAGATTCGCAATGTGTGTTCATAGATTATTACTTATGTCATCACTAAAAAACATTTATATTAAGACCTCTCTTCTAATTAGGAGTCCTGATAGCATAGTGGGTTAAGCATTGGGCTGCTAGTTGAAAGACCATCAGTTTGAATCTTCCATTCTCTCCATGGGAGAAAGATGAGACTGTCTGCTTATTTAAAGGTTTACAGGCTCAGAAACCCTATGGCACAGTCCTTCTCTGTCTTACATGGTCATTATAAGTCAGAATCCACCCAATGACAGTGGGCTGTTTTTACTTCTAATTAAGTTTTTATTAATTGTAGTATTGCATGCAGTTATGATCTCTTAAATCTTCTTTGTTGCACTTAAACACAAGAGTCAACAGGAGGTATACAAACTCCTCACATGATTTTGACATTTGAATCAATCACATTACTTGAGCCAAAACTCGATGTTCTTTAAAGTCAGCAGCTGGCCTTTCTAATGCCTGTTGTCCACACCACCCACTGAGCAGAAGTGTTTGTTAAGACAGTTGGGACACATGTTTGCCTTCCAGAATCAACACTGCATAATCATTATTTCTCTTTTTATTTATTTTTTCTCTCTTACTTTATTCTCAAGAATCTCTACTTCCCTGAAATTTTTGATTTGGGGAGATGGGGGTGGGGTAGAATACAAGGAATACATCTCCCTTCCCCCTTCCCTCCCCAAAGTTAAAGTTGGCATTTTAATCAACAAAAGGCAGGAACTATAAAGAAAATTCTAATCCTATGACCACACCACATTTTTATGTTTAAGTCAAGTCAGGATGATGGTGATGATTAATAACATGCATTGGCTAGAACAATCAAACAGCATGATGAGGAAGGGCAAACTTCCTCATTTCAGTGGGGAAGCAAAATCATTGCACTTCACATTCCATTTTGGTTTTTAAAGACTCTCTAAAACTTTAAAAAAAAATCTTCATTCTTCTGTTACATATCAAACTGGGAATTATATGCTTTTAAAATGTGCTATTAACAGAGTTTCGTCTTGGCAGCTGGTTCAAATATTTAGTTAAGAATATGTAGCAGTCAGGGCACTTATAATTTGAAACAGATGGTATTAATAACTGGCTCGATGGCACTTAACAACAACAACAATGTATTAGTAGCAAAAGTAGTCTATTTGAATTGACTTAAAATGTTGTTGGTTTGAGATTTGAGGGGGCACAGCTTACCTCCTTTTGCTCTGTCCTTGGGTAAGCACACATTAGGTTTGGAATGCTAACTGTAAACAGTGATTCTGAAAATGTGTGTGACGGTTCAAGAGACTGAGTGTTAACTGTCAGGTATCCAACCCAAGCTAGGGGTTGGAGGTCAGGATTTACCCCACTCACCCCCTTCTAGCTTGTGTATTCTTTCCTCCAGTTAGGACATTTCGTTCACTTTCTGGCTGTTCAGGAACTTCGTGCTGGAACATATTCCCACATTTAAGACTTAACTCATTTTCTTTAGCTGAAAAGAACTGGAAAAGAATCAAGATGTGTGTGGAGGTCAAGTTCCTGCTGCCAGTATTTCTCGCTCCAACCCCATCGATTCCTTGGAAACCCTATACAGGGTCGCTATGAGTCAGAACTAATTTAACAGCACTTAA
>NW_006408521.1:14076470-14086168 GCF_000296735.1 Chrysochloris asiatica | reverse complement strand
AACAACAACACTCAAGGAGCTCTGGTAGCGTAGTGGTTATGGATTGGGCTGCGAACCGCAAGGTCAGCAGTTCGAAACTACCAGCTGTTCTGAGGGAGAAAGATGAGGCTCTCTGCTCCCGTAAAGGTTTACAGCCTCGGAAACCCTGTACAGGATCGCTATGAGTCGGAACCAACTCCATAGTACATAACAACAACAACAACACTCATCTAGTAAAGACTAAAGTGTCTATATATTGATGGACACATGAGGAGTCTAGGATCCAGTACACAGCAGGTGCTTAGTAAATATTGAACAAACAGATGCTGCCTCTGGTTAGATTCTCCTCAGCTTATTTGTTCATTTATTTATTTAAAAAATGTTTTATTACTATTTGAAAATATAGACAACAAAACAGACACCATTCCAACAATTTCTACAGTTTGGGTGACATTGAGTCCATTCTTCAAGTTGTGCAAACGTTCTCATCCTCCTTTTCCAAATTCACATAAACTCTAAGCTTCCTGTCTATCCTTCCCAGTTGTAGCTGTCTTTTGATTCCATATAGATAGTTATTTTAAAGAACATAATATGTTCACTTACACATGTATCCATTCAACAGATATTCAACCAACAGATATTTCTTGAGATTCTTAGTAGGCTCCTCATATGCCACAATATAAGGGCTTAACAAATATTTCATTTACACTCTTAACTTCTACCTGCAAGTGTGCTATTAAAAAATAAACACTGTTTTATTTCTCCAGCATTTTGTTTCTATTTGGCAATCAGTAATTCTCACAATACAGGGTATTTATTTTGCTAATAAGACCAAGAAGCCTCCAGATATCTTTAATGCAGTTTTAAGTTAGCTTCAACTTTTAGTCTGTGATCGTAGCTATTAAGCCTTAATGTGCAATTATTTGAGGGGCTTGTTGATATGCAGATTCCTGGTCCCATCTCCAGAGATTCCAGTTTAATTGGCTGAGAGAGAGGTCAGGTAATAAAAAATTTTTTAACCTCTCCAAGTGGCTCTAGTGTACATTTAAGATCCCAAACGACTAAACTAATGGACAGGGGAAAATCATGCTGAAGGTAACACTCAGAATATTTCAGAACCAACAAATAGTTGGTGAGAGCTGCTGGCTGTAGGACACTGGGTCATATGAAGAGAACTAGAGAAATCTTTTAGAGCAGAAGGTGATGTGATCAAAACTATGTATATATTTTTTCCAGGATAAGAATTATCAAAATATTCTTGTAAATACTTAAAATAATAATAACCTTGGAGATTCTCATTTATTCATCCTGGTGTGGCGCTGTGGGTTAATGCACCAGACTGCAAAGCCCTTTGAACTGCCAGGTCGGCGGTTGAAGTTCACCAGCTGCTCCTCGGAAACCCTATACAGGGTCACTATGGGACAGAATCAACTTGACGGCACTTAACAACAATAACAACAACAACACCTATTCATCTTATCTGTTAGTCATTCTTAGAATGGGATTTTGGATCCTCCATCTATTTTCATTAGTTTGACAAGAATTTTATCAATTTCTTTTTACATTTTCAAAGAACCAGATTTTAGTTTCATTGTTTTTCTCTGTTTTAAAAAATTTTTTTAATGATTTTTAACTTCATTGTTTTTTTTTTTTTGTTGTTGTTCTTATCTTTATTCTTTCCTCTGTCTGTTTATGTTGTTGTTGTTGTTAGGTACCATAGAGTTGGTACCGACTCATAGCAACCTTATGCACAGCAGAATGAAACACTGACTGATTCTGGGCCAACCTCACTACTGTTGCCACGCTTGAGTTAAGCGATGTTGCCACTTGGCCAATCCATCTCATTGGGGGTCTTCCTCTTTTTCTCTGACCCTCCACCTTACCAAACATGATATCCTTCTCCAGTGACTGGTTCCTCCTGACAATATGTCCGAAGTATGAGAGATGAAGTTTGGTCATCTTGGCCTCTAAGGAGCACTCTGGTTGCACTTCTTCCAAAACAGATCTATTGGTTCTTTTGGCAGCCCATGGCACTTTCAATATTCTCCTTCAACACCATAACTCAAAGGCATCAATTCTTCTACAGTCTTCCTTATTCACTGTCCAGCTTTCGCATCCATATGAGGTTATTGAAAATACCATGACTTGAGTCAGGTGCACCTTAGTCCTCAAGCTGATGTCTTTGCTCTTCAACTCTTTAAAAAGGTCTTGTGCAGCAGATTTGCCTAATGCAATATGTTGTTTGATTTCTTGACTGCTGCTTCCGTGAGTGTTGATAGTTGATCCAAGAAGAATGAAGTCCTTGACAACTTCAATCTTTTCTCCGTTGATAAGAATGCTGTTTATTGGTTTAATTAATTTATTGTTTAAAATTTTTAGGATCATTGGTTTCTAAATTTTTGATCATTGGTTGAGAATGTTACTTATTTTCTAATGGAAGGAGTTAATGCTATAAATCTCCCTCCAAGTACTGCATTAGCTTCATCCCTAAATATTGATACATTGTACTTTATTTTCATACAATTAAAGATATTTCCCAATTTTTTCTTATGACTTCCTCTTTGACCTGTGGGTTATTTAGAAATGAGTTGTTTAATATCTGGAGATTTCCCACATATCTTTGTAGTTCAATTTCATTATAGTCGTTGTTGTTATTGTTAAGTGCTGTCGAGTTGTTTCCGAGCCATAGTGACCCTATATAGGGTTTCTCAGGCGCGACTGGTGAGCTTGAACCACTGACCCTACGGTTTGAAGCGACTTTTCAATCCAGCACATCAACCCACAGTGCTACCCCAGGAGAACTTATTTTGTATGACTTAGATTCTTATAAATTTTGTCTTGTGGGCCAGAATATGCTCTATCTTGATGAATATTTTATATGCACTTATGAAGAATGCTTATTTACATTGATGAATAAACTTTTATAAACATTGTCTACGTCAAGCTAGTTGATAATGTTATTTAGGACTTTTATAATCTTAAAGATTTCCTTCTACTTGTTCTGCTGATTGCTGAGAGAGGAGTGACATTTTTATAAATTTGATTTTTCCTATTTCTCCCCTCAATTCTGTCATTTTTTGTGCTAAGTATTTTGGAGTTTTGTTGTTAAGTGTATATGATCCTTTCATGTGTTGTTGTTAAGTGCTGTCAAGTCAGTTCCAGTTCATAGAGATCCTGTATAGGTTTCTGAGGAGCAGAACAAGAACTGTCGACCTTGTGGTTTACAGTCTAGTGCTGATCCTACAGCACCACACTAGGAGTCCTATGCATAGTTGATTATTTATGATTCTTTGAGCTGAATATAAATTCTCTTCCCATGTAAATTCAAAGAAATTCTTGCATCATTTTTAATATAAACTGAATTTTCTAATGTGCCGAACTGCAAAGTTGGTTTGAACCACAAGGTCAGTGGTTCAAGCTCAGCAGCCACTTCTAGAAAACCCTATATAGGGTCGCTGTGGGTTGGAACCCACTCAACAACACTTGACAACAAAAACAACAACAGAGTGATACTGGAAGCTATATCACAGGGGCATCCATGGGTGGATAGGTTTCAGCGGAGCTTTCAGAGTAAGACCGGAAGCAGGAGAGGCAGACCACTTCTGAACGGTTAACTCTGGAAGCCTTATGTTAGGCGCTGGCAAGTTGGTTCTATCTAACTCATAGGGACTCATGGTTTGGGTCACGTGTACCTTAGTCCTCAAAGTGGCCTCTTTGCTCTTTGACACTTGAAAGAGATTCTTTACAGCATATTTTTCAAATACACTATGTTTTTAGATGTATTGACTGCTGCTTTCATGAGCATTGATTGTAAATCCAAGTAAAATGAAATCTTTGACAACTTCAATCTTTTCTCCATTTAGCATGATGCTGTTTATTGGCCCAGTTGTGAGGATTTTGTTATCTTTACATTGATTTGTAATCCATATTGAAGGTTGTATTCTTTGATGTGCTTCAAGTTATCTTCACTTTCAGCAAGCAAAATTATGTCATCTGCATATCACAAGTTGTTAACGAGCCTTCTTTCAATACTGATGCCATGTTCTTCTTCATCTAGCCCTGATTCTCGGATGATTTGCTCAGCCTACAGATTGAATAGGTATGGTGAAAGGATACAACCTGCACACACACCTTTCCTGATTTTAAGTATCCCTTTGTTCTATCTGAATGACTGCCTCTTGGTCTATGTATACAGCTTCCCCATGAGTACAAGTAAGTCTTCTGGAATTTCCATTCTTTGCAATGTTATCCATAGTTTGTTATGATCCATACAGTTGAATGCCTTTGCATGGCCAATATAGCACAAGTAAACACCTTTCTGGTATCCCCTGCTTTTTATCAAGATCCATCTGGCATCAGCAATGATATCCCTTGTTCCATGTTTTCTTCTCAATCTGGCTTGAATTTCTGACAGCTCCCTCTTGATGTACTACTGCAACCATTTAAAAATTATCTTTAGAAAAATTTTACTTGTATGTAATATTAATGATATTGTTCAATGATTTCCACATGCTGGGCCACCTTTCTTTATAATGGTCACAAATATGGATCTCTGGCAGTCTGTTGTTCAGATAGCTGTCTTTCAAATACCTTGGCATACACCAGTGAGTGTTTCCAGCGCTACATTAGTTTGTTGAAACATTTCCATTTGTCTTCCATCAATTCCTGTAGTCTTGCTTTTTGTCAATACTTTCAGTGCATCTTGGACTTCTTCCTTCAGTGTCATTGGTTCTTGATCACATGCTACCTCCTGAAATGGTTGATAATGACCAATTCTTTTTGGTGGAGTGACTGTATATATCTTCCATTTTCTTTTGATGTTTCCTGCAGCATTCAATGTTTTGCCTATAGAATCCTTCAATATTGTAAGTCAAGGTATAAAGTTCTTCTTCAGTTCTTTCAGTTTCAGAAAATGTTTTACATTCTGGCTTTCTAACACCAGGTCTCTGCATGTTCCATTATAATAGTTTGTCTTTTGGAATAGTCCTTTGAAATTTTCTGTTCAGCTTCTGTCCTTAACCATTCCTTCTATTGCCTTTAGCTACTCATTCACCAGCAAGTTTCAGGGCTTTTCTGATATCTGCTTTGGTCTTTTCTTTCTTTCCTCTCTTTTTAATGAGCCTTTGCTTTTTTCTTGTATGATGTTCTTGCTTGATGTCATTCTATTTCCCTCGGGCCTTCATTCAGTCATTAGTGGTTTTTGCATCAAATCTGTTCTTCAGATGTTCTCTAAATTCAGATGGGATATACTCAAGGTAGTATTTTGGTTCTCTTGGACTTATTTTAATTTCCTTTAGCTTCAGCCTTAAGTTGCATACAAGCAATTCACAGTGTGTTTCGCTGTTAGCTCCCAGCATTGTTTTGTCTGATACTGAGCTTATCCTGTGTGTCTTCTCACAATGTAATCAATTTGATTTCTGAGTATTCTATCTGTCAAGGTCCATGCGTATAGCTGCCATTTATGTTGTTGGAAAAAGGTATTTTCAACGAATAGGCTGTTCATATTACAAAATTCTATTATGTAATATCCATAATTCTATCATCAAAGCCGTATTTTCCAACTATTAAACCCTCTTCTTTGCTTCCAACTTTCACATTCCAATCACCATAATTATCAATGCCTCTTCAGTGGATGTTGGATCAATTTCAGACTGAAGAAATTGGTAGGATTCTTCAATTTCTTCATCACTGAATTTGTTTGGTGCATAACTTTGAAAAATGATTGTACTAATTATTCTTTCTTGTTAATTATTCTTTCTTATTCATGGACAGCTTGTTTTTTCAAGATAGATCATGAAATGTTCTTTTTGATGACG
The DNA here is from genome assembly GCF_000296735.1 of Chrysochloris asiatica. NCBI lineage: Eukaryota > Metazoa > Chordata > Mammalia > Afrosoricida > Chrysochloridae > Chrysochloris > Chrysochloris asiatica. Next base: position 14,080,373 of record NW_006408521.1, on the reverse strand, counting down.
AATTAGATTCCATTCATCTTTAATTTGTAATTCCTGGCATAGTAAATCATATGATTTCTGGATTCAAAATGACCAATACCAGTCAATTTCGGCTTACTAATGCCTAGGCTATTGATTTTTTACAACTTCCAAGTTTCCTAGATTCATACTTCATAATTCCACATTCCAATTATTAATGGATGTTTGCATCTTCTTCTTATTATTTTGAGTTGTGTCCCATCAGTAAATCTCAAAAGCTTTGCTCCATCTATTAAGGTCAAGTTTACTTTGAGAAGGACCTCGTCCCCAGTCTTATTTTGAGTGCCTTCCAACCTGAGTGGCTCATCTTCTAGCACTAGATTAACAGTGTGTAGACAGGGAACAGCTAGAAATTTGAGCCAGAATCAGAAACGGAAATGGAATGAGGGATATCATTGCTGATGAAACCATAGAATACAAAAAAGTTGCTTTTCTTTGTATTACTGACCATGCAAAGGCATTAGGCTGCATGTATCATCACAAACTATGAATAACATTTCAACAAATGGGAACCTCAGAACACAATTGTGTTCATGCAGAAACTCCACACAGACCAAGACACAGTCTTTCTAACAGAATAAGAGGATACTGCATGATTTAAAACCAGGAAAGATGTGTCTCAGGGTTGTATCCTTTCATCACATTTATTCAATCTGTATGCTGAGCAAATGATCCTAGACTATATAAAGAAGAATGTGGCATCAGGATTGGAGGAAGATTTATGGGCAATCTGCAAACTGCAGATGACGCAACCATATTTGCTGAAAGCAAAGAGGACTTGAAGCACTTAGAGTTGAAAATCAAAGAGTAGAGCCTTCAATATGGGTTACACCTGAACATAAAGAAAACCCAAATCCTTACCACTGGATCAATAAGCACCATCATGATAAATGGAGAAATTCTTGAAGTTGTCAGGAATTTCTTTTTACTTGGATTTACTATCAACATGCATGGAAACAGTATTTAAGAAATCAAATGACATCTTGCATTGGGCAAATATGCTGCAAAACCACCTCTTTTGTCACTAAGGTCTACCATGGACCTGATCTAAGCCATGGTATTTTTCACTCACCACATCTGCATGTGAAATCTGGACAATGAATAGGGAAGACTGGAGATGAATTGATGCATTTGAATGATGGTGTTGGTGAAGAATATTGAATATACCACAGATCACCAGAAGAATCAACAAATCGGTCTTGGAAGAAATATAGCCAGAATGCTTCTTAGATAATGAGAATGGTGAGACTTTGTCTCAGGTATTTGGGGCATGTTATCAGGAGAGACCAGTCCCTGGAGAAGGATCTCATGCTTGGTATAGTCAGTAACAAATCTTGGCAAGATGGATGGACTCAGTGGCTGTAACAATGGGTTCAAATGAAGCAATGATTAGGAGCATGGCGCAGGACCGGGCATTGGACCAACATTCATTCTGTTGTACGTAGGGTCGCTGTAAGTCACAACCTACCAGATGGCATCTAACAACAACAGAAAGTGGCGTATACATCTCCATAGTCTTGTAGCTCCTAGACTCCTGCCCCAGTCATCAAGCGACAGCACAAATATGGTTTACTGTTTTGTTTAAATGTACAATGAATGTTTTAGATAGCTTATTTGTAACTTAAGAAACCAAGATGGTGCAATGTTAAGTGCTCGACTGCTAACTGAAACCTCCATGGTTAGAATCCACCAGCAAGAGAAAAATGTGACAGCTTCCGTAAAGATTTACAACCCTGGATGTCCTGTGGTGGCAGTTCTACCCTGTTCTATAGGCTAACTATGAGCGGAATCTAGATGGCAGTGGGCTTATTGTTTTCTGTTGAGTCAGTTCCAACTCATAGGAAATCTTTGTATAGGCTTTTCAAGGAGCAGTTGGTGGGTTTGAACTGCTGACCTTGTGGTTAGCAGTCCAATGCTTGTCCTACAATGGCACACCAAGCCTCTGGCAGTGGGTTTATTTATTGCAGGTTTATTACATCTGGAGTCCTGGTGTGGTGCTGTAGGATAAGCACTTGATAGCAAGGTCAGTTTCAACTGCAAGGTTGGCAGTTCAAATTCACCAGCCGTTCCTCTGAACCACTATACAGGGTCACTATGAGTTAGAACTAAGGAGCTCTGGTAGTATAGTGGTTACGAATCGGGCTGCGAACTGCAAGGTCAGCAGTTTGAAACTACCAGCTGCTCCATGGGAGAAAGATGAGGCTTTCTACTCCCATAAAGATTTACAGCCTTGGAAACCCTGTTCAGGGTCGCTATGGGTTGGAACCGACTCGAGGGCACTTACCAACGAGTTAGAACATATTATACTGTCCTGATTAACAACATATTATATCTGTCCTGATTTTACCACTAGATGGCACTGCCTTCCTGAGAATTTCTTGGTTGTTGCCCATCCTATTTATTTAGTGCAACTTACACTGTGAAGCTATATCAATTCAAGGACAGTTTTTACTGCAATGCTGATTGATGCTTAATAAAACAGACACCATTGGTGTTTTGACACTATAGCAAACAATATGTTGTTTGTGGTTATAGACAGGATCTAGCCATTGTTTGTGGTTATAGACAGCAGTGCCTAAAGAGAAAGTAGATACCACTCTTAGATGTGTTTCAAAATATTTCTCTTTCATATTGAAAAAATTATCCTAACATGAACGTTTTATTAGACTGTCAATTAATGATATTCTTATCAAGACTGGAATGACAAAGTCCTACAGAAGATTTTATAATGTTGTTGTGATATCTCCATAAGGTCTGTTGTTGCTAAGTGCGGTCAAGTCAGTTCCGACTCATAGCGACCCTGTATAGAGTTTCCAAGGGGCAGCTGGTGGTTCAACTCTGTGGTTTAAACCGACCTTGCTTTCCAGTACTTTCTCCCGCAGCATCATAGGACCACAGGTAAGTTACTTAATTAAAATAATTGGCCTTGCTGAATCTTCTGGAAAGAGATGGGAATAAATAGGACACATTCTTCTGGGCTTTATGAGTATCAAGTGAAAGTATGTTTGTGAAAGCACTCTGAAATCGGGGAAGCATTATGGTAATTGTTCCTAATTTTGAAGATTTGAAAATTCAATTCTTATCCATATTTATATTATGTATGAGATGTGACTCTTTCTTTAAGGCAGGCTGTGTAATTCAGTGCAGACCTTATCAAGAATTTTCACAATTGGGAAGCAATTGCATTTTGAGCATCTCTTTAAGACAACCGTCGCCAGGGGGCTGTGTGAGAAGATTCTTTGAGGAAATTATACATTTTTAAGTCAAGTGATTTCTCTACTGGATATTTCTAGTTTGTTTAGTTTATGGGATGAAGTAACTGACTTAGTTGAAAATGTATTTGTGTGTGATAAGCATTTGCCATATGTAGTGATAGTAGTTTACAATCTCTTTATACCTCTAGTGTCCAGCACAGAGTTTGACATAGAATAAGTCTAAAAGAGGTATATAATAATGAAGGAATGATGCATTCTGGTTTTGATTGTTGTTAGGTACAGTCAACTTAGTTCCATCTCATAGTGACCCTCATGTATGACAGAACAACACAATGCTAGTCCTGAGCCATTGCCACTATAGTTGATCTATTTGAGCCCATTGTTGTGGTAACTGTGCCAGTACATCTTATAGAAAGTTTTAGTCTTTTTTGTGGACTTTCACTAAAGTCCGTGAGGATGATATAGAAGAATTCTACCAACTTCTTTAATCTGAAATTGATCAAACACACAATCAAGATGTATTGATCATTACTGGTGATTGGAATGCAAAGGTTGGGAACAAAGAGGAAGGATCACTAGTTGGAAAATATGGCCTTGGTGATAGAAATGATGCTGGAGAATGCATGATAGAATTCTGCAAAAGCAATGATTTGTTCATTTCAAATACCTT
>NW_006408521.1:14056140-14075215 GCF_000296735.1 Chrysochloris asiatica | reverse complement strand
GTGCAACAAGGTTGTATTCTTTCACCATACTTATTCAACCTGTATGCTGAGCAAATAATCCAAGAAGCTGGGTTCTGTGAAGAAAAACGTGGCATCAGGATTGGAGGAAGACTCATTAACAACCTGAAATATGCAAACGATACAACCTTGCTTGTTGAAAGTGAAGATGACTTGAAACATTTATTGATGAAGATCAAAAAGCACAGCCTTCGGTATGAATTACATCTCAATGTCAAGAAAACAAAAATCCTCACCACTGGACAAATAAACAACATTCTTATCAATGGAGAAATGATTGAAGTTGTCAAGGACTTTATTCTTCTTGGATCAACCGTCAACACTCATGGAAGCAGCAGTCAAGAAATCAAACAAATTGCATTAGACAAATCCACTGCACAAGACCTTTTTAAAGCTTTGAAAAGCAAAGATGTCAGCTTGAGGACTAATGTACGCTTGACCCAAGCCATGATATTTTCAATAACCTCATACGTGTGTGAAAGCTAGACAATGAATAAGGAAGACCGTAGAAGAATTGATGCTTTTGAGTTAGGGTGTTGGAGGAGAATATTGAAAGTGCCATGGGCTGCCAAAAGAACCAACAGATCTGTGTTGGAAGAAGTGCAGCCAGAGTGCTCCTTGGAGCCCAGGATGGCTAAACTTTGTCTCTCACACTTCAGACATATTGTCAGGAGGGAGCAGTCGCTGGAGAAGGATATCATGTTTGGTAAGGTGGAGGGTCAGAGAAAAAGGGGAAGACCCCCAATGAGATGGATTGGCAAAGTGGCAGCATCAATGGGTTCAAGCGTGGCAACAGTTGTGATGTTGGCCCATAACAGGACAGTGTTTCGTTCTGTTGTACATAGGGTCGCTATGAGTCGGTACTGACTCGATGGCACCTAACAACAACAACAACTTTATCAAGCATGATGTCCTTATCTAGGGACTGGTCCCTCCTGATAACAAGTCCTTAGTGTGTAAGACAAAGTCTCAGCATACTTGCTTCTAACGATCATCTGGCTGTACTTCTTCAAAGGCAGATTTGTTCATCCTTCTGGCGCTCTATGGTATATTCAGTATTCTTTGTCAATACCATAATTCAATGGCAACAATTCTTCTGTTGTCTTCCTTACTCATTGTGTAGCTTTTACATGCATACAAGATGTTTGAAAGTAACACGGCTTGGTTCAGGTGCAACTTAGCCCTCAAAGTGACATCTTTGCATTTGAACACTTTAAAGAACTTTTTTTTTTTTTTCAGCAATGGATTTGTCATTTGAATGCTTCAGCAAGCAATAGTGTGTTATCTGCATATCAAAGGTTGTTAATTAGTCTTCCTCCAATCCTGGTACTTCATTCTTCCTAGTGTAGCCCATTTTCTTGAGTTATTTGCTCAGCATACAAATTGGTTCTTACATTTCTCCTAACTAGAAGTTTCTTAAGGGTAAAAATGATTTTATTGTTCATTGAATTCTCCTTATATAATAGTGTTTGGCACTGAAAAAGATCCCATAAATTTTTATTAAGGGTATAAATGAATTAACAAATGAACAGATTTGTAGATAAGTATATTGTTACAAAGATGCCGAATACTTAAAGATAAAAATCTTTAATTTATACTCCTAAATTGTTATCTATCTCAAAGTTATGCACTTTTATAACTTGATCTTATTGCTTAAAGCTGTCCAAGCAGTTAGCATGTGTAAGCATCTTTTGACAGATAAAACCTTGGCAAGGAGGTGGAATTCATAAATAGGTTGGAATAGAAAGACTTCAAATGACCTAAATTTTTCAAAAATATTCAGCAATACAGAGGTCTCTGCATATTTAAGTAGCACTTGGGACCTTGAGAACTGACTGGTGAAGTGTGGTTGAGGTTGTTGTTGTTGTTAAGTGCTGTAGAGCTGATTCCGACCCATAGCAACCCTGTATACGGTTTCCAAGGAGTGACTGGTGAGCTTGAACTGCTGACCTTGTGGTTCAAATCAACTTTGCAACCCAGAGCATTAACCCATAGCACCATACCACGGTTGAGGTACACGGATTAAGTGAGATAATCCCATGCTAAGTATTCACTCAGTGCTGTATGTATTTAAGTGATTAATTGACATTTCTTTCTGTCTTGAAATCGTAAGAATGATGTGTGTTTCGTCATTGTTGAATCCCTAGCAGTTAGTACAGTACAAAGTAGATACTGAACACACTGACAACTCAGTCATACCCACTGGCTGTTAACGTATGAAGGTGATATAAATTCCAATAGTAAATACAAGGGGGCAGTGTTCTGCCACCGGAACCCCTACAGGTTCATTTCAGAACCTCATTTTTTAGAAGTCCTTTTTATTTCCCCATAACATGGGGTTTGTTAGGAATTAACAGGTTATAATACAGGATCGGAAAATGGTCAGGCACTGTTGTTTCAGTCAGCTGCTGATAAATGCCAACAGGAAACACCACCACTCAACCATAGGCTTTAGCCTGAAGGCACTTGACTTTGGCTCTGTGGGTCTACAAGAAACCTAGCTCTTCCACTTAATGCCTGATATTGTTGTTAAGTGCTGTCGAGTCAGTTCTGACCCATAGCGACCCTGTATAGGGTTTCTGAGGAGCAGCTGGTGAGCTTGAACTGCCGAACTTGCAGTTCAAATGACTTTGCAGTCTTGTGCATTAACCCACAGTGCCACACCAGGAGGTGCCTAATTCTACAAGCAAGTTTGCGCAAACCCACTCAACTTTGCCCTGTGTGCTGGGACGCTCACTGCTCTGTGTCATGCTCTGGTTCATGGTTCTGCTGCTGCTGATCCTCCACCACTCCTCTGGTGCCACAGCATTTTTTGTCCCTGGGTTGAGGAGGGTCAATGCACAGGGATCTCAGAGTCCAGGGGATCTACTCCTGACTCTCCTTCTTTGATGGTAGTGAGACTGCCCCCTCCTGTTTCTGAGATGGACTTATTTATACTAGGGTTTCAATTTTCTATAATTATAATTAACTGTTGACATCCACAGCTGAATCTTGTCATCTTATTAGCATCTTCTCCCTTCTCTTACTCAGATTTATCAGGAAAAGTAGTTTGATGGGAGTTACCTTATCCTGCAGCGCCACACCAGGATTCCATATACCCAAATATGTAGTCCTGGATTACTAACCGTAAGGTCAGCAGTTCAAACCCACCAGTCACTCCTTAGGAACGCTATGCATTGTTGCTTGATTCAGAACCAATCCATGGTATTTAACAGCAACAAACGATACTCAAATTCGTGGTTAAAGTATTAACGGCCTTTCAAGAAACCATTAAGTATTCTAATTCTCAAAGATAGTAATTCTCAAACTAAGGGATTTGTTTTTCAATTATTCTCCCTTGCAAGGGACCATCTCTCCCTGCCTAAGCTGAGAATCTCAGAGATGTGACTGGTGAGAATGTATCTGACCTTAGCTGGGCTAGGGTGAAAGGGAAGTTGAAATCATGGTGGTAGGAGATTTAGGATAAAAAAGAAAAGAAGCCAAGTCTGGTACTATAGGATAAGCACTGGACTGCTAACCCCAAGTTTGGCAGTTCAAAATCATCAGTTGTTGTTGTTGTCAGGTGCCATTGAGTCAGTACCGACCCATAGCAACCTTATGCACAGCAGAATGAAACACTGCCCGATCCTGGGCCAACCTCAATGATTTCTGCATTCCATTGGGTCACCTCTCTTTGTAATGGGCACAAATACGTATCTCTTCCATTCAGTCGGCCAGATAGTTGTCTTCCAAATTTCTTGGCATAGCTGAATGAGTGCCTCCTGTGTCGCCTTTCTCTCGTGAAAGATTTGAATTTTTATTCCATCAATTCCTGGTGCCTTGTTCTTTGCCAATTCTTTCAATTCACCTTGGACTTCCTCCTTCAGTATCATTGGCTCTTGATCATATGCTACCTCTTGAAACGGTTGAACATCAACCATTTCCTTTTGGTACAGTGACTCTGTGTATTCTTTCCATCTTCTCTTGATGCTTTTTGCATCATTCAATAATTTGCCCAGAGAATCTTTCAATAATGAAAATCGAGGCTTGAATTTTTCTTCAGTTCCCCCAGTTTAAGAAATGCTGAGCGTGTTCTTCCTTTATTATCATCAGTAGCTCCTCTGAAACTCTAAACTGGGTTGCTTTGACTCAAAACTGAGTCAATGGAATTTAACAACAACACACAACAGTCGGAGGCAAGAAAACATGTTCTTTCTTCTTTAAAGGCTTCAGGCTTACTGGTTTTTAAAAATTTACTACCTTGGTGTGGGATTGTTGGATAAGCTCTGGACTGCCAGGTCCATGGTTCAAACTCACCAGTCTCTCCTCATAAATCCTATTCAGGGTCATTATGAGTCTGAACTGACTTGATGACACTTAACAATTGTCTGGAATAAATGAAATGAAATATAGAAGCCTGGCTATATTTATAACCTGGATTTGTTAGTAAACCCAAACCCACTACCATAAAGTTGCTTCTAACTCCCAGAGACTCTATAGGGCCGAATAGAATTGTTCTGTGGGGTTTCAAGGCTGTCAATCTTTAAGCCAACTGCCACATCTCTCTCTTACAGAGTGGCTGGTGGGTTCAAATCACACACTTCTTGATTAGCAGTCCAATGCTTACAAGCATTGTGCCATCAAAGACTCTGACTTTTTTAATGGTGGTGGTGTACCATGGAGTCAATTCCGACTCATAGCGACCTTGCATAGGGTTTCCGAGGTTGTTACCGTGGAATAGCTGATTGTTTCAAACTGCTGACCTTGAGGTTAGCAACCTGACTTGTAACCACTATGCTACCAGAGCTTCTTAATTTGTGAATACAGAGCTCAAATAACAAACATTTAACTGAAAGCTGTTTGAGCTAATTATCCTTTTCTCTTGAGTAACAGAAAATACAATGATACTGTGGTTAAAGTGGTTCTCTATATTCTCTAAAATACTTATCTGCTCTGTTAATGTTGTATAGGGTGTTCAAGGAGTGACTAGTGGGTTTGAACCACAACACCTTGTGGTTAGCAGTTCAGCACCACACCAGGACTTGTTAATGACCATGGACCCTTTCAAAAGGTGATTGTTAACGCTGAATACATAATTTCACAAATGCCTACTGAGTGCTTCCTGTGTTTTAAGGATTTTTCTGGGGGCTGCGGATTAACCAAGGAGACAGGGACTGTGCTTTATGGAATTTAGCCTGCTGGGTATTCTGCCAGGAGTCGGATGGAGAGATATACCTGTATGCAGAACCTAACACCCCTGAAACAACAACTTAGAAATGTTTCATTTTATTAAACTAGGTAAGGATTTGATGATTATTTAGTGCAAACTCAGATGCCTAAAATGGTTAGAAAGATAATATAATTTTTTTTAAAGGATCAGGTGTGGATTACCATTAAGTAAAAAAAAAAAAAAGTATCCAGTTTAAAGGCCCCTCCATCCTACCAACAGCAGAAGCTCTATATAGGGTCGCTATGAGTTGGAACTGACTCGACAGCACTTAACAACAACAATAACATTCCCAAAAACAGGAGTGCTGGTGGTGCTGTAGGGTAAGCACTGGACTGCAAGGTCAACAGCTGTTCAAGCCCATCAGTGGCTCTGTAGGAGAAAGATGAGGCTTTCTGTTCCCATAAAGATTTAAAGCCTCAGAAACCCTATACATGGGTCATTGTGAATCAGAACTGACTCCATGGCAGTGAACAACAACTCCTAATAAGAATCCCTGGTTAGGTGCTGAGCTGATAACTGCTAGGTCAGGGGTTCAAATCCACCAGCCAGCCACTCCTCGGGAGTAACATAAGGCTGCATGCTCCCATAAAGGTTTACTACATAGGGTTGCTATGAGTCAACATCCACGCGGCAGTGAGTGTGGTTTTTTTGATTTTTATTTTTGACCCATCCACCCAATAACTCCTGGTGTGGTACTATGAGCGCTGGACTGCTAACCACAAGGTTGGAGGTTCAAACCCACCAGTTGTCCCTAGGAAGCCCTATACAGGGTTGCTATGAGTTGGAACTGACACCACAGCATCATTTAACAGCAACAACAAAAAGGTTCAGCTGGAATGTCTTCTCATTTATATACAAAAACAAGACCTCCTCCTATCTTCCACCTCCCCGCTCTACTTTCTCCTAAAGGCACTAAACAGAGTGAACTACTTTGGGAAAGGTGAATCTAGACAACTAGGAGGTTGAGATGGCAAGGGAAACTAAAAAAACCCTTGCCCTGGGGTCAAGTCTAACTCACAGTGACCTAGGGGACAGAGTAGAACTGCCCAATAGGGTTTCCAAGACTGTACTATCTTTTCTGGTGTGGCACTGCCGGTTAATGCCATAAACTGCAATGTCAGTTTGGGCTGTTAAGGTCGGCAGTTCCAACTCACCAACTGCCCCTTGGGAACCCTGTACAGGGTCGCTATGAGTCGGATCCCGACTCGATGGCACTTAGCAACAAACAACAAATCTCTTTTCTAATGTGTCATAACAACACAGAAGATGCTGACCTTCATATTTCAAATGAAAAGAATATAGAAGCTCTTTTTTTTAAAATGAGAAAATATATATTGTTTCCCTTCCAATACATGAAAAAAAAAGACCAAAAATAAAAAGAGAAGAAAGTAATTTCCTTTTTTTTTTTCCTTTTCTACTGTCTTTTTCTTTTCTCCTTCCTCTACTTCTTAACTGCCTTCCCCCATCAGCCAAGTTAGCAAGTGTCCACACTCCACCTGGTGAATAATTCTTTCTTTCTTCCCACCTCTGGTAACTATCACAGCATTTATTATAGAATGAGAACTGTTTCTTGAGTTTTCACAGTAGTGGTTTCATACAGTATCTGTCCCTTTGTGACTCACTAATTTCGCTCAGCATGATGTCCTCCCGATCCCTCCAGGTTTTACAGATTCATCCTTATTCTTCAATGCTGCATAATACTCCATTATGGGTATGCACCAAAGTTTGCTCAACAGTTATTATGCCGATGGGCACCTAGGCAATCTCCATTTTTTTGCTATTATGAATAATTGAATAATGCTGGAATGACTATGAATAGGCTTATACTTATTCATGCTACAACTCTTGTTTCTTACGATAGATACCAAGTAGAGTGATTGTGGGACCATTCGATATTCCTATTTTAACCTTCTGAGAATGTGCCATACCATTTTGCAGTTCCACCAGCAGTGTAGGAATGTCCCACACTCTCTCCACAGCCTCTCCAGCATTTTTGTTTTGGTTTTTTTTGTACTTTGCGATCAATACCGGGTTAAGATGATATCTTAATGTTGTTTTGATTTGCATCTCTTTAATGGTTCTGTACGTAAGCACTAGATGTGAACCACAAGATCAGCAGTTGGAGCCCACTAGCTGGTTCATGGCAGAAAGAGAGGCTTTCTGCTCCTGCAAAGATGCACAGCCTCGGAAACTATACAGTAGGTTTGGAAGTGACTTTGTTGTTGTTGTTAGGTTCTGTTGAGTTGGTTCTGACTCATAGCAACCAACCTTATGGACAACAGAATGAAACACTGCCTGGTCCTGCACCAACCTCACAATCGTAGCTACGCCTGAGCCCATTGTTGCTGCTGCCACTGTGCCAATCCATCCCATTGGAGGGGTGGGGGCTACAGGGGGTAGGGTCTTCCTTTTTTATCACTGACCCTCCACTTTGCCAAGCATGATGTCCTCCTCTAGGGACTAGTCACTCCTGATAATATGTCTGAAGTATGAGAGACTAAGTCGTATCATCCTAGCTTCCAAAGAGAATTCTGGGTATATTTCTTCCAACACAGCTTGGTTTGTTCATCTGGTAGCCCATAATACTTTTAATATTCTCCTCCAACATCATAATTTGAATGCCTCATTTTTTCTACAGTCTTTCTTATTCATTATCCAATTTTCACATGCATATGAGGCAAAAGTTCAAAATGGCCTCACTGTGTCTACCTGGAAGAGCCTTTTGTTATCACGGCTTAGCTTCTCCTCTCAGTTAAGTGTTCAACCCACTTATCCAAACTTTCCTTTGAAACTCAGGGTTCCAGAATTATCATTTGTGTGTGCTTTGTTTGGTCTCCTGTGTCTTTGTTGCAGAGGGTCTGAATCTGCCTACTCCACCATCTTGGCCCCAAACTCCAAACTGTAATCTTTATGAGAGTAGATTGACACACCTTTCTCCTGGGGATCTGCTGATGGATTACAAATACTGACCTTTCATTTAACAGCGGAGTGCTTAAATGCTGTGCCACTAGGGCTTCTCCTCCATCCCTACCATCCTCACACACACAAAAAGCAAGAGACTGTACAGACCCAGCTGGGATGACTATTAAACAGTACAAGACCACAGAATGAACCGTGACCACAGGCTGTGGTGTAAAGGGGGTTTCTTGCTTTCTTATTTCCTCAAAGCTTTTTCTAGGCCATTAAATGAGCTTCACCTCTTGGATTTGATTCTTCTAAGCCTACTGCTGGATTTCACTGGGCACAAATCATGGGGTGTAGCCATCTCCAAAAGCTCTCAGAAGAGAAGTGAGGTGGGTTTGCTGTGCCTTCCACTCTTGTCATTTGTGAATATGGGAAATGAGGTGGAGGCAGGGAGTCTCTGAGGTCAGATTTATTAAAGGGAAGCGAGAAATCTGGAGTTTCATGTGATGCCTCTTACTTTAAGAAGGTTGTCAACTAATAAGAACTTTTTTAATGTTGTGGACTAATTCATCTCAAGGTCAAATTTGTCCTGTGATCCAAAAGTTTAATCTCTTACCTAATCCAGGCCCTAATTTTACAGATGACATAACAGACTCAGAGGAGTTAATGACTTGCCCAACATGTAATTTGTTTCCTTTCCATAAAATGGCAGCAAAATGTAGGGGGGTAAAAAGAATAAATATAGATAGCAATTATTAACTTTAAATAGTTTAGGATTGAAATGAACAATGTTTCTGCTGAGATGATTCAAAAGAGGGTGCTTTATGCTAATAATTGTTAGGGTACCTGCTGTGAAAAATGGTTATTATTGCTAAATGGCTACTGAGGAAACAAAAGATTCATTTCTCTGGCTGGCATGGTTATAAACAGCTACCATGGTGGTCCTTTGAGCACTTGTCTAATGTGAGTACATAACTTCAGACACAGCAGTGTGTTGGCAAACAGCTGCAAATAACATATCAAGAAGTTCTGGGCAAATCAAGCACTCTATTGTTTCATAAAGCCAATAAAAGCATATGTGGATATTACAATTAAATTAAGAAAAAAATGGTTCAATAACTCACAGGAAACAAACATGTGGGTTTCATGAAGGAACAAAAAATGGAAGAGGAATGGTGTCACATTTATGGTGTCGACTTCATTGTTGAAAAGAGCATTTCAAGATCTATCTTAAAGTAGAACACTGGACCACAAGGTTGCCTTGAACTACTAGGTTGGCAGTTAAAACTCACCAAGGTGCTTCTCAGAAACCATATATAGGAACAGTATGAGTAGGAACTGACTTCACGGCGCTTCACAACAATGGAAAGAGAGGGATCCTGGTGTGGCATTGTAGGATAAGCACTAGACTGCGAACTGCAAGGTCAGTGGTTCAAACTCACCATTCAGTTCTTAGAAATCCTATACAGAATTGCTATGAGTTGTGACTGATTCAACAGTACTGAGCAACAAACAACGAATGGAAGGAGATGATGGAAAAACTTAATATCATCAACCAAAAGAAGGCCAAAGAGCTCACTGTGGGACAGGTCATCAATGAAAGCTGAAGAAAATATAAACAATCCAGGGGATTTCAAATATGACCTTGAGTATGTCCCATCTGAATTTAGAGATCATCTTAAGAACAGATTTGACACATTGGGCACTAATGATTGAATACAAGACAAGTTGTGGGATGACGTCAAGAATATCATATATATAACAAAAAATCAATTAAAAAGGCAGGAGAGAAGGTAAAGGCTGAAATGGATGTCAGAAGAGACTCTGAAACTTGCTCTTGATTGTAGAGAAGCTATAAAGTGACTGGAAGAAATAATGAAGTAAAAGAGCTAAACAAAAATATTCAAAGATCAACTTGAGAAGATAAAATATTAAAATGAAATGTGCAAAGACCTGGAGTTAGAAAACCAAAAGGGAAGAACATACTCATTTCTCAAGCTGAAAGAACTGAAGAACTTCAAGCCTGAAATTGCAATATTGAAGGATTCTATGGGCTAAATATTGAATGATGTTGGAAGGAAGCATTAAAAAAAAAAAAAAAAGATGGTAGGAATAGAGTCACTGTACCAACAAGAATTGATTGATGTCCAACCATTTCAAGAGGTAACATACGATCAAGAATCGATGGTAGTGAAGGAAGAAGTCCAAGCTGCACTGGAGACATTAGCAAAAAATAAGACTCCAGGAATTGATGGAATACAAATGGAAATGTTTCAACAAACTGATGCAACACTGCCAAGAAATTTAGAAGAGAACTATCTGACCAGCCGATTGGAAGAGATCCGTATTTATTCCCATTCCAGAGAGAAGTGACCCAATGGAATGCGAAAGCAATGGAACGATATTATTAATATCACTAACAAGTAAAATTTTGCTGAAGATAATTCAAGTTGCAGAAGTACATCTACAAGGACCTGCCAGAATCAGAAGAGGACATGAAAAGAGGAATATCCTTGCTGATGTCAGATGGATCTTAACTAAAAACACACAATACCAGAAAGATGTTTACTTTTGTTTTATTGACTATACATAGGCATTTGACTGTGTGAATCATAACAAACTATGGATAACATTGCAAAGAATGGGAATTCCAGAACACTTAATTATGCTCTTAACAGAACCTGTACACAGACCAAGAGGTAGTAGTTCTAGCAGAACAAAGGGATGCTGCATAGTTTAAAATCAGGAAAGGTGTGTGTCCAGTTTGTATCTTTTTATTATACTTACTCAATCTGTATGCTGAGCAGATAATCTGAGAAGCTGGAGTAATGTGAAGAAGTACATGGATTTAGGATTGGAGGAGGGATCATTAACAATTTGGAATTTACAGAAGATACAACCTTCCTTTCTGAAAGTTAAGGATTTGAAGCACATACTGATGAAGATCAAAAACTAGTCTTCAGTACGCATTAAATAAATGTAAAGAAAACAAAAATTCTCACAACTGGACGAATGGGCAATATCATGATAAATGGAGATAAAACTGACATTGTCAAGAATGTCATTTTACTTGGATCCTCAATCAGCATCATGGAAGCAGCAGTCAAGAAATCAAAAGGCATATTGTATTGGGGAAATCTGCTGGAAAAGACCTCTGGAAAGTGTTCAAGAGCAAAAATGTCATGTTGAGGAAAATGAACGCTTAACCCATCCCAGGGTATTTTCGGTAGCCTCATTCATATGCATGTGAAAGCTGTTCAATAAATAAGGAAGATCATAGAAGAATTGACGCATTTCGATTATGGTGTTGGTGAAGAATACAGAATATACTATGGACTGCCAGAAGAACAAATCTGTGTTGGAAGAAGTATAGTCAGAATGTGTCTTAAAGTGAGAATGGTAAGACTTCATCTCTTGTACCTTAGACATTTTATCAGGAGAGACCAGTTGCTAGAGAAGGATATTGTGCTTGGTGAAATGGAGTGGAGGGTCAGCATAAAAAGGAAGACCCCAACAAGATGGATTGACACAGAGGCTGCAACAATGGGCTCAAACATAGCAACATTTGTGAATATGGCACAAGACAGGGCAGTTTCGTTCTGTTGTGCTATGAGTTGAAACTGACGTGACAGCACCTAACAACAACAACAACAGTAACTATCATGTTCCAGGCACCATGTTAGAGGCTGGGGACACAACAGTAGATGCAATATACAGGGTTCCTGCTCTCGTAGACTTTTTAACTTAGAGTCAAACAAAATGAAAGCACATGGTACAACATTCAAGCTGCAATAAATATTATGAAAGAAACAAGGGTTCATATGAAGAATAATGGGCTGAGGGAGATTGAATTTAAATAGAGCTATCTTAGAAGATGCTTCTGCAGAGATGATATTTAAACTGTGAGGAGTTTTCCAGGCAAGGAGAACTACAAGTGTTTCCCTAAGTGGCTGGGCGTGGGGAGTGTGGCTCATGATGTTACAGAGAGACAGGTGGGGCCATGACACACTTATGGGCAGACCATGACACATGTGTGGGCAATCATCAGATCATTTCATGTATTTTTTTTTAGTGCTTTCACAACCAAAGAAAAGTTTTAAGCTGTGGGGATATTTAAGTTTTTTCATTTAAATATTTTATTGTGAATTGAGTGGAGGTTTACAGAGCAGCTCATCAGTTGTCCATTCAACAAGTCAGACACTTCATTTCTTACAGAATGACTGCAATTCCCTCAATGGAACATCACTTATTTCATTTCTTCTCTTTGATTCTTATTTCCATTTCTTCTTCTTTCCCATCCTTTATGAATTTTCCCCTTAGGTAAATGCTGCCCTTCTGATCTTGAATGGTTAACCATTCTATGGTGTGCATACATTACTAACTAATGTTGTTGACCCCCCTCCACCCCCTGAGAATTGAGTCACATAGGTGAGTACAGTTCCAAATCTGAAGGGTTACCAAGGGTCATAGTTTCAGGTTCCTACAGTTTCTTTCTAATCAATAAGACCGATCTTTTTAAAAAAAATTTTAATTATAATTTTGTGTTTTAGTCCACATTTTCTCCTACTCTATCCAGGACCTTCTAATATGATCCCTTTCAGAGCAGTTGGTAGTGGTAGCTGGGCACCATCTAGTTCTTCTGGTCTAAGGGTTATGGAGACTGATGGTCATAAGTTCCATGAGTCCATTGGACTAATTGTTTCCAAGTGAGGTTATTTAAGTTTTGAGAAAATCATTCTTGGTGATCTATGGAGAATGAACTGGAGGATGGTAAGAGCAGAAGCAAGGAGATCCATTTCTTGTTGTTGTAAAATGCTGTTGAGTTGGTTCCGACCCATAGTGATCCTGTATAGGGTTTTTGAGGAGCAGCTGGTGAACTTCAACTGCAGACCTTGCAGTTAAACAGTTTCACAGTCTGGCACATTGACCTGTGGGTCAATGCCACACCAGGAGTCCATTGTTGTTGTTGTTAAGTACCATCGAGTCAATTCTGACCCATAGCAACCCTGTATAGGGTTTTCAAGGAGCAGCTGGTGATCTTGAACCACTGATCTTGCAGTTCAAATGGGACTGTTATTATAGAAATGGGCAATAAAAGATGGCAGACTGGATTAGAGTGTTGGCAATGCAGATAGAAAAATGTGTGGCAAATTTTGAGATATTTTTAAATGAGATAATCCACAGGACTTGCTGATGTATTGATGCAGGAGACAAGAGATGACTAGATTTCTAGCTTGGTGAATGGAATGGATGGAAGTTCAACATAACAAAACTATAAGTACATCTGTTCTACTTAAAGAAGGAGAAAGTAAAGAAGGAAATCTGGATCCTGTCTACTGGGGTGATTTCCTTCTCTCCAATTGACCTTGGGTTTCCAGAATTCTTAAATTACAGTCTTCAAAATTTAGGATGCTGAGCCATTTGGACAGCTAGTAACATGTATGTTCCTGAAATGTAAGTTCCTGGGATGTTCATTCAGTAGGTCTCAAGTGGAGCTTCATTATCTATAGTTTGAACAAGTTCCCTAGGTAACTCTGTTATAAGTTGTTTTAGGCGCACACTCTGAGACACACTAGGACTTTGGGAGGGCACAGTTTGAGAACCCTATCCAAACTCTACCAGAATATATATAATGTTTCTGGAGCAGAGCACTTGAGGCAGAGAGCAAGATAGTTCTCTACCAGAATATATATATAATGTTTCTGGAGCAGAGCACTTGAGGCAGAGAGCAAGATGGTTAAAGGGATGTGTCAGAAGACTAAACAAGCATAAACCCACTGCTTCACTAACCTTCAAATTGGGTGGAACAACCGGAAAATATTTGTTGAAGACCATGTATAGCTTCTTCTTATAATAGACTGATTATTTTTGTTTGTTTGTTTTTTAAACCAAAGAACCAGAAACAAGATAGTTTTTTTTCACTTTATGCTTCTTTATTCTTTTTATTCTATTGAAATAAAATATATCTGATGATGATTTCTAGTCCTAGAAACTCTGAGTGGTTCTTTCAGTCTGAGGGATACACTGTACTTCCCTAACTTACTGATACTATCATGGCATGATCTATAACCAAGAGAACCATATGGGTTTTTAAGTATTTATCTGCTGAAAGAAGCAGACACCATAATGCATTGTATGTGTAATTTTTGTAAAACTGTGTGTTCTTGCCGCTGTGGCTCTGCGGGTTAATTCGCTGGATGGCAAAGTCTGTTTGAACTGCAAGGTCGGCGGTTCAAACTCACTAGCCACTCCTTGGAAACACTACACAGGGTTGCTATGACTCAGAACCGATATGACAGCACCTGACAACAACAACGTTGACAACAACAATGTGTTCTTGCAGCAGAAACTAACTAATTGCGGAATTGGGCCATTGTTAATTTACCTTGATGTTCTGTTTATTTGAGTGGCTTTACCCTGACAAAATATTTTCTTTAATTTGCACTTTTTGCATTTATCAAAATGAAAAATGATGAAGTAGAAATTTGGTAATGAATTCATTTAGAGAAACAACATGAAGAATAAAAGAATGGAAATCAGCCCAAAGTTGTTTATACAGGCAGTCTCTAAGATACAAAGATACAGGCTGAGTATCTTTGAGCGGAATTTGTAGGTGAGCTGCAGCAGGCGTGTACATTTCTTATTTAGTTTTATTTTAGTGCAAAGAAGGTGCTGTGGTGGTGCACTGGGTTAAATGATTGCCTGCAATCTGTGCCATCAGCCCTTTGAGCCCTTTGAGCCCTTTGATGGTTTGAACTCATTAGCTGCTCTGCAGCAAGGGAGAAGACGCTTCCTAAAGACTGTCAGCTCTGGAAACCTCGGGAGCAGTTCTCTGTCCTATAGGTTCACCATGGGTCCATATCGACTCCATGGCCACTGACTTGGTTTGATCTTGGTTACGACAAGAAAAGGCTTGGAGGCTTTTCAATGATTTAAAAGCTGTGAAGGATTTAAAGAATTTGTCATTTCCAGTTGGGGTTGGTTCAATTATTTCAAAATGAGAGCAAATTTGCATAACATTAAAGGGCAAATATGAGTTATCCATAAATGGATGTTTGTAACCTGGAGATTTACCATATCTCAGAAGCAAAATTAATTAGTTAATTTAAGAGGCCTAGGAAATGTGATTATTTACATATACATCAAAATACGTTAAAAATCATTATAACTAATGACCTTACTAAATCTTAGGAAGGAGCCTTGTTGGTGCTGTAGGAGAGGCACTAGACTGCTAATCACAAGGTCAGCAGTTCAAACCCACCAGCCACTCCATGGGAGAAAGAGCAGGCTTTCTGCTCCCATAAAGATCGACAGCCTCAGAAACCCGTATACAGTGTCGCTATGAATTGGAATCGACTTGATGGCAGTGGATTGATTCTTGGTTGGAAGTTTCAGGGAAAATATTGACAACTGAATGTATATCATTTAGATGCTTGTAACAAACGCTTTTAATAAATAAGTTTATTAAGTTTCCACTTGTGTTTATGCTGTAGGCAAGTGACCAGTCTAGCTGGAACTATTCATTCCCTTCAAATGATGTACGGAGCACTTTGGCGTTGCTGTGACCTGGCCTTGCTCATCTTTGCTCAGTCTTCTCTCGAAAGTGAATGTTTCCCTTTTGCTGGCACATGCCTCTCCCTTCTCTGTGACTTACGCAGTACTAGTGGTGTGTTGTTCTGATCACCCCTAGTGGACTGCAGAAAGTCCTTGGCCCTCAGCTCTTGTCTCCTCTCTGGAAATCTCCAGCCCCCCAACCCCAATCCCTGCTACCCTCCTTGTCTTTTGTACTAAAGATTTTCAAACTGTACCTTTAAGCTTGACCTTGCCCCTTGATCCCTGACCTGAATTTCTAATAGCCTACTGGGGATTTCACGCCCACCTCAAGCTCCACGTGTTTAATATTGAATAGTTCACAAGCTGCTTACCATCCCTTACCCTCTCTGTTACGATCACTGTCCTCTTGGTTGAAAATACACAGGTCATCTTTGCTTTTCCTGTCCCCCTTCCACTTCATATCTGATCAGCTACTCTGTCCTATTGATTTCCTCTGTTCTCTTCAAAATGGCTTATTTACTTACTGCCAGAGACACCTTGCACGTTCCCACTGGTAGTATTATTAACTGCAGTTTCACCTACCAGGAATTTCTTCATCCCTGCTTACTAAATGCTCCATGGAGGAGTTCTAATCCCACCTCCTCTATAAAGTCTGCATTCACCTCACTAGTTTCTCTCCAAAGGACTCTACTTCTTTGAATTTTCCAACCAAGTATTGACTTTCTTTATCAAAATGATCATGCACCTATTCTTTTTGAAACATATTATGAAGTCATAATAAAGGTGTTCTTGAAGTACTTTGTTCTTTAACTTCTCTCATTTGCACGCCTTCTTATATATCTAATTAGATTATAAATTCCTTGAAGACAAAAAGCATGTATTAAGCCACCATTGCACTAAGTACAATGTCAATACAGATTAAATATTTTTAAATATTGGCTAATTTGTTTGCGTTGGCTTTATTTGGTTAAAGGTATAAATGACAACCACACGGTTTTCAATTTGTGAGCTCATTAAATTGGCTCATTAAACAGAAATAACTTCTTTTCTTATATTGTTCATAAAATATTTTTAAAAATTATTTAAAATCAAACAATGAGAAGAATATAGTAGCATCATAAAAACTGGGGGAAAGGCTTTCAATAGATGTATTTTTAAATTTTCTCTGTGTACTGTTTAACAAAAGATAGTTAAATCGACAGGCAGTGAGAATTTATATTAATCTCTTGGTGAAATACTGCTGCATGGCAAACAACCACAACTTCTGTGGCTCCACAGTAAGTATTCATTACTGTGTATGAATCTGTAGGTTGGTGGAGTGGTTCTGTTGGTCTGAGCTGGTCTCTGTAGGCTCACTTATGCACCTGCAGTTCACTGTGCGGCTGGTAGGCAGTTTTGCTTATCTTGGCTAGGTACTTATTCATGTCTAAGACTTTGGCTGGGACAACTGGGCTGACGCCGCCCAGCCCCATGTGTTCTCTTATCTTTCAGCAGAGTAGGCCAGACTTCTCCCTGTGGGGATGACAGGGTTCTGAGAGAGAGCCAGGAATACATGACCCCTTAAGGTCTATACTAAGAACTGGTTTACCATCATTTCCATTGCATTCTATTGTCTAAAGCAAGACTAGCTCTAATTCAAAGAATGGGCAATAGGCCCCGCCTCTCAGTTAGAAGAAGCACAAAGTAACATTACAAAAGATATAGAAGCAGAGGTGGACAGAATCAGAGCTGATTTTGCAATCGATCGACTCCAATTTAGACAGAACTAGTTTCATCTGCTTCCACATATACTCATGCAGAACTTGTACATAGATCAAGAGACAGTCTTTTGAGCACAAGGGGATACTGTGTGATTACAAATCAGGAACTATGTGTATCAGGGTTATATCCTCTCACCATATGTATTTAGTACATATGCTGAGCAAATAATACAAGAAACTGCATGATATGAAGAAAAACATAGCATAAGGATTGGATGAAGACTCATTTACAAACTGAAATATGCAGATTACACAATTTTGCTTACCAAAAGTGAAGAGGACTTGAAGAAGCACTTACTGATGAAGATCAATGACTATAGCCTTCATTATATTTTAAACCTCAATGTAAAGAAAACAAAAATCCTCATAACTGGACCAATAAGTAACACTATGATAAAGTGAGTAAATATTAACATTGTCAAGGATTTCATTCCACATTTAAGGCCCATGGAAGTAGTGATCAAAAAACCAAATAATGTATTGCATAAGGAAAATCTGCTGCAAAAGATCTTTTCAAAGTTTTATATAGCAAAGGTGATACTTTTATGACCCAAGCCATGCAATGGTATTTCCAATTGCCTCAAATGCATGTGAAAGCTGGACAATGATAAAGGGAGACCAAAGAAGAATGGATGCATTTGAATTATGTTGCTGGTGAAGGCAAAGGTTGGGAACAAAGAGGAAATATCAGTAGTTGGAAAATATGGCCTAGGTGATAAAAATAATGCTGGGGATCACATGATAGAATTCTACAAAACCAATGATTTGTCCATTTCAAATACCTTCTTTTAGACAGCATGAGAGATGATTATACACATGGACTTCACCAGACAGAATACGCAGAAATCAAATTGACTACATCTGTGGAAAGATATGGTGGAAAAGCTCCATATGATTAGCCAAAACAAGGCCAGGGGCAGATTGTGGAACAGATCATCAATTGCTCATATGCAAATTCAAACTGAAGCTGAAGAAAATGAAAACAAGTCCACGAGAGTCAAAATATGATCTTGAATATATCCTACCTGAATTTAGACACTGTCTGAAGAACAGATCTGATACATTAAACACTAAAGACCGAAGACCAGAAGAGTTGTGGGATGACATCAAGAATATCATACATGAAGAAAGCAAAAAGTCATTAAGAACACAAGAAAGAAGGAAAAATGGATGTCAGAAGAGATACTGAAACTTGCTCTCCAGCTAAAGTACATGCTAAAGTACATGGAAGAAATGAGGAGGTACAAGAGCTGAACAGAAAATTTCAAAGGTCAGCTTGAGAAGACAAAGTCAAATATTACAATGAAATGTGCAAACACCTGGAGTCAGAAAACTAAAAGGGACCAACATGCTCAGCATTTCTCAAGCTGGGGGAACTGAAGAAAAAAAATTCAAGCCTTGACTTTCGTTATTGAAGGATTCTCTGGAGAAATTACTGAATGATGCAGAAAGCATCAAAAGAAGATGGAAGGAATACACAGTCACTGGACCAAAAGGAAATGGTTGATGTTCAATCATTCCAAGAGGTAGCACATGATCAAGAGCCAATGATATTGAAGAAGGAAGTCCAAGGTACATTGAAGGAACTGACAAAGAACAAGGCACCAGGAATTGATGGAATAAAAATTGA
>NW_006408521.1:14041115-14054685 GCF_000296735.1 Chrysochloris asiatica | reverse complement strand
GAGGAAGGCAAGACTTTGTGCTGCTTACTTTGGACATATTTCCAGGAGGTACCAATCCCTAGAGGATGATATCATGCTTGGTACAATGGAGGTCAGTAACAAAGAGGAAGGTCCTCCACGAGACGGACTGACACAGTGAGTGCAACTACGGGCTCAAACATTCTTACTATTGTGAGGATGACGCAGAACCTGGCAGCATTTTGCTCTGTTACATATAAAGTCACTGTGAATAAGATTCAATTTGATGGTATTTAGCAATAACAATAATAGTTTCACATACTAGCACTATTTACCAGGTGCATGATAAGATTGGACAAGTCATCTAATCACTGTGAGCTATTATTATTCCTCAATGGAAAATAAATACTGTGCGGATTGAATGAAACAACATATATACAGAGTTTGGGGCTTCTGGAGAATTCAGTATATATCAATAAATTTCCTATAACTCTCCCTTCAAGAGGTTGCTCTTAACATATGGAAATTAAAATTTTTTATTAAAATCTAATTTGGAGAAATAAAATGTTAAAAACAAATGCATTTAAAAATTACATGCATGTTTGATAATAACTTGGAAGACTTTGAGCAAGTTCACTGGGAAACTAAGCCCAAAGGTATTAAAATCAGTAGGACCTATGTGCTAACGGCATGGGATCAATAAAGGGTAGGTCAGGAAGTCTGTGGTTCAGAATGAGGGAAATTTCTTATCCAACTGGAAAGAGGTAGAACCTGTCTTGAACTCCCATCCACCTGATGCCCAAACCTAGATTTTTAACCACTATGAGCTAGAGTTGAATGGTAAAGCTTTGCAAATAAATTGCTTTTCAAAAATTTATTTCTTTTTATACACATACTCAAACTTGCTCTTGAGCATAGATTAATAAAGTGAAATGGAAAATATGATGAAATTAAAGAGTTATACTAAAGATTTCAAAGAGCAGCTTGAGAAGACAAAGTCAAGTATTATAATGTGTGAAGACCTAGAGTTAGAAAGCCTAAAGTGAAGAACATGCTCAGCATTTTCGAAGCTGAACGAGTTCAAGAAAAATTCAAGCTGGGAGTTGCAGAATTGAAGGATTCTGTGGGCAAAATATTGAACAATGCTGGAAGCATCAAGAGAAGATGGAAGGAAAACAAGGTCACTATGCCAAAAAAGTGATAATATTGAATGAAGAAGTCCAAGATGCACTGAAGGCCTTGGCAAAAAAAAAGGTTCCAGGAATTGAGGAATAAAAATTGAAATGTTTCAGCAAACTGATTTCATTTTATAGATAAGAAATTCAAGGTGTTTGGAGGTTGAAAAATTCTTAATTTCAGACTGCTAAGAAATGGAGTCCTGGTGAGGTCCTGCAGGTTAATGTGCTGGAGTGTAACGTGTGTTTGAACCTCAAGGTTGGTGGGTCAAGCTCACCAGCCTCACCTCGGAAATCCTATACAGAGTTGCTATGAGTTGGAATTGACTCAACAGCACTTAACAACAACAACAAGGAATGGCAGAGTCCATTTGGCACTGTAGGATAAGCATTGGACTGCTAACCATAAGGTTGGTAGTTCAAACCCACCAACCACTTCCTGGAAATCCTATACAGGGTCGCTATGAGTCAGAACTGACTTGATATTTCCAAATTCAATGCCTTTTAGTTATATCATGACTTCATGAAGAAGAAAAGTGGGTAAAAACGATTCCAAACGAAAGTCAATGAGAGAGAGTTCTATCACCAGAAACAAGGCAGTAAGATGGAAAGGAGAAATAGGGAGTTTGTGGGGCATAAGGGTAGATGGTAGTGATGACTTCAATGTCTGGTGTTTTAACATTTGAAATGATGGTGAGGGACAGTTCCAGTGGAAATATCCATTGGGCATCTGGCAAAAAGAATTGGAGTTCAGGGAGAGGTCAGAACTGGTAATACAGACTTCAGAGCTGATGACAGGCATGAGTACATTCTCCAAAGGGGGTGGAGACAGGGGTTAAGAAAGGAGAGCAGAGAAATACGGGCTAAATTCTAGAAAATGCTCATGAGAAAAAGAATGTTGTGGTGAAAGAGGAAGAAAGTGGGACCTGAAAGGTGCCTTTAGGACATGTTCTTATGAAATAAGTCAGAAGAAAACAGGAACCTGAGAAGGTTATTTAAAACTTATGTTTCTTAGTGGGCAAAGGAGAATCTCACTCACAATTTCCTTTTTTCATGTAGTGTGTTAACCTGTGTAACTGACAGTGTGAAATATTTTCATTTGATCTCTGAGGTATTTGTAGTTAGCCTTAAAATCTTTATTAATCATAAAAAAGCAAACTTTCAAATTCTATTCAGTCAATAGCTTTAAGGTTCTATTCCAACACTCAGCCTCCTGGTAGCTTTCAGTCTGATGTGGGTACCCTAAATGTTACTCATCTGACTCAATGTTCTCATCTCTCTCTGCTGAGTCCACATATCCTTGTTTGATCAAATATCAGGAACAAACAATTCCTTCCATAATGGATGTACACTTAGGTGTCATGCTTCTAAGAATTTCATCTGAAAATTAATTCTGCTGAACCATGGAGGAATATGATTTTAAGTTAATATAGTTGTCATTTACTAGATACAACTGGTAGTTATTGGACTAAGAATACTGTGAGGGGACTACAAAAAGTTAATGGAAAAATGGAATGAAAAGATAATGGAAAATTTCCACAACTTTTGAAGGCTCCCTTGTACAGGCAGTACAGTGACTGGGGAGGAAGAGAGTGGGGAAAGGACTGGAACAAAGCTATAAATAGTAGCTGAGATTTTAGATCTGCTGACCAAATCAGCAGAAGGTTGAAATTTAAACAATAACGATGTGAATATAGTATGATGACCCACGAGACTCTTGGTGTGGTGCTGTAGGATCAGCACTGGACGGACTGTGAACCACGAGGTTGGCAGTTCAAACCCACCACCTGCTCCTTACAAACCCTATATAGGGTCACTATGAGTCGAAACTTAGCAACAACATAGTACAATGACCCACCAAGTATTTTTAAAAACGTAATATAACTATTAATACTAATACTGGCTAAGATTTTTTGAGCATTTACTATGTGCAATGCATTGCATTAAGTACAGTTTATGGATTACTTTCTTTGATTTCTCACAATAACTCAATGTTGCAGGTTTAATTACTATTCTTCCACTGGCCTTTTGATAGATGAGGTTCTGGCTAGATCTTAAAAAAAACAAATAGCTGGGCTCATCTCTTCACCAAAACTTCACTTTCTCAGCACTACTGTCCTATAGAATGCATTGTGATGATGAAAATGTTCTATTTTCTGCATGGTCCAATATGGTGGTCACTGCTGTGGTGCTGTGGGTTAATGGACTAGACTGCAAAGTTGGTTTGAACTGCAAGGCCAGCGGTTCAAGCTCACCAGCTGCTCCTCAGAAACCCTATACAGGGTCGCTATGGGTTGGGACTTAGCAACAAAAACAAATCCATATGTTGCTATGTTGTTGTTGGTTGTTTAGTAACATTGAGTTGGTTCCAACCCATGGCAACCCTGTATAGGGTTTCTGATGAGGGGCTGGTAAGCTTGAACCACCGCTGACCTTGTGGTTCAAACAACTTTGCATTCCAGCTCATTAACCTATAGCACCACACCGGGACTCCATGTTGCTATGGAACACTTAAAATTAAAATTCAGTTCCTATTTTTGGTTAGTGTTAGAGCATTGCACTAACTACATTTTAATTAATTAAAATTTAAATGCATATAGCCACATTTTATAATTGTATGGGACCACACAAATATAGAACAGTTTCATCATTATAGGAATTTCTATTGGGCAGCAGTATTTATAAGAATAGCTACATTTCCCCTTTCCTCCTCATTGGATTTTAGGGTTCATCTTTGCCTTTCTCGGATTGGGCATGAGCAGAAGAGCTTTTTCCTACTATACTCACCTCTTCCAATCCTCCATCCTCAGAGAAAGGAGATTTTACTTCCTCTTTCCAGCACCTTCTATTCTACTTCCACCATCGCTACTTCCCAGCTGCTTTTCAACAGTCTTGAGGAGGAAGTGCCTCAGATGGAAGCGACCTCTGTATATTGGGCATTTCTTATATTTATCATCAGCATTAGCCTCAACATTATCATCATCTCTCAAATACATAGGTGTATAGGATGAAAATCGTGTGCCAGAGAAAGAAATCAGGCAAATAAAATCTGATCACTTTCAGAATTTTAAAGACTGCATTAATGAAATAAACAAAATACTTGCTTTGGGCTTTGCTGAAGCCCCTTAAAGTGGCTACTTAGAGGGAAGGAAGCCTGTGAAGTTTCTTTTTGTTCTCCAAAGCTTTTCAAGGATTGGTTGTTCTCCATTATTTAAAAGGAAAATAGGGCTTATTTGCCACCCAAAATAATTTGTAACTAAGAGGTATTTTTTTCTGAAATCAAGTATTCAAGCCTTTAACCTTCACGGCCCAGCGCTCAGGATTCACAGTCTCACCATCTGACTTGGTATTTATGGGCTCATTTTCAATGCTAATGCATTCTTTTACAGGTTTATTTGTTAATCTGTGTGTTTTAGACTTACATTCACTAATCATGTTAGATCTAGAGCAGTTTATTGTAGATGAAAGTAGGTCTTAAATTCAGATTTATTGTTAAGAGGGGAATAAAATGGCCAGGGGGTGAAATGAACAGTTTTACTGTTATTAAGTGCCATCTAGTCAGTCTCAACTCAGAGAGTCTCTGTATAGGGCTTCTAAGAAGCAGCTGGTGGGTTTGAACTTTGCAATTAATGTGGTTGTGTGCCGTGGAGTCAGTTCTGACTCTTAGGGACCATGTATAGGGTTTCAGAGGCTGTGAATCTTTACGGGAACAGAAAGTCTCATCTTTCTTCCACACAATGGCTTGTAGTTTCGAACTGCTGACCTTGAAGTTAGCAGCCCAACTTGTAACCACTATAGTACCAGTAGTCCAGTGCTTATCCTACAGCCCCCACACCGGGACTAGTCTGTTTTTAAAACACCCTGGGGTCATGTTCAGCAAATACTGCCTGCTAGTAACTGCTTAGTAATTTCTTAGTGCCCTTAATCGATGTTTCAAAAACTCAAGCTTATTTTGGTTCGGTATTTCTAAAACCATGATGATATCCAAATTACCTGCGGATCTTGGTAAAATGCAGATTCTGATTGACTGATTCTGGCGTGGGCTGGGAGATTCCATATACTGTGCTGCTGCTCCACAGACCCAAGGCCGGAGATCCCAAGAAGTTGGACTGAGACTTTGTCACTTCAGAAGTCTTGTTCTGGTAGGAAGATAATTTACAGAAAAGTTAGCCTTGTGTGGAGTGTCTCCTATAATTGAGGTAGCACCTTTTTTGTTGTTGTAGGCAGACCTTGAGGGAGCCAATTTTAAGTCAGTATTTGGAAGTTGGGTAAACTTTAGTATAAAAAGCAGTGGTAATGGTTGCAGAGGGAATGCTATGTACGGGGTGCCTGTTTCATTGTCTCATCAGCCCTGTGAAATGAGCACCAATATTATCTCTATTATACAGACAAGGAAACCGAGGCTCAGTTAAGTGGCTTGCTCAAGATAGCGAACTCTCAAGGAGAGCTGAACCGGGTCCACTCTGGTGATAAAATGGTCTTTCTGGTCTTTCCAGCGCTGCGAAATGGGAAGGACTTGTGTTCCTTTTAGGGGTCCTGCTCTTTCACTTTGCAAGGAAAAGTTATTTTGGAGAACACTGGGGCCCCTTAGTGTGTCTGGGTAAGGGACACGCATACTTGTTCCCGAGCAGGGTCCGGCAGTCCCGGAACACACTGGTTTGAAACAGAACTGACCAGTGCATTACATAACCGCGAGGCGTCCCTCTTCCCTCGCGCCCCTTAGCCGCAGCACCTAGCGCGGATCCCTGTGATAAATACCCCTGAACGTGTGAGTGCATTTCGGTGGCTGTACACTGCGGGCGAAAATCTATTCCCCAGCGCTGCCCTCAGGCCATAGTCCCATCGGCGCCTCCGCCGGGTCCTCACTCCGCCCCTTGCAGGCGCGGACTACAGCGCCTGGGGCCCGGGAAGGGGCTCCCGAACTGGAACCAGGCACGGCGGGTGCACCTCAAGGACATGTTCGTGAGCTACCTTCACGGCTGCAGCGGTCCCCGCGAGGTGAGGATGAGACCAGCCGGGCTGGGGGCGGGCGTGTTAGGGGGTCCGGCGAAAAGTTGACGGAAAGAGGGTGGTGGTTTGCGCTATGGGGCGCTAGGCTCCCCCCAAGCAGTCTCCAGCGGACAATCGGCTGACTTGGCTAGAAGGGAGACACGTGTCCATTTGCTCTATCCGAGTTGGGTCATCAGCTCCAGGCAGTTTCTGGGCAGGTGGTTGGAGAGAAAGCTGCACTGATCTGCATCTCCCTTGGTTTCCAAATGTAGACTTTCTGGTGCAATAGTGAAGCTTTTTTCTTCTGGACTCCCTGTGTTTTTTGGATGGTTACTTGCAGTGGAGTTAGGTCCGATTCATATAGGGTTTCCGAGGCTGTAAATCTTTACGAGAGCAGAAAGCCTCAGCGTTCTCCCGCGGAACAACTGGTAGTTTCGAACTGCTGACCTTGAGGTTAGCAGCCCATCTTGTTAACCACTATGCTACCAGAGCTCTTGTGTTTTGTTAAGTACCGTGGAGACGGTTCCATCCCACAGTGTACCTTATGTTTCCTTCTTCCCTCCCTCCCTCCTTCTCTCCTTTCTTTCTGTATTTTGTTTTATTTCTTTTTTCCCTTATTTTCTCTCTCGCCCCACTCCTGCTTACATAAGCTTTATGTTGCATGTGTGGTATAGTTGTTGTTAAGTGCCCTGTATGGGGTTTCCGAGGTGAGTTTGAACCGCCGACCTTGTGGTTCAAACCGACCTTGCTGTCTCGTGCTAGTCCTACAGCGCCACACCATGTGGTATAGTAGGGAATGATACTGTAAAATCACTTCAGCCTTCAAAAACTAAAGTTGATTGAACACAAGTCCTCAACAACAGCAGAGATACCTGTGGGAAGGACTCAGAACATTGAAGGTAAAAACCTACAGCCTAGCTCCAGTAAACCCTGTTGATACTGGGTTAATCTTCTGTTTTCACGACTGAGCATTGTAAAACTCTTATATCTTTTATTTTTGTTTTAATGTCAAGTCAAATGGAACCTACCAAGGCACTTTAATTTAACTCTTCCATTTCCAAAAATAAGCAGCTCTGGTAGCATAGTGGTTGTGAGTTGAGCGGCTAATCTCAAGGTCAGCAGTTCGAAACTACCAGTGGCTTCGTGGGAGAAAGATGAGGCTTTCTGCTTTGGTAAAGATTTACAGCCTCGGAAACCTTATTCAAGGTTGTGGTGAATCGGAACTGACTCTACAGAGCATAGCCACCAACCACCACTATTTCCAAAAAACCAAACGAAACACACTTGCCGTGTGGTTGGTTCCAACTGCACTTTATGGTTTCTGAGACTTTACAAACTCATCGTTCTACGGCAGAATGCGGGTGGCTTTGAATCCCCCACTTTGAGGTTAGTAGCACAACACACCAGGGCAACTATTTCTTTACTGAGAGCTGGATACTCCCGTGACGCAAAAGTATAGCTTTTCAAAAATCCAAACCTTTAATTCTTAAATAATATTATGAATTCGAGGAGGAAGGTCTTCAGGTCCACCCAATACAGAAATACCCATTTCCATAAATATATGTACTCACTAACTTTAAAAATCACAAATTGCTTCCTATCTCTTTTGTTTTCTTTCTTTTCTCCCTCAACCCCCCATGAAAATAGATATCATGTCAGATTAGGGCTAGTGGTGTCTAACTCTTTCAAGGTGCCCAACATATGTTTGTTGAAGAAATGATAAGCATTAATTGATGTTGACTAGATTTGGTCATGGAGCTCTGGTGGCACAATGGTTAAGACCTCGGCTGCTAACTGAAAGGTTGACTGTTGGCATCCACCCAGAAGCTCCACGAGTGAAAGAACTGGTGGTCTTATCCCATAAAGATTACAGCAAAAACAAACCAACCCAAAACAAAAAAACCCCACCAAAACCAAATCAAAACAAAACAACAAACCCCCGATGGGACAGTTCCACTCTGTCACATTGTTGTTGTTAAGTGCCATCGAGTCGGTTCTGACCCATAGTGGGCTGGTGAGCTTGAACCACTGACCTTGCAGTTCAAACGGTTTTGCAGTCTGGCGCATTAACCCACAGCGCCACACCAGGACTCCATTGGATGGAACCCAACCGTAGATTTGAATACTTATACTCACAGATTTTAGAAATTGGAAAGGAATTTGGAGATAATCTACTAAATTTAAACCTTTCCCCACTTTACAGTCTAGGAAGCTTAGATTGGCTAAACTCTAGTTAGTGGTGGAGCATGTACTAGAACCCAGGCCTTTTCATTCCCACCAAGTTTAGTTTTCAAAGCATATTGCCACCAGGCATTTTGAATGAAAATTATGTAATTAGAATATACCTAATACCTAAGCATGAACCGACTCGACGGCACTTAACAACAACAACAACAATACCTAAGCATAGAATTTTCCAGTTCTTATTATTTTATTTGTCACTATCTTAAAACATACACACATACACACACACACACACACACACACACACACACACAACCCCCCTGCCCCCAAACTGGTGGGAATCTGAAATAGATGAAAGATTGATTTAGTCATAATGTCCTTGAAGGTATAGCTTTTCAAAAATCCAAACCTTTAATTCTTAAATAATATTATGAATAATTCTTCTGTGAAGATGAATATACTTGTTTATTCCAGATAAGCCCTCAGAAGAAGAAAAGTTGTCCAACATGTTTGTCCAACAGACTTACATCCCTCTGTCCTGGGAGTCTCTTATAAGTCTCTGCTACCTGTGCTGAAGATTAGTTATCGGGGTGATTTATGACCTTAGAGTAAACCTGAGAAAAGTGGCTTACACGAGGACCATTTATTTGTTGTGATTAACACCATGATTTATAAGAGAACTATGAAAGGAATTTCAAAGTCATTTCTGTAGCATTTTAGTATTGTATTGCACATTTTAATGCTTTTTCAGTTTAATAACTATTTATTGTCTGCTTTATTCCCTGAACTGTTTTGGGCACTGTGAACTTTTACCTTGTGGTAAAAGTACAAAATTCACTTACGAGAATTTTCCTAGGGTTTTGTTAGACCGAAGAGAATTTTAGCTTTGCTTAAAGCAGAAAAATGAACATAAACATTTTACACTATCTTCCATTCCTGTGACTCTTCTGGTTTTATCCCCCTAAAGCCCCCAAATTCATTGCCTTCAAATCTATTTAGTCTCATAGTGACCCTATAGAACAAGAGTTGCACTGTTCCAGAGTGTTCCTACAAATCTTTATGGGAGCAAACAGCTGTATCTTTCTCCTGCAGAGTGGTGGGTGTGTGGGACTGTCAACCTTTCCGGTAGTTGCCCAATGCTTAACCCACTGCACCACCAGGGACCCATTCTGCTGATTTTATTTCTTTGTTTTACATGCTTCTGTTGATTTTAGAAGCTTGTAAAACAAAGAAAAGTAGATTATGTTATTTTGACTTTGATGAACTGACATTCTAATAGTTCTTAAATTTGGTTATTTTATGGATGGAATCAATGAAGTAACATTTCCTTTGATTCAGGGACATTGATTTGAAGACTTACTTTAAGGTTAATGAAGTGAGGAAAGATTCGTTTTCTCAAGAGTGTTAATAACACACCTTGTGTCAGTGTTGCAGCCAACTTGCAAATCAGATTGTAATTGCATTCTTTTTTAAGATGTGTAGCATTTTATTTACTTATGAAGGGACTGTTTTCTTTTTATTTTATCTTACTTTACATTTTGTCCTCTTTCCCAATATTTATTTGCTGCACAATGTTGGGACTTTACTGGTAAATCTGCTACACAGAACTTTTTCTTTTTAACCAAACATTCCAGTTTTAGGCATTTTCTAATTCTCTCAGTTGCTTTTTACTCAAAATGGCATGGTTTGCAAGCTCAGGCTTGTTTATTGTTTTTAACAAGGGCTTATCAAAATGAACCTGGCAGCTGTTCAGTCTTATAAAGCCAAAAAAAGTATTCATTGCAGGTTTGGGGGTTGTTTATGCATTCCTTGCCTAATGATTTGCTTTGCTTTTTAATAATTGCCTATTTGAAAACTGTTTTCTTGAATACCTTTCTAGTATGCCTAAAAGTTCGCTTATTAAGGTGATGTAACAATTTAACTGAGAAAAACCAAATCTGCACTTGAGGACATGGAATGATATTGAGCACAAAGATTTTCTCCCTGTTTCTGTTTTTAATTTGCTCTATATCAAAGGACGACAAGAAGTGTTATCTGAGATGTCTGATTTGGAGGTGGTTTCTGTCAAACACTGGAGAAGAGTCATGATTTCAGATTCTTGCTAGGCACCCAGATGAATTCATATTTTTCTTAATTGCTCACTACTTTGCCCCACCAGGTACTTACCCCTCCTAGGATTGCACATTAACAAACCGGGTAAGTTGCTGTGGCCAGGTAGGCCATTCATTACAAGCTATTGTTTGCTGCATTTGCCCATTCATTTATTTATTATTGAACCTTTACTCTTCATTATAAACATGTCTTAAGTACTTTCTCTCATATAAACTCTGCTGGTGTCAATAGGGGATAGATAGATAGATAGATAGATAGATAGATAGATAGATAGATAGATAGGTAGATACTTTGCCTCTGAAGCAGTTTACACGCTGGTATGGAAGCAAAAACATTACATGACTGGCTACCATACCATTCATAACCACGTCAGAGATAGGTAAATACATTGGGAATTAAAAGGAAGGGGAGAGAACTTATTCAGGCACTGTGTACAAGAAGCAGAGGTTAGTGAAGACTTCGTGGTAAAAGGGTTGTTTGAGCGACTCCTTGAAAGATGGATAGGATAGTAATACTTGTACAGAGGCAGAAGCATCTACCTATTTCATGAGGGATCACATCCTTGCTTCTTTTTTATGGTATATAATAGATTTCTTTTTGGGGCAAGGTTGATGCTACTATGTATGCTTGGTTGTATTTATTATTGTTGGGTGCCATCGAGTCGGCTCCGACTCATTGTGATGTATACACAACAGAACAAATGACAGCCCGGTACTGTGCCATCCTCACTGTTTTCCACTTGAGCTCATTGCCACTGCCACTGTGTCAATTCATCTCAATGGAGGTCTTCTTCTTTTTTGCTGACCCTCCACTTTACCAAGCATGATGTCCTACTCCACGGACTGGTCTCTCCTGGCTTCTAAGGAGAATTCTGGTTGTACTTTTTGTAACACATATTTGTTTGTTCTTCTGACAGTCCATGGCACTTTCAATATTCTTCTCCAACACTGATTTTTCTATGGTCTTCCATTTTCATTGATTTTTCTATGGTCTTCCATTTTCATTGTCCCATTTTCACACTCACGAGTCCTGGTGTGGCACAGTAGGATAAGGTCATACAGAACCACAAGGCCGGTTTGTACCACAAGGTAGGCAATTCAGACTCACCAGCAACTCCTTGAAAACCCTGTACTGGCACTTGACAACAATAGCAACAACATGAGGTGATTGAAAATGCACCGGCTTGGATCTGGCACATCTTGTCTTTGAATAATTTAATAGGTCTTTTGCAGCAGATTTGCCAAATGCAGTAGGATGTTTGATTCCTTGACTGCTGCTTTCAATAGTGTTGATCGTGGCTCCAGGCAAAATGAAGTCATTGACAACGCCAATCTTTTCTCCATTTATAATGATATCATGTATTGGTCCAGTTGTGAGGATTTTTGTTATCTTTACATTGAGAAGCAATCCATAATGAAGGCTGTAGTCTTTGGTTTTCATCAGTAAGTATTTTAAGTCCTCTTTGCTTCAAGCAAGCAAGGTTGTATCATCTGCATATTGCAGATTGTTAATGAGTCTTCCTTCAATCCTGAGGCCATGTTCTTCTTCATATAATCCAACTTCTCACATGCAGATTTGCTCAGCATACAGATTGAATTAGTATGGTGAAAGGATGTAACCCTAGCACACACCATTCCTGAATTTTAAACCATTCAGCATTCCCTTGTTCTGTTCGAATGACTGCCTCTTAGACTATGTAATCATGTGATTTGGCAGTTATTTAGTGATGTAACATCCCCTATGATGTGGAATCGCAGTAGTTCCATACAGTAAGCACTGGACTTGGAACCACAAGGTCCGCAGTTTGAGCCTACCCACTCAGCATCCGGGCAGCGGCTACAGTTCCTGACACATGAATGGCAGCCTTGCACTCCAGAGCTAAGTTGATGAAGGTAGATGTTTTAAACCTTATCTTCTGGGACTGAAGTTGATGTTGTTAGGTGCCATTAAGAACTAAACAGTGCCCAGTCTTGCGCCTTCCTCACAATTACAGTTATATTTCAGCCCATTGCTGCTGCCACTGTGTCAGTCCATTTCACTGGGGGTCTTCCTCTTTTTCACCGACCCTCCATTTTACCAAGCATGATATCTTTCTCCAGGAACTGGTCCCTCCTGATATTGTTGTTGTTGTGAAGTGCTGTAGAGTTGGCTCCTACCCATAGCGACCCTATATAGGGTTTCTGAGGAGCAGCTGGTGAGCTTGAACCACTTGCAGTTCAAATGGCTTTGCAGTCTGGCGCATTAACCCACAGCGCCACACCAGGACTCCACGTGTAAGAGATGAAGTCTCACCATCCTGGTTTCTAAGGAGCAAACTGGCTGTACTTCTTCCAAGACAGATTTATTATTTTTTTCAGTCCCTGGTACTTTTAACACACTTTTCTAACAGCATAGTTGAAATGCATTCTCTTCTGGGGTCTTCCTTATTCACTGTCTGACTTTCACATGCATATGAGGCTATTGAAAGTACCATGGCTTGAGTCAGGGTACCTTAGTCCTCAAATTGATATCTTTGCTTTTGAACAATTTAAAGAGCTCTTTTGTAGTAGATTTGCCTAATGTATTTCATTGTTTGGTTTCTTGACTGCTGCTTCCATGAGTGTTGATCGTGGCTCTAAGCCAAATGAAGTCTTTGACAATTTCAATCTTTTCACCATTTGTCATGATGTTATTTATTGGTCTAGTTGTGACTTAAATTGTTGTTGTTAGATGCCATTGAGTCAGTACCAACTCATAGTGATCATGTGCACAACAGAATGAAACAATGCCCGGTCCTGGGCCAACCTCACAATTGTTGCCACGTTTGAGCCCATTGATGCTGCCACTTTGCCAATCCATCCCACTGGGGGTCTTCTTTTTCTCTGGCCCTCAACCTTACCAAACATGATATCCAGTGACCGGTCCTTCCTGACAAAATGTCCAAAGCAGGATGGACGAAGTTTGGCCATCCTGGCCTCCAAGGAGCACTCTGGCTGCACTTCTTCCAACACAGATCTGTTGGTTCTTTTGGCAGCCCATGGTACTTTCATTATTTTCCTCCAACACCACAACTCAAAAGCATCAATTCTTCTACGATCTTCCTTATTTACTGTCCAGCTTTCGCATGCATATGAGGTTATTGAAAATACCTTGGTTTGGGTCAGGTATACTTT
>NW_006408521.1:14033100-14039875 GCF_000296735.1 Chrysochloris asiatica | reverse complement strand
AGATGCAATCCATACCAAAGGCTGTGGTCTTTGATCTTCATCAGTAAATATTTTAAGTCCTCTTCACTTTCAGCAAGCAAGGTTGTATCATCTACTTTAATTTGTCATTAGAATTTGCTGTTTTGAGAAAATGGGTTGAGTGTTTCATATGGAAACTGAACAATAACAATCTACTGTACTATTTAGAACCAACCTTATTCTTAATGACAAATATTTTTCTTTTATTTTGAATACTTGTAGAAATTGTCACCCACTGTTCCCAGTTAGTTTCCACAAATTGTACTTTAACTGTTGATTTTTGTATTAAAAAATAGCATATTCTGACATTCAGGCAGCCAAAAAATACATGAAGAAATGTTCAGGATCCTTAGTCATTGTTGTTGTTGTTAAGTGCTGGCGAGTTGGTTCTGACTCACAGTGTCCTTATATAGAGTTTCCAAGGAGCAAGTGATGAGTTTGAATCGCCAACCTTGTGGCTCAAACTGACCTTGAGATACAATGTGCTATAATACAGTGCCACACCAGAACTTCCATTAGTCACTGTTAGTGCCATTGAGTCACTTCTGATTCACAGTGACACAGTATAGGGTTCCCAAGGAGCAGCTGGTGAGCTTGAACCACCGACCTTGCTGTTCAAACCGACTTTACAGTCCAGTGCATTAACCCACAGTGCCACACCAGGACTCCCATCAGTCATTGTTGTTGTTGTTATGTGCTATGGTTCCGACTCATAGCAACCCTGTACAGGGTTTCTGAGGCTGTAAATCATTACAGGAACAGAAAGCCTCATCTTTCTTCCACAGAATAGCTGGTAGTTTCGAACTGCTGACCCTGAGGTTCACAGCCCGATTCATAACCACTACGCTACCAGAGCTTCTTCCATTAGTCATTAGAGGGATGCAAATCAAAACAACAATGAGATATCATCTCACCCAAACATAATAGCAGAGTTTATAAAAACCAAACAACAAATGCTGGTGAGAATGTGCAGAGACAGGGACCCTCCTACATTGCTGGTGGGACTGTAAACTGATTCAACCACTGTGGAAAATGGTATGGTGCTTCTCTGAAAAGTTGGAACTAGAAATACTGTATGATCCAGCAATCTCTCTACTTGGTATATATCTACAAGGAATAAGAGCCAGGACACGAGTCTAAGGTACAGCTTTTGGTCTTTCCATATGCAGAAGAAAGAAGAATGATGAGAATTGAAGAGGCTTGGAGTCAGTTAGTCCAAAGGACTAATGGAATATGCAAACATCACTCGCCACTGGTTCTTGACCAATAGTATATATTTTTTAAATGTAGCATTTCATTTTTTAAATGGTGTTTTGTAGATTTTTGAGAGGTTCAAGGAGCTTCTTGAAGGCTATGGGTCATTGTGAGCAAAGATGTCCAACTTGCCGTTTGGCCTTTTCTTTCTGGTGGCCCCGTCTGCAATCTGACAGGTGTATTTTCCCTGATTTCACATATTGGTTTCCAAGTAAAATTTTATTTGAAGATTTCTTTGCTAAAACAAAATTTCAAACAACTGGCTCAGACATTTCTAAATTGTTCTTTTCCTTCTTCTGCTAAATTTGATTTGTTGCTTTTAACTCTTAATTGTTTTTAGCTGGGGTCTTGGTGTGGTGCTGTAGAATAAACACTGAACTGCTGACTGCAATGTCGGTAGTTCAAACCCACCAGTGGATCCTCAGAAACCCTATACAGGGTCATTGTGAGTTGGAACCAACTCAGCTGCATTTAACAACATCCATTGTTTCTAGCTACTGTTGTGCATCTGTTTGAAAATATGGGAAGACTTTACTCATATTAATTTTATATCCTTGGTGCCTGGGAGATATTCAAGTGGGCTGTTAGGTATTCTGGGCAAGGAACCTAGATTTGGAATTATCAGCATAGAGACTCAGTTCAAGTCATGTGTGGAAGTAATCACCTAGAGAGAGTGTTTATATAGAGAAGTGAGAAGTGAAATGTCTCTAAGATAAAATCCTGGGGAATAGCTAGTCTGCATTAGGAAACCTCCTTTGTGCTTACATTCATGCAGTGCATATTTTGATCAATGATGTTTCCTTTTTTGATTTGAATTTTATACATTTAGTGTATATGCTTATATATAATTGTCATAGAATGGGAGCCTGATTGTATGTGTGTGTGTGTGGTAGCCTGGGGAGGGTCAGGGCACAGGGCATGAAAACCAGTCCAGGGAGATTTTTCTATCTTTGAAAACACCATTTTCCACTAAACATCAGGGTTCCTTCTAAATACAAACTGAGAGGTTCGTATTTAGAATGAGAGGTTAGACTTGAGTGGTTACTTAGTAGACTTAGGGATGCACACAGCCATTGTGGCATTTTTGGTATAAATGATTTGCCGAGAAGTACTGTGATTTCTTGACTTTATCATCCAGATAGTTCAACCATATTTCAGTTTTAGGATGGTGACTGCTAGGTTCTGGATGTGATCTCCATGAAGCCTGGGGTGGATCCCCATTCCAGATGGATCTGCAACTTGTTTGTCTTTCATTGACACAGACCCCCAACTTCAGTGTTTGTCTGCTGTTTAGTTACAAGACTTACCAGACATCAGCATATAACTTAAGGATGCATAAATAATACAAAGGCACTTCAAAAAGTTTGTGGAAAAATGGAATTAAAATATAATGGAATTTTCCCACAACCTATCTGAAGACCCTTCATATTAGAAAAACTCAAAGTACCCAGGTAAGAAAATAAATAAATGCTCATGAATAAATTTGTCAGTGGAGTTCATTTAACAGGGCATGTCATTGGAATGGGAAACATCATTTTATAAAAAACTCAAACTCCACATGCTCTTTTCCTCTCCTTTGTTACTTCTTTTGGATGTCTCCTTTAATTATAGTCCACATTCAAAAAAGATAAAAAATAGAGCACCATATCTAATTGTATTAGAAATAAAGGTCTAACTAAAACTTTAACTGACGTTAGCAGCTGATTGGCATCTCTGCATCTTCCTGGTACTTTCTTCTTGCTTTATACATTCTAACATGATGGTTTACCCAACTGGCTACAGATACAGGTGGTTTAGTAGAGTTCAAGTTAAATGTCAAGTTGAAGTTTCAGTTCAGTTTTTAATAGTTTTAAGCAAAAGCTGAGAAA
Source organism: Chrysochloris asiatica (assembly GCF_000296735.1). Lineage (NCBI taxonomy): Eukaryota > Metazoa > Chordata > Mammalia > Afrosoricida > Chrysochloridae > Chrysochloris > Chrysochloris asiatica. The sequence continues at coordinate 14,036,735 of NW_006408521.1, read as the reverse complement.
GAGACATTTGAATTAGATGAAATAGTGAGTTCATCTGTGACCACCCACTATGGGAGTTCAGAATGGGAGGCACTTAACACTTCCTAGAATGGTTAAAAGGAGCCTGCTGTTGGTGCAAGAGTTAAGTGCTTGGCCACTAACCAAAAGGTTGCTGGTTCAAACTCACCCATGAGAGAAAGACCAGGTGCTTGGCTCCCATAAAGATTGCAACCTAGAAAACCCTTAGGGGCAGTTTCACTATGTCACATGGGGTCACCAGGAGTCAAAATCAATATGAGAGCACACAACAAGAAAGTGAACAAACCACTCAGAAAGTCTTCATCCATACGGTGAACAACCCAGGGACAGGTATGTTAGGCAGTAGGAGCAGTCTGTACAAAGGTGCTGGGGTGGGAAAGGACACTGTAGGTGGGAAGAACTTCATGGTTCCTTGTGTCTGAAGTGTAGGGTGCATGTAGGGCTGGGAGGAAGACTGGAAAAACAGGCAGAGCCAGATCATGTTGTTGTTGTGCCATTAAGTTGGTGCCACCTCACAGCTACCCTATGCATAGTGGAATGAAGCCCTGCCTGGTTCTGCCCCATCCTCAATCATTGTTTGAGCCCATTGTTGTAGCCACTGTGTCAGTCAACTCATTGAAGATCTTCTTCTTCTTTGCGGAATGTAGACTTTACCAAGCGTGATGTTCTTTCCCAGGGACTAGGCCTCCCTGATACCATGTCTAAAGTATGAAAAACAGAGTTTCACCATCCTCGATTCTAAGGAGCAATTCAGGTGTATTCTTCCAAAACATATTTATCTGTTCTTTCAGTATTCTTCGCCAATACCAAAAGTCAAAGTCAGAATGCATCCAGTCTTCCCCAATCCTTCCTTTTTCATTGTGCAATGTCACATGCAAATGAGGTGATTGAAAATATTAATCAGTTTTGACAGGTGTACCTTTGTCCTCAAAGTGACATTTTTGCTCTTTAATATATTTTTTAAACTTTTTTATTGTGAATCAAGTGAAGGTTTACAGAACAGATAATCAGTTTTTACCTTCAGCAAATCATTTACTTTGCTTCATTGCAATGATTGCAATCCCTTCCATGTACCATCAGTTAAGAGTATTTACTTCTATTTCCTTTAACTCTTGCACTCCTCCCTGTGTCTCTTACTACCTTTATCTTTTGTCTGCCAACCTCCCTCTTGGTATATTTTGCCTGGCCCGTTACCCATGTTAACATGTGTCTACCCTCAATTTTCAAGTCTGTGACTAATTCCTCACCACCCCCCATAATCTACATAGAATGTTTCATTTAGCAAGAAAATATATTCTTAACTTTTATAACAGTGGTCTCATATAATATTTGTCCTTTTGTGATTGCTCTTTAACATTTTAAAGAGACCATTTGCAACAGATTTGCTCAAAGCAAAATGCCATTTGATTTCTTGACCACTCCTTCCATGAGCATTGATTGTAAAGTCAATGAAATGAAATCCTTGACAATTTCAGCCTTTTCTCCATTTATCATAATGTATTTACTGGTCCAGTTTGAAGATTTTGCTTTCTTTCCATTGTGTGTAATCCATACCGAAAGGTGTATTCATTGATTTTCATCAGTAAGTGCTTCAAGTCTTCTTTGCTTCCAGCAAGCAAGGTTCTATCATCTGCATATCACAGGTAGTTAATGAGCCTTCCTCCAATTCTGATGCTACATTATTCTTCATATAGTCTAGCTTCTTAGATTATTTGCACAGCATAAAATTTGAAAAGTGTGGTGAAAGATACAACCCTGACACATACCTCTCCTGATTTTAACCCATTTAGTATCCCCATGTTCTGTTTAAACCATTGCCTCTTGGTCTAGGTACAGGTTCCACATGAGCACAATTGAGTATTCTGGAATTCCCATTTGAAATGTTATCCATAGTTTGTTATGACCCACATAGTTGAATGCTTTTGTATAGTCAATAAAACACATGTGAACATCTTTCTGGTATTCTCTTTCAACCAAGATCCATCTGACATCAAAATATCCTTCATTCCATGGAATCCTCTTCTGATTCTGGTTTGAATTTATAGCAGTTCCCTGCCTATGTCCTGTTGCAACTGTTTTTGAAATATCTTAAGCAAAAATTTATTTGCATGTGATATTAATGATATTGTTTGTTAATTCCTACATTCCATTGTGTTACTTTTCTTTGAAATGAGCACAAATATCAATAGCGGTGTGATGCGCTAGCAGATATCTAAAATGTGGAAGGAGTTTTGGAATTGGGTAATGAGTAAAAGCTGGAAAAGTAAGCTGACCAATAGTGGGAGCCAAGATTTCCTACAAATGACGGTTGGTGGAATTATAGATGACAAAGGCTATGCTGATGAGGGCTCAGGAGGAAGTGAGGAGAACTGAGATGGCACAGATGGTGAGAAGAAGCGGCAGAGAAACTGCTTCAGCAGAACCAGGAGACTGACATGCAACAGCACGGAAGCCGATCCATAGAGTAAGAGAGTTGAGCACCTTCAGGCAGGAGGCTTCCTGGCGGAGTGGAGTGCCTCTGGTACTTTTACGTGAAGTTAGACTCTGTCCCATTGAGCAAGAAAGCTGAGCACCTTCTGGCCAAGGCTTACTGGTGGAGTGGGGGTGCTTCTATCTGTAGAGCTGAAGAACTTTGTCACACTTGCTTGAGCAGAGCAGAGACCGGGTTGGTCTCTTCTAGAGATCAAGGAGTCAGGAAGCAGAAGCTGAAGAGACCAGGAGCATGGGAAGCAGAGCTGCCTCACTCTCAAAAGATAGAACCATGATCTCTGAGGTTTCTAAGGGTGAGGTCAGTTTCCTAAGTTTCAAATAGTTGGCTTCTTCATCAACTTGGTTCCAGAGAATGGTGCTGCCATTAAGATGGGGCCTCTGCTCAAAGCTGAGGGGTAAGGACTGTCATACTTGACGGGGCAGAAGAATGGGGCCTGCCCTGGTCAAGGGGATAGGGTCACCAATCAGATGGACTAGGAGAATGGGACTGCCCAAAGTCAAGCTAGATGATGTATGGTTGAAGGAGATATGTACAGGTGCCAAGTTGACAAGGAAGGGGTGACCAAGGGTTTTGTGTCAACTTGGCAGACCTGGATTCTCAGTGATCTGGCAGTTTATGTGTACCTTTCTCCCATGATGTGATTTGATGTTATAAACCAATAAGAAGTTTACGGGTGGGATTGTCATTCAGTGCCCCACTCTTAATCCCACTACCACCCTGATCTAATTTATGGGGAATGTCCAAAGGTATGACGTGCAGCACCTTTTATCTTACAAGAGATAAAAAGAGACACGAGCAGAGAGAGAAGGACCTACTGCCACCCAGACAGAAGAGCCAGGAGTGGAGTGCATCCATTGGACTTGTACTGTGAAGCTTCTAGATTCAGAGGAAGATTGATCCAAGACACACAGAGAACTCCAAGAAATGCGGGGTTTACAGATGCTGAAAGGAGACTAGGACTGTTCTCCAGAGCCAGTGTTCTGAATTCAGACTTCTAGCCTCCTGCTGGATTCAGAAGAGGCCGTGGAATGAGAGATATCATTGCTGATGTCTGATGGATCTTGGCTGAAAGCAGAGAATATCAGAAGGATGTTTACCTGTGCTTTATTGACTACGCAAAGGCTTT
>NW_006408521.1:13986170-14032092 GCF_000296735.1 Chrysochloris asiatica | reverse complement strand
TTCTGCTGTGCATGGGGTCGCTGTGAGTCGGTTCTGACTTGATGGCACCTGACAACAACAACAACAACAAGGCTCCTACACTGTGAGAGAATAAATTTCTAATTGTTAAAACCATTCCACTTGTAGCTTTTCTATTACAGTTGTTGTTTTTTGTTGTTAAGTGCCGTTGAGTGGATTCCATCTCATGGTGACCCTGTATAGGGTTTCTGAGGAGCGGATGGCAACACTTGATAACTAAGACACTCCTGAAGTGGTTGAATGTCAACTAGTTATTTTTGATACAATGACTCTGTATGTTCCTTACATCCTTTGATGCTCCCTGCATCATTCAATATTTGGCCCATAGAATCCTTTAATTTTTCAAGTTCAGGCTTGAACTTCTTTTTCCTAACTCTATCAGCTTGAGAAATACCCATTTGGTTTTCTAAGTCTAGTTCTTTGTACATTTCACTGTAATACTTTGTCTTCTGGAGCTGCCTTTTGAGATATATCATAGAAGGTGTTTTGATGTTTCTTAGGAGCTTTCAACCAATTTACTTCAGTTTGACCCTTTCTTGAGAATTTGCATTTCCACCCTAGATGTACTGAATCAGAATCTACATTACAATAGGATCTCTGGGTAATTAAGCTGAAGAAGAGACAGTTGAAATAGAATGAATTACCTTTAAAATCCTTTCCTAATAATATCACCTGGCTGAAACCCTGCTTTGCTTTGACATTTAAGAGCACCCCTAGAGGCTTTGAAACAGGGGAGTGGATTGGGGTGGAGCCTCTGTGATATCATTGGTTTGAGTTTCAAATATATAACTCTGAATGGGGCTTGAAAAAAATGACAAACTAGAGGTTTGTTGATATGATCCATATGTGAAATAAGGTCAATGCCTCATGATAAAACTTTTGCTTTAATTATATTTATATCTGACACTTAACAGCAGCAATAGGAGAAGTAGAGATGGTTGGAAGACAGTTTGGTATTCTGGGCAAGAAGTGCAAAATTTGGGCTTCAAAAGCTTCAGTTGAGGTTTTGTGCTTGGTTGTAATTAACTGGAAGGCATGTAATGAGAGAGTTGCTAAATGAATGAACGAATTGTGGAGATGAACTTGGCTGACTTTCTGTTATACCCAGGGCATCTCTTGTTCACTGTGCATCCCTTCTTGCATTCTGTTTACTTATTGATCTTTTTCACCAGACCCACTGTGAGAACAGGGACTGTGTCCTATTTACAGTGCCAGTGCATCGCCCTACTTCATAGGGCACCATTCACATTATAGTTGTTGTTGTTAAATGCCATTGAGTCAGTTCCGACCCATAGTGACCCTGTATAGGGTTTCTGAGGAGTGGCTGGTGAGCCTAAACTACTGGCCTTGCAGTTCAAAGGGACCTTGCAGTCCAGCGCATTAACCCGCAGCACCACTCCATGACTCCATTCACACAGACTAGTTCAGATTACAGTCCGTGCGATTCCCTTTACGTGTCAGTAGTGCCCTCTGGAGTGGTACTTCAGTTATTCCTACTTAGTCCCAGCAGCTGTCATAATACCGGGCGTATTAAGTGTTCAGTACGTCCTGGTGTGGCGCTGTGGGTTAAAGCCCCAGACTATAAAGCCGTCTGAACTGCAAGACGGCAGTTCAAGCTCACCAGCTGCTCCTTGGAAACCCTATGCAGGGTCGCTATGGGTTGGAACTGACTCGATGGCACTTCACAACAACACTACATTTGTTGAATGACTAAATGAATGAATAACATGACCTGTAATGAATGGTCAGAGGAAGCAGAGTCTGTGGGTGAAAAGGAAAAAAAGGAGAGTTTTCTATCACGGAAATTTAGGGAATGAGGTGTTTCAATAATAATAGGTCAACAGTGACAAATGCTCCACAGTGGTCAATTAGAAATGGCAAAGTAGCCCTTGGTAATTAGCATTGGTGCTTATACCCAAAGTAGCTTGAACAGCATATACAGGAGGCAGAAGGCAAATTCCATTCCATTGATGTGGGAATGAGAAGAGGAGATAATCAATGTAGACCTCTTAGTGGGTGAATTGTGAAGGGAAGGAAATAATAGATGATAACTCTTTTATGTTAGCAGTCCAGTGCTTATCTTACAGTGCCCCACCAGGACTCCTACTTTTTGGCTATCATTAATTATTTCTTTCCCATCACAAACTCATGCTTGTAAAGAATTGTCTACATTGATGATCTCCCCTCCTTTCCTCTTGCTTCTGAATCAGATGCAAAACTGTGTACCAGCATGCTACACTGCTGAGAATGAGGGGATCTGGGGTGCTTACAATTTGGAATAACCATTGTGTGTAAGCAACAGGTAAGATATATTATTGGTGAGTTACAGAAAGCACTTAGTTTATGTTGGAAATCATAATTGTTTTGTGCCATTATCTGCAAGGGTGAGAGATCTATCTACTCTAACAAAACTCGCTTAGCAGTTGTCAGAGTAGAAAAATGAGATGTTTGCATTGAAGAAGGACTGGGGATTTATGACTGAAGTAATAGTCTCTGGGTTCTGCATTCTATGGAGAAGGAAATGAGAATAGGACAAGCTGTTGGAATGGGATAAAATGAAGAAACAAAGGGCCTAAGTGTTTAAGGGGAGTCTTGGTGTAACACTGTGGGTTAATGCACTGGGCAAATCAAAGACTGTCTGTCCTTGTGGAGCATAGAAAGTTAGGATTAGAGTGGAATACTTAATCCTCCCAACATCTGTAGATTTCAGAGGTGTTGGTCAGCATAGGTAATGATGTGGCTTTGGGAGTATGGGACTGGAAGTGAAGCTCGTGGGATATGGTCAAGATTGAGGCTGAGTTCTACAGAGATGTTGGGGAGATACTGATGAGGTGGAACATGGAAAACGATGTTCAGTAGACAGAAATACCAGTCTGGACTTCAGAAAACTGAAATTCAAGTGTAATGTGGTTATAAAGATGTAAAAAACTAGCTGGTATCTGGCATACAATAAATATCACTTGCTGCTCTCAATAGAACATTGGCAAAGAAGAGTTAAATAGCTTACATTTTGCATTGCAGTTTTTGAAAAACAGTACTTTTTCAAAAACAACATTTAAACCAAATTATCGTTAATGCCCTGGGAAGAAAAGGCTACGTGCTCTGGTAAAGTTTTCTCCTCTCCCTCTTTCTTTCTTTCTTTTTTTTGCCTAGTAGTGTGCAGTACAATACTCTGGGCAAAGAGAGGAAGCTGAGTGTCATTAGCCTTCCAGATATGGAACTTTGTTGTGATTTGTGGGGGTGGAGGTCATGGGAGAAGAGCTGGAAACTTCAGTGGGACTCTGGGTGATGTCTCCCGCCTCTAAAGTTAGCCATGTAATGGAAAACCAGCAGTATATGCTCCCTTTTTATAGCTGCACATACCATTGTCTCCCTTTCTCCTTGGCCCATTTAGGACCTTGGGAAATCAAAAGTTGATCTGATGCAAGCTTAGGAAGCCCCATATGTGAAGATACTGAGCCTCTGGCATAGGGCTAGAAGATGTGAACTGGACTGATAGTTACATATCATGCTTGCACCACCATGCTTGTGGTGCAAGCAACAGAAACCTCAACTTGGACTGAATTCAGTAGTAAAAAAAAGACTTCCCTCTTGTAGTAGGAAGTCTAGGAGCAGAATTTCCAGTCTCTAGCTTTGCTTCTCTATTGTTCTCTTGATTATGTCCCTGCCATATTTTGGCTTCATGTTCAACATGGTCCCCCTCTTGGTCTCAACATAGTTACCAGACTTTCAAGGGTCCCTCCCAAACCGGAAACCTCCTGGAGAAGACAGGAAACCTCCAGGAAATATCCAATGGAATCGTGTCTTGTCTTCTCATCAATGAGAAAGTCTTTCCCAGAAACTCACAAAAGACTTTTCCTCAAGTCTTTGCCAAACACGGAGTCACCACCCTTTATAAAAACTAGTCCTTTTCTTACAAATTTGCCTGAGGTTATTTTAGCATTGTTTAATCACATTTTTTTTTCTATTAGAAAAGGATTTTAAAGGTAGTCAGTTCTATGTAATCGAATTTACACGTCCCTTCCTCCAAGTATGTTTAAAACAAAACTGAATCATCACCATGAAAAACCTTGTCTCTGCAGCCAGTTGTTGCTAAGTGCTGTTGAGTTGGTTCCTGCTCATAGCAGCCCTATGGCTGTACATCTTTCTAGAGCAGAAGGCTCATCTGTCTCCCTTAGGGTGGCTTGTTGTTGTTGTTGTTAGGTGCCATCGAGTTGGTACCGACTCATAGCGACCCTATGCACAGCAGAACGAAACACTGCCAGATCCTGGGCCAACCTCACTACTGTTGCCATGCTTGAGTCCATCGATGCTGCCACTTGGCCAGTCCATCTTGTTGGGGTTCTTCCTCTTTTTCTCTGACCCTCCACCTTACCAAACATGATATCCTTCGCCAGCGACTGGTCCCTCCTGACAATATGTCCAAAGTATGAGAGACAAAGTTTACTCATCTTGGCCTCCAAGGAGCACTCTGGCTATATACTTCTTCCAAAACGGATCTGTTCGTTCTTTTGGCAGCCCATGGCACTTTGAATATTCTCCTCCGATACCGTAACTCCAAAACATCAATTCTTCTGTGGTCTTTCTTATTCAATGTCCAGCTTTTGCATGCATATGAGTGGCTGGTGGGCTCATATTGCTGACCTGGTGGTTAGAAGTCCAATACTTATTCTTCAGAGCCAATTTGGCATTGTTATTATGCAAGAATTTATAAAGAAATCAAGGAAAACAGAATTACTACCATTCTAGATTAACATGTAGGATGGAATGGATGTTGAGAATCACCTGTAATGTTATGATAGAAAGATGGCTAGATAACGCTTTGTTATGAAATTCAGAGTGTTGTCAAGGCAAAAGAACCTTGGATGAAGTTCAAGCCCCAAACTTCATGAATTTAGACAAATTACAAGCTTCTGTGAACTTCAATTTTCTCTTACAAGGCCATTCAAAGCACTTCATATAAACTCTAGTTGTTGTAAAGTGCCATCCAGTCGGTTCCGACTCATAGTGACCTTGTTTAAGGTTTCTATGGAGTGGCTGAGGGTTTGAACCACCAACCTTATGCTTCAAATTGACTTTGTGGTCCAGTGCTTATCCTACAGTGCCACACGAGGAGTCCAGTAAAACTTTATGGGAGCAGAAAGCCTCATCTTTTTCCTGCTGAATGACTGGTAGATCTAAACTACTGACCTTATGGTTAGCAGCCCAATGTGTAATCCACTACACCACCAGGGCTCCTTCTTGGAGCTATACAGATGCTAATTACTTGATGATGATGATGATAACATTAGCAGCAGTCACTTCTGTTTTCTGAGCATTTATATATACCAGGCACTTGCTACTGTATCTTACTGGACAAACACTGAAAAATAACAGTCATAATTAAGGAAATCTGGTTTACTTCTGTTCTCATTCAAGTTAAGATCTGGAACATTAAGGTTCAAGAGTAGGGGCAGGGAACAGTTGTAGGCCCAGTTACATGCACTGGTTTCATATTTTTGGGCCTGGATGATGGAGTAGTGGCAACTGGCTGTGGGACCTCCAGTAGTTGTTCTGTTATCTACCACTGATTGTCTTTAGCAGGTAGCAGGCTCAGGGTTTACTGCACAGCAGTATTGGCAAAATATTTAAGGCTTTCTTTCCTTTACGTTGCTCCCTCATTTTCTTTTCCTTTATCAGTACTTCCTCCAACACAGATTTGTTTGTTTTCTCAAATGTAGAAAGGCTTACAAATGTTTTTAAAATTTTCACGTATCTATTAACTCAGGCCTGAATTACCTAATCTCTTCTTGTTGTTAGGTGCCGTCTAGTAGGTGCTGACTCATAATGTTCTCGTACAAAACAGAATGAAACAGTGCACAGTCATGCATATTCCTCACAATCTTTAATCTTGAGGTCATTGCTGCTGTTAACTATGTCAGTTCATATCGTTGGAGTCTTCCTCTGTTTCACTGACTCTGCACTTTGCCTAGCATGATGTTCTTCTCCAGGGACTGGACCCTTATGATAATATGTCTGAATTATGAGAGATGAAGTCTTGCCATCCTGGCTTCTAAGGGACATTCTGGCTGTACTTTTTCCAACACAGATTTATTTGTTCTTCTGGAAGTCGATGATACTTTTGAAATTCTTCTCTGACACCATAACTCAATGCATCAATTCTTTTATGGTCTTCCTTCCCTGTCCAACTTTCACATGCATATGAAGCTATTGAAAATACCATGGCTTGGGTCAGGTACACCATAGTCCTTAAACTGACATCTTTGATCTTGAACACTTTAAAGAGGTCTTGTACAGCAGATTTGCCTAATTTACTACATTGCTTGATTTCTTGACTGCTGCTTCCATGACTGTTGATGGTTGACCCAAGGAAAATGAAGTCTTTGACAACTTCAATCTTTTCTCCATTTATCATGATGTCATTTATTGCTCCAGTGGTGAGGATTTTTGGTTTCTTTAATTAAGGTGCAACCAATACCAAAGGCTGTGGTCTTTGATCTTCATCAGTATTTTAAGTCCTCTTCCCTTTTAGAAAGCAGAGTTTTATCATCTGAATATCATAGGTGTTTAATGAGTTTTTCTCCAATCCTGATGCCACGTTTTTCTTCATATATCCAGTTTATTGGATTATTTGCTCAGCATATAGAATGAATAAATGTGATGAAAGAATACAACCCTGCCAACACTTTTCCTGATGTTAAATCATTCAGTGGTCTCTTGTTCTGTTTGAATGACTGCATTTTCATCTAGGTACAGGTTCCTCATGAGCACAATTAAATGTTTTAGAATACTTATTCTCCGTAAAGTTGTCCGTAGCTTGTCATGATGAATACAACTGAAAGCCTTTGTGTAGTCACTAAAGCATAGGTAGACATCTTTCTGGTATTCTGTGTTTTCAGCCAAGGTCCGTCTGACAACAGCAATGATACACCTCATTCTACATTCTAATCTGAATCTGGCTTGAACTTCTGGCAGTTTACTGTCAATGTACTGTTGCACTTGGTTTGGAATTATCTTTGGCAAAATTTTACTTGCATGTGTTATTAATGATATTGTCTGATGATTTCCCCATTACCTTGAGACACCTCTCTTTGGAATGAGCACAAATATGGATCTCTTCTAATCAGTTGGCCAGGTAGCTGTGTTTCAGACATTTTGGCACAGATGAGTGAGCACCTCCAGTGCTGCAGCAGTTTATGAAAGATTTCAAGTTGTACACCATTAATTTCTAGAGCCTTGTTCTTTGCTAATGTCTTCAGTGTACCTTGGACTTCTTCCTTCAGTACCATGGGCTCTTAATCATATGCTATCTTTTGAAATGGTTGAACATTGTCCATTTCTTTTTGGTATACTGTGACTATATTCCTTCCATCTTTTTTTTTTTTTTTATGCATTCTGTATCATTCAATATTTTGCCCCTTTGCTGTTGTTAAGTGCCGTCAAGTTGGACCCTGTATAGGGTTTCTGAGGAGTGGCTGGTGAGTTTAAAACCACCAACCTTGAGGTTCAAACTGACCTTGAGGTTGAGTGCTTATCCTATGGTGCCACACTAGGACTCTCATGGAATCCTTCAATATTGCTTGTTGAGGCTAGAATTTTTTCTTCATTTCTTTCAGCTTGAAAAATGCTGAGCATGTTCTTCCCTTTTGGTTTTCTCCAGGTATTTACACATTCTGTTATAATATTTGGCTTTGTCTATTTGAGCTGCCTTTTGAAAATTTCCACTTAACTATTTTGTCTCCTTATTTCTTCCATTTACTTTAGTACCTTTATGCTGGAGAGCAAGTTTCAGTCTTTTTTGACATCCATTTTTGTCTTTTCCTTCTTTGTTGTCTCCTTAGTGACCTTTTGCATTCTTCCTGTATGATGTTCTTGATATCATCCCACAACTCTTTTGGTCTTCAGTTATTAGTGTCTAATGTATCAAATTTGCCCTTGAGATGATCTCTAAATTCTGGTTGGATATGTTCAGGGTCATATTTTGACTCTTGTGGATTTGTTTTAATTTCCTTCAGCTTCTGCTTGAACTTACATATGAGCAATTGATAGTTCCATAGTCTGTCCCTGGCCTTGTTTTGGCTGATGATATAAAGCTTTTCCATTGTCTCTTTTCACAGATGTAGTTAATTTGATTTCTGTGTAATCCATCTGGTGAGGTCCATGTGTATAATCATCTCTTATGCTGTCTAAAGAAGGTATTTGAAATGACCAAATCATTGATTTTGCAGAATTCTATCATGCATTTGCCAGCATTATTTCTATCACCAAGGCCATATTTTCCAACTACTGATCTTTCCTCTTTGTTTCCAACATTTGCATTCCAGTCATCAGTAATTACCAATACATTGTTACTGCATGTTTTATCAATTTCAGATTGAAGAAGTTTGTAGAATTTTTCAGTTTCATCATAATTGACTTTAGTGATTGGTGTGCAAATTTGAATAATCATGGTATTAACTGATCTTCCTTGTAGGCATAGGGATATCATCCTATCACATTTCAAGATAGATCTTGAAATAATTATTTTTGATGATGAATGCTATCTAATCTGAACACTACAAATTAGTAAGTAAACACAAGTTAGTCCATGCTTACCTTGATTACTGAGTACTCTGTTCCTGTCCTGCCCCAACCCAATCCATTGCCTTTATTGGGTTTCCTGTCAGTTTGTTGTACTGTGATGACTTGTGTGTTACTGGTATTGTAAATACCAACAGATTGCTCACAGTGGACAGGTTTCAGTAGAGCTTCCAGAATAGGAAGAAGGAGAAGTAGACAATACATGAATGTTTAGCCACTGAAAACCTTATGAATAGCAGCAGGAAATTGTCAGATATAGTGCCAGAAGATGAACCTCTCAGGTTGGAAGGCATTCAAAATATGACTGAGGAAGAGCTGCTTCCTCAAAGAAAAGTTGACTATCATGATGTCAATGTAGCAAAGTGTTTGGTACCTTCATTTGCTGATGGAGCACAACTCAAAATGAGAAAGAGCTGCAAATATCCTTTAGTAATGGAACATGTAATATATGAAATATGAATCTGGGAAAATTAGAAGTTGTCAAAAATGAAATGGAACACATAAAGATCAATATCCTAGGCATTAGTAAACTGAAATAGACTGGTATTGGCCATTTTGAATCAGACAGTTAAATGATTTACTATGCTGTAAACATCAGCTTCAAGAGGAATGGCATTGCATTCATTATCAAAAAGAACATTTCAAAATTTATCTTGAACTACAATGCTGTTTGTGACAGGATAGTATTCATATGCCTATAAGGACAATCAGTTAATACTACTATTATTGAAATTAATGCACCAACCACTAAAGCCAGTGATGATGAAGTAGAAGAAATCTACCAACTTCTTCAGTCTGAAAGTAATCAAGCATGCAATCAAGATGCATTGACAATTACTAGTGACTGGAATAAGAAGGTTGGAAACAAGAAGGCAGTAGTTTGAAAATATGGCCTTGGTGATAAAAATGATGATAGAGATCACATGGAGTCCTGGTGTGGCATTGTAGGATAAGCACTCAGCCACAAGGTCAGTTTGCAACACAAGGTTGGTGGTTCAAAGTCATCAGCCACCCCTTGGAAACGCTCTACAGGGCCACTCTAAGTCAGAACCAACTCAACGGCACTTATCAACAATGAGATCACATGATAACATTGAAAATATTTTTACTGTGAATTGAGTGAAGGTCTACAGACAAGATAATCAATTTTACATTCAGCAAATCATACAGCTTGTTTCATTTTCAATGATTGCAATCCCCTCCATACAATAACAGTTACCCCATTTCCTCCCTGTGGTTCCTATTTCCATTCCACCCACCTTCCCATCACTTCTCAACTTTGTCCTTAGGGAAAGGCTGCCCTTTTGATTTGGAATGATTGAATATTCCATAGTGAGCATAACTTATTAGTGTTATTGTCTTTATCTACTGCTTGGCTGAAACCTTGGCCATGAAGGTGAGTTCATTTCCAGACCTGAAATGTGGTTGAGGGCTATAGTCTCAGGCTCCTCCAGTCTCTTTCTGACTAGTAAGCCCAGTCTTTTTTTTTTTTCTCTCATAATTTTACATTTTGGAATGAATTTTCTCCCATACTAGCCAGGACTTTCTAATGTCATCCCTTGCAGAGTAGTTGGTAGTGGTAGCTGGGCACCATCTAGTTTTTCTGGTCTCAGAATCATGGAGACTGATGTTTACATGCTCCATTTGTCCATTGAACTAAGTGATTCCAAGCATCTCCATTTCTCATCACTCTTTTTTCTTCCGCACATGGAGAGACCAATAGTTGTATCTTAGGTTGCTGCTCATGAGCTTTTAAGATTCCAGATACTACTCAACAAAGTAGGATATAGAACATTGTCTTTGTGGACTATGGTATGCCAATTAATCATGGTGTTCCTTGAGACTATGGTCCTGAGCCTCCAGGCTCAGAAACTCATTGCCTTAAGATGTTTGATAATATTTGAGAAGTCTTCATCATTTAGTCCACTGTATGCTCCACCAGCTCTTCCCCAGTCGCATTTTGAGTGCCTTCCAATCTGAGGGGTTCATGACAGAACATGGGAACACTGAATGGTTTAAAATTAAGAAAGGTGTGCGACAGGGTTGTATTCTTTCACCATACTTATTCAACCTGTATGCTGAGCAAATAAATAATCCAAGAAGCTGGGTTATATGAAGACAAACATGGCATCAGGATTGGAGGAAGACTCATTAACAACCTGCGATATGCAGAAGATAAAGCCTTGCTTGCTGAAAGTGAAGAGGACTTAAAATATTTACTGATGAAGATCAAAGAGCATAGCCTTTGGTATGGATTGCGTCTCAATGTAAAGAAAACAAAAATCCTCACCACTGGACCAATAAACAACATTCTTAACAATGGAGAAAAGATTGAAATTGTCAAGAACTTCATTCTTCTTGGATCAACTATCAACACTCATGGAAGCAGCAGTCAAGAAATCAAATGACATATTGCATTAGGCAAATCTGCTGCACAAGACCTTCTTAAAGTGTTGAAGAGCAAAGATGTCAGCTTGAAAACTAAGGTGTGCCTGACCCAAACCGTGGTATTTTCAGTAGCCTCATATGTATGTGAAAGCTAAGGAGCTCTGGTAGCGTAGTGGTTATGAATCGAGCTGTGAGCCTCAAGGTCAGCAGTTTAAAACTACCAGCTGTTCCACAGGCGAAAGATGAGGCTTTCTGCTCTCATAAAGATTTATAGCCTCTGAAACCCTGTGCAGGATCGCTATGAGTCGGAACCGACTCCATGGCACATAATCACCACCATGTGAAAGCTGGACAGTGAATAAGGAAGACCTTAGAGGAATTGATGCTTTTGAGTTATGGTGTTGGAGGAGAATATTGAAAGTGCATTGGGCTGACAAAAGAACCAACAGATCTGTGTTGGAAGAAGTGCAGCCAGAGTGCTCCTTGGAGGCCAGGATGGCCAAACTTCATCTCTCATACATTGGACATATCGTCAGAAAGGACCAGTTGCTGAAGAAGGATATGTATGGTAGGGTGGAGGGTCAGAGAAAAAAGAGGAAGACCCCTAGCAAGATGGATTGGCAAAGTGGCAGCATCAATGGGCTCATGATTGGCAATGATAGTGAGGTTGGCGTAGGATGGGGCAGTGTTTCGTTCTGCTGTGCATAAGGTCACTATGAGTTGGTACCGACTCAATGGAACATAATGACAACAACATGCTCCACCACATTCATAGTTGTGTTTGCAGCAAAGGTAAATACCATGTACAAATACCCTCTTTCAACCCCTTATATATTTGTGGGTATATTCCCACTCTTCCTCCCATACCCATTTAACCTTTGTCTCTGATTATTTATCTACCTGAAGAACACTGTTGTTCCAAGGTTGTGTATATACCACCATTTACCTCTGCCCTCAATAGCCCTTGCTTACCTCCCAGGGTCTTCACTGTCTCCATCATTCTTCTGCCAACTTCCTTCTTCTTGTATATTGCCCTCCCTGTCACCAAGTAAACATGTGAATTACTCTCCCTTCCCTCTCACCCCTGATAACCCTCAAAGAATATTTCTTTTAGCATGAAAACCTTTTCTTGACATAATGTTTGCCCTTTTGTAATCGATGAATTTCGCTCAACATACCGTACTCCAAGTTCATTCAGACTCATTGTTAGTCTTCACAGTTGTGTAGTATTACACTGTGACTGTGTACCAAAATTTGTTTATCCATTCTTTCATTGATGGACATTTAGGCTGTCTCCATTTTTTTGCTATTGTGAGTTGTGCTGTGATGAACATTGGTGTGTATACATCTACTCATGTCCTGATTCTTATTTCTTGTGGATATATACCAAGTATAGGGATTGCTGGATCATACAATATTTCCATTTTCAACTTTCCGAGCAAGTACCATACATTTTCCAGAGTGGCTGAACTATTTTAGAGACCCACCAGTAACGTAGGAGGACAGCAGCCTCTCCAAATCATTGTCAGCATTTCTATTTTTTTGAACTTTGCTATTAATTCTGGGGTCAGATGACACACAGGGTAGCGTTTTGTAAGACCACAGACATTTTCATTGAAAATACCTTTTTATAAACAATGTAAAATGTGACTATACACATGTACCTCACCAAATGGAATACATGGGACTCAACTGACCACATCTGTGGAAGATAAAGTGGAAAAGCTCCTTATCATCAGCCAAAACAAGCCCAGGGGCCACTGATACAGACCATCAATTGCTCATATGTAAGTTCAGTCTGAAGCTGAAGAAAATTAAAAGTAGTTAACTAGAGTCAAAATATGACTTTGAATATATCCCATTTGAATTTAGAGATCATCTGAAGAATAGATTTGATGCGTTAGACACTAACAGCTGAAGACTAGAAGAGTTGTGGAATGATATCAGGAACATCATGCAGGAAAAAAGCAAAAGGCCATTAAAAGTGAAAGAAAGAAAGTACCAAAATGGAAGTGACTCTGAAACTTGCTCTTTAATATAGAGAGGCGAACATAACTGGAACAAATGATGAAGTAAAACAACTGAACAGAAAATTTTGAAGAGCTAGAGAAGACAAAGTCAAGTATTGTGATGAATGTACAAAGGCCTGCAGTTAGAAAACTAAAGGGAATAACACTTTCAGCATTTTTTACACTAAAAGTACTGAAGAAAAACAATCCAGCCTCAGCTTGTAATAATGAAAGATTCTATGGGCAAAATATTGAATGATGCAGAAGATGGAAGGAATACAGAGTAATTGTACCAAAAAGAAATGTTTGATGCTCAGTCATTTCAAGAGGTAGCACATGATCAAGAACTGATGGTCCTGAAGTAAGAAGTGCAAGCTGCAATGATGGCATTGTGAAAAGACAAGGCTCCAGGAATTGATGGAATACAAATTGGAATCTTTCAACAAACAGATGCAGCCCTGGAGGCATTCACTCATCTATGTCAAGGAACTGGAAGATAACTATGTGACCAACTGCATCGGCAGAGATCCATATTTGTGCCTATTCCAAAGAAATGTGATCCAGTGTAATGTGGAAACCATCATACAATATTACTAATATCACATGTAAGTAAAATTTTGCTGAAGATAATTTAAAAATGGTTGCAATGGTACATTGATAAGGATCTGCCCAAAATTCAAGTCGTATTCTGAAGATAGCTAGGGATTTCCCTGCAGATATCAGATATTCATTGATTGAAAGCAGAGAATACCACAAAGATGTTTACTTGTGTTTTATGGACTATGCAAAGGCTTTTAACTGTGTCGATCATGACAAGCTATGGATAACATTGTGAAGACTTGGTATTCCAGAACACTTAATTGTGCTCATGAGGAACTAGTATGTAGACCAAAAGGCTGTCATTTGAATAGAGCAAGGGGATACTGAATGATTTAAAATTAGGAGAGGTGTATTCTTTCACCATACTTATTCAATCTGTATTCAGAGCAAATCATCTAAGAAGCTGGATTATTTGAAGAAGAACATGGCATCAGGCTTAGAGGAAGATTTATTAATAACCGGTGATATGCAAGGTAACTTGCTGGAAATGAAGAGGACTTAAAATACTTACCAATGAAGATCACAGTCTTCAATATGGATTGTACCTCACTGCAAAGAAAACAAAAATCATTACCATTTGACCAATAAACAATATCATGATAAATGGAGCAAATATTGCAGTTGTTAACGACTTCATTTTACTTGGATCCTCAATTGACGCTCATGGAAGCAGCAATCAAGAAATAAAACGTCTTATTACATTAGGCAAATCTACTGCAAAAGACCTCTTTAAATTGTTAAAGATGTCAGTTTGAGGAGTAAAGTGCACCTGATCAAAGCCAGGAGATTTCCAGTCGCCTCATATGCATGTAAAAGTTGAACAATGGACAAGAAAGACAATGGATAGAAGAATTAGTGCATTTGTATCAAGGTGTTGGGTAAGAATATTGAAAGTACCTTGGACTGCCAGAAGAAGAAACCAAATGTGTCATGGAAGAAGTATGGCCAGTATTCTCTTTATAAGCCAGGATGGTGAGACTTCGTCTCTTATACTTCAGACACATTATCAGAAGGGATCAGTCCCTGGAGAAGGACATCATGCTTGGTAAAGTGGAGGGTTAGTGATAAAGAGGAAGACTCCCAATGAGATGGATTGGCACCATGGCAGCAGCAATGGGCTCAAATGTAACAATAATTGTTCAGATGGTGCAGGACTGGGCAGTGTTTTCTTCTGTTAGGCATAGGGTCGCTATGAGTTGGAACTGATTTGAGGGTACCTAACAACAACTGCTCCAGACTGCAAAGCCATTTGAACTAAAAGGTTGGCGGTTCAAGCCCACCAGTGGCTCCTATACGGAAACCCTATACTATGGGTCGGAACCGACTCGACGGCACTTAACAACAACAACAACATAGGGTTTTCAAGATTGTAAATCTTTATGGGAGTAGGCAGCTTCATCTTTCACTAGAGTATTGGCTGGTGGGTTTGAACTGCCAACTTTGTTTAACCCTAACTGTCTTCTTCAGTGAGGGATTGTAAATTTGGTAGAAGACTTTGATTTTGTAGGAAGGTGCTCTGGGATTGGGAAGACAGATATCAGCCATATCTAGAAGCAGAGTCTTTGATGTGATAAAAAAATGTGAAATTGTTCACTGCAGATTAGTATGTAAGCACAAGTAAGCTCATGCTTACCATACTTATTAAATAATTCAACACTACTTGGAATCAAGGAGTCCTGGTGTGGCACTGTGGGTTAATGCACCAGACTGCAAAGCTGTTTGAACTGCAAGGTTGGCGGTTCAAGCTCACCAGTCGCTCTTCAGAAACCCTGTATAGGGTTGCTATGGGTTGGATCCGACTCGACGGCACTTAACAACAACAACTTGGAATCAGAATACTTCCAGGCAATTTGAATTGTTCTGATACTATGTCATCTGTTTTCCCAGACTCCCGTTAGAATAAGAATACAATGGAGTTTCTGCGGCTCAGTCTGTACTAGATTTTGAGGGAATCCAGTTTACTTCATTTTCCCTATTAGTTCATAAAGTTTTGGAGGGAAAAGTTAGCTTGTATATCTTTTCATCCTTTTCATCCTTTGATGAGACTTCTTGATCCTATATGCAAACAGACTCCCTGAAGGCCGATCTTTCAGATGTACAGGGACACATCCGTTTCTTATTCACAGTTCTGCTCTCACAGCTGTGACCATTTTCTACTTAGACAATGTGAGTAGATGGTAAACATGGATAGAAGAGATAGCTGTGTTTTGTCGACACAGCACAAATTTGTTTGAAGTTGTAGTGGAGGAAAAAAGACTTTCTTCATATGACTCGACTTCCTGTATGATTCTCAAGACTCATCAATACCTAAAATACTTCCCCCCGCAAACACCCCACAAGATATATTAATGACTACTGCTGTTTTTTCAGTGGAGAACCAGAGAAAGGAACTACCACGGTTCTTAATAAGATTGAAAAAAAAAATCATAGTTGTGATCATAGTGTATACACTATAAATTGTTTTTATATTTTGTTCTCTGCTTGTACAATTCTTCAGATAATCTTAAACATCTATTGGGTCAGTTATAACAGGAAAAGTTAAAGGATGTGACCACCGCGGTCCTGGAGGGCCCATTAATAGGCAGTGACTGTGCAGTGTGACCTGAACTGAAGGAGAAGTGGAAAGATACTAAATTGTGTGTGTGGTGGTGGTGGTGGTGGCCATGGGGACCTAGAACATCCCTATGAAGTCAGTGGGGAGTGCAGGTCCAAGAGGTCACTTGTAACAGGTTACACAGCAAGTCAGTGAGAAAGCCTGCATTTAAACCCAAATCATTCTAAATCCAGAGTGCACAGTCTTTGTTTTTCATGGATGTTTGATCCAGATTTGAATTTTAAAGGTCACTCCTGAAATCATTCTGGCCATGCAGAAGACACTGAAGCATATACTGCATTCTCCAGTTCCTCCCACATACCACGCTGTCACTATCAACAGTTTGGTGGTATGCTCCCAGGCCACCTTCTCTGTATGGAGAAATCTAAGCAAATCAGGAATGCCTGTCTCCAGCCAAAAAGAACAGCTGCTGGAGTAGAGGTCAGGACTGCTTTGTCCCCTCCAGGAACCACCTGGGTCAGGCTTGTGGCATACTGGGGCTTGGGGACCAGGACACTCCCAAGGTTAACAGTAACAGAAAAGCCAGAGGGCTCTGGCAGCTCACCCTTTGGGAAAACTTGGACTATTTTTGCTGTTTTGGCTTTTTGCTTTGCACAAGCAGAAAACAGAGCTCCTTACCAGTAGAGAGGATGAGGGGGAAGGCCAAGGACTTCAATGGATCTTTATTTTTCTATCCTCTACACTACTGGCTATTGTCACATATAAATTATGAAGATGTCCTAACCCCAAGTCTGTAGATAACCAGTTTGGAGGAAGACTCAGTGGAGCCCTGGGAAGGCTGAATAGCCAGGGGGACAAGAAGTTGCCAGTCACCGTTTGAATGGATGTAGTTGGGTTCTGAATTTCACACATTTTAAATTACATCTGCTTCTGGAGCATCGGTGAAGTGTTCATCTGCTCACTCTCCTCCTCCATCTCAATGTTCAGAACAAAGAGATTTCCTTTTTCATATCTGTTCATTCTAAGGTTTTGGCTGGTCATCTCTGTTGATACTACAAAAAGTGTGGCAACAGCTATCCCTCCACAGCACACTCTACTTCTTAGTTGGTTTGATAATTCATTGCAACGAGCACACAGATCTCAGAAACAATATTCAAAGTTATGGGGTTTACTAGGGAAATTAACAGGTTACAATTTGGGGTCAGAAATTCTCAGGGCACAATTGCTCCAGTAAGCCTCTCAGTAGCCTTACCCACAGGTAGGCCTCCCTCTGCCTAACGTTACAAAGCTCTTTTAGGGCTGATGGTAAATGCCCACAGGGCACACCTTTCCACCATAAATCTCAGCTCTAGTTTATGGAGCACTCAGCTGTAGCTCCCTGGGTTAGCAAGCCTAGCTCCCTTACTTAAGTGTCTGGAAGCACCCCAGTCTGCAAACAAAACTCCTGTCAAAAGGCACTCAACTTTACTTGCTCTGTGAGCTGGGAAGCCCACTGCTCTGTCTTGTGCTCTGCTGCTGGCACAGCTATCTGAATAGGCGATTCAAAAAGGCACTAGTTAAAGGCCTCTTTACATGTGATTGACTGATTTAATCAATTAGCTGTGACTTTTTTTTTTTTTTTTGGTGTACTAGTTTGAGGGCCAAGAATTTGAAGCAAAATAAGAAACTGATGGAATTGGAATTGGAATTATCTATACTTGATCTGTTAAAACTTCTGCTGGTTTTGTAGCTAGAGTCCAGTCTGGTGAAGAGTGTGGTAAAATCTGATGAAGGGAGTTGAAGTTAAGGACAAATTGTACATTGGGGGAGACACAAGAGTAATTCAGTTCTTCATCAAATTTTAACTGATCAGGCATCGCTATTCATTTTCCCTTAACGTATTTTCCTATGCTCAGTTTTCTCATAAACTTCTCAAATGAGAAGCATCCATAACTTTGTGTTTTAATTTGTCCTCACCTTCCTCCCTCACATCTAGGCATGTAGTATTCTCTTTCTTCACATCCTCTTCTTAAGCCTTCCATTATTTCAATTTGTGTAGTGCCAGCCTAACGCAGATCTTGTTGTTAGGTGCGTCAAGTTGATTTCAGCGCATAGTGACATTCATGTGACAGAGTAAAACTTCCCCATAGAGTTTCTAGGTCTTTCTCCCTCGAAAATGATGGGTAAGTTTAAACTTCCAACTTTTTGTTAGCAGCCTAGCGCTTAACCACCCAAAGCCCTGACTATGCAGGAACAATTGCTAACTGCACCGCAGGCAGTTTTTTTCTGGCCTTTTCTCAATCTGATTGCGCACTTGTATTCCCATAACACACCTGGCCCACGTGGTCCCGTGGTCTTTTTCAGGTGACTACCAATGACTCCCCTGTTCATTTCTCTGTTTAGGCACATCTTGAAATCAGCATAGTTCATGCACTGACTGGATTTCCTCTCCCCTCTCTGCTCCTACAGTGTGAAACCACGTCAGGTCTCATGTACTTCATCATGCTGGGCATCTACATGTAGAAGGGAAGGAGCCATTAAGAGAGGTCCTTTCAGGTTAATGAAATTTTACAGGGACTTTTTATAGTCCTAAGTGGGACTGGAATAACAACTCAGAATTAAATGGAATAATTTTTTTGAAGATTTTTTTTTTTTTTTGGGTCAATTTGAGTTACCACTTTATATTTTAATCTTTTTTAAGTACAACAAGCCTAAAATTACATAATGAGGCTAATCATGGACCACTTCAGTAAGGCACATTTAACATGAAAGGAAGGTAATGTTGAAAAAAAGTTGAAGCCAATTTGTGAGAAATAATTCACATTGATATATTTATAAGTTAATAAGATTTGTTATACAAAGAGAGTGCCGCCTAGCCTCTTTAGTGCCTGTTGGTTTTAATGACATGAAGCTGTTTTCAGAACATTCACTTGAAAGAAATGAACCAAGTGCTTGTCTGTTTTGAAAAATTACCAAATAGGAACTCCCTGGACCTGATCTCAATTTATAGTTGATTTGCCAGTTTTTGTTGCTTGTCATCTTTTCAATTATTTATAAAGGGACAGGAGAAATCAATCTGTTGGCTTTTTTGGCCAGATGGAGGCCTAGTTAATATGAAGTTAGGGAATTCATGATCTAGTGCCAAATTAATATTTATGAGTCATTGGCCTCAGTTTGTGGAAACCAATATAATTTGGCAGCTGAAAACTTAAATGCATGCTTCTTCTGGAAGGAACATCAACTTTAACATGCCTGGAACATGTGCTTCCAAGATGACCGATATTTATTTGCTTCTATAATCCCATGGGTTCAAGGCACTTGACACATTTTTGGTAGCCCTCCGGATAGGGACTCTGAAATTCTTCAAACTCATGGACAAGCTGCTAAGTTTTGCTCTGTAGTGTTATCCATCAGTTCGGTAGTGTGTGTGAGATCAGGTTTCAGTTGTACAGGGCATGTTTTTCTTTTAAACTTTCTGATGTGAACTGAGTGAAGGTTTACAGAGCAGATCATCAGTTTTATCGTCAACAAATCATATACTTTGCTTCATTATAATGATCATAATCCCCTCCATGTACCATCAGTTAACAGTATTTACCTCTGGTTATTTAACTCTTGTATTCCTCCCTGTGTCTCCTGCTATCTTCATCTTTCCTCTGCCAACCTTCCTCTTGTGTATTGCCTGCCCTGTTACGTATGTTAACATGTGTCTACCCTTTAGTCCATGAATAATTTTCCTTCCCCTCTCCCTCTGCCCTGGTAGCCATCATAGAATGTTTGTTTATCAAGAAAACCTTTTCTTAAGTTTTTATTACAGTGTTTCATATGACATATGACCATTTGTGATTGACTAATCCCACTCAGCATAATATCTTCCAGATTCATCCATGTTGTGAGGTGCTTTGCAGATTCATTGTTATTTTTTAATGTTACATTATGTTCCATTGTGTGTTTGTACCAAAGTTTGTTAAATCGTTCTCCTGTTGAGGGGCATTTAGGTGGTCTCCAGCTTTTTGCTACTGTGAATAGTGCTGCAGTGAACATGGGTGCACATGTAATATTTTTGTGGGTCCACTTCTATCTGAATTCCAACATCAGATGGTCAGTGTACAGGTTTTGGAGTAGTATGCACACCTCTAACTGAGACAGGAGTCTTAAGCAGTTACACTGTAAGGTGATTTGAATTGTCTTCAAATTATAAGGTAATTAATTTTCTAATTCTATTAAACGTGTATTGGGACCACCTATGTGTCATCTGCATTTTCCAGGTTATCATTTTCCTCCCGTCCTGATGCCATGTTGTTTTTCATACAGCCCCACTTCTCAGATTATTTGTTCAGTTTACAGTTGCACACATCTATTAATAATTGGATGGTGGGATGTACAAAGTATGAATCTAGGAAAATTGGAAGTTATCAAAAATGAAACACCTGAAGATTGATAATCCTAGGCATTAGGAACTGAAATGTACTGTTATTGGCCATATTGAATAGGATAGTCATAATGGTCTCCAATACTTTTTTTCACATTGTGAAAAAAAGCAATTCAAATATTTTATTGAGAGAGAAAGAGCGAGCGAGCGAGCTCTGGTAGCATAGTGTTTACGAATTGGGCTGTGAACCTGAAGGTCAGCAGTTCGAAACTACCAGCAGTTCCACAGGAGAAAGATGAGGCGTTCTGCTCCGGTAAAGATTTACAGCCTCGGAAACCCTATGCAGGGTCGCTATGTATGAGTCGGAACTGACTCCACGGCACTTAACAACAACAAATGTATATATATATATATCATAAAAATGAAATAGACCATACATAAAATTTTGCAATTTACTGTGTTAACACACTAAATATCTGGAACAGCTCCCTTTCCCAATGACATTGTGTTTCAGCCGATTGTATATGGAAGAGTTTTGGGAGAGGAAGAAGAGGTAAACATGTGCATTTAGTCTGATATATATAATTGGAAACTGGGGCTATCATAACTTATCCAATCAATTCCATACTAATAAAAATGGACTCCAGTGATTTTGACTCCAGTGATTTATGCTTGTATAATATCCTCAGAAACCCTGTGCAGGGTCACTATGAGTCGGAACCGACTCCACGGTGCTTAACAACAACAACAACAACAATATGCATAGGCATATTATACAAGCATAAAGGAGCATTTGGGGAGTGTTCTCTATGAGACATTTCTAAATGTAGAAATACTGGGTCAGATCTTACATACATTTAAAATTTGTTTAGCTAGTGCCAAATGTCACTCTAAAAATTGAACCATTTAACACTCCTATCAAGAATGTGTATGAGAGAGAACATGTTTTTATTAATGAACTAGCAACATGTTTTGTTTGGTCCTTCTCTGATGAATTTCTTTGTTGAATTTGAAACATTTTCTATATTTAATAACCTTGGCTGACTCCATATTAGATAGTGGAAAAACTCAGTAGTAGACATTACTGCATTACTATTTTTTCAGAAAAAAAAGTAAGCGTGTGATTAAATCAGAGAATTAGCATTGCACATGGAGCTGAGTTCTTTACATTTATTATAGTTTTTATCTGTATGTAATATATGGAACTCATGACCATAGGCAATTTTAACTCCATGATTTAATCACCCACCTACATTTTTCTGGAACAGTAATCAAGTAATATTCACTACTGAGCTTGAGAAGACAAAGGCAAGTATTATGATGAAATGTACAAAGACCTGGAGTTAGGAAACCAAAAGCATTTCTCATGCTGAAAGACCTGAAGAAAAACTTCAAGCTCTACTTACAATACTGAAGGACTCCATGGACAAAATATTGAACGATGCAGAAAACATCAAAATAAGATATAATGTATACACAGAGTGTACCAAAAAGAAATGGTCACTGTTTAGCCAATTTCAAGAGGTAGCATATAATCAAGAACTGATTATATGGAAGGAAGAAGTCCAAGCTGCACTGAGTTTATTGGCAAAAACAGGGTTTCAGAAATTGACAGAATATTGAAATTGAACTAATCTGACAAATTGATGCAGCACTGGAGGCATTCATTCATCTATGGCAAGTAATTTGGAAGAGAGCCACCTAGCCAACAGATTGGAAGAGATCCATATTTGTACCCATTTCCAAGAGAGGTCACTCAAAGGAATGTAGAAATCATCAAACAGTATCATTAATATCACATATAAGTAAAATTTTGTTGAAGGTAATTAAAAAATTATCTTCAACAGTAGAGAATTGCCAGAAACTCAAGCTGGATTCAGAAGAGGCTGTGAAACTACAGATATCATTGCTGATATCAGATGGATTTTGGCTGAAAGCAGAGAATACCAGGAAGATGTTTACATGTTCTTTATTGACTATGCAAAGGCTTTCAACTGTGTAGACCATGACAAGCTATGGATAACATTGCAGAGAATGGATATTCTAAAACATTTGATTGTGCTCCAGAGGAACCTGTTCCTCTGAACCAGGAAGCAGTTGTTCAAACAGAACAAGAGGATGTTGAATATTTTAATATCAGGAAAAGTGTGCACCAATGCTGTATTCTTTCATAATACTTATTCAGTCTGTCCATCGCTTGCCTGACAGTTTGTCATACTGTGGTGACCTGCATGGTACTATGATACTGGAAGCTATGCCAACAGTATTTTAAATACCAGCAAGGTTCCCCATGGCAGACAAGGTTCAGCTGAACTTCCAGACTAATACAGTCTCAGAAGAAGGAGAGGCAGATTGCTTCTGAAATTTTAACCACCAAAAGCCTTATATAGCAGCGGAACAGTGTCATATAGCACCAAAATACTGAATATTGAAACATTATAAATAGGATCAGAATATTGCCAAATATAGTGTCAGAAAATGAGCCCCTAAGGTGAAAGGCACTCAAAATAAAATGGGGGAAGAGCTGCCTCCTCAAAATAGAGTTGATTTTAATGGTGTAGAGCATTTGAGACCTTCATTTGTGGATGGGCCACAACTCAAAATGAGGAGAAGCAGCTGTAAACATACATTAATAGTCAAAACATGGAATCTAAGAAGTATGAAATTAGGGAAATTGGAAGTTGTCAAAAATGAAATGGAATGCATAAATATGGATATCCTAGGTATTAGTGAGCTGAAATGGACTGGTATTGGCCATTTTGAATCTGACAATCATTTGATTTACTGTGCTAGGAATGACAAATTGAAGAGGAATGTTGTCACATTCATCATCAAAAAGAACATTCCTAGGTCTACAGTGAAGTATAATGCTGTCTGTGATAGGATATTATCTATATGCTTACAAGGAAGATCAGTTAATACCACTGTTATTCAAATTTAAGCAACAACCACTAAAGCCAGTGATGATGAAATTGAAGAATTTTACTAATGTCTTCAGTCTGAAATTGACCTAACATGCAACCAAGATGCAGTGATAATTATTGGTGATTGGAATGCAAAGGTTGGAAACAGTGAGGAAGGATCAGTGGTTGGAAAATATGGCCTTTTTGCCAGAGACTGCATGATAGAATTTTGCAAGATCAATAACTTGTTCATTGCAAATGCCTTTTTTAAACAACATAGAAGATGATAATACTCATGGACCTCACCAGATAGAATACACAGAAATAAAATTGACTACATCTGTGGAAAACAATGGTGGAAAAGTGCCATACCATCAGTCAAAACAAGGCCAGGGCGCACTGTGGAACCTATCATCAATTGCTCAAATGCAAGTTCAGGCTGAAGCTGAAGAAAATTAAAACAAGTCCATGAGATTTTGAACATATCCCACTTGAATTTAGAGATCATCTCAAGAATAGCTTTGATAAACTAGACACTAATGACTGAAGACCAGAAGAGTTGTGAGATGACATCAAGAACACCATAAAGAAAGAAAGCAAACGATCATTAAGAAGATAAGAAAGAAGAAAAGACCAAAGTGGATGCCTTAAGAGACTCTGAAACTTGCTCTGCAGAGTAGAGATGCTAAAGCAAATGGAAGACATGAGGAGGTAAAAGACCTGAATAGAAAATGTCAAAGGGCAGCCTGAGAAGACAGAGTCAAATATTATAATGAAATGTGCAAAAAGACCTGAGTTAGGAGACCGAAAGGGAAGAATATGCTCAGCATTTCTCACACTGAAGGAACTGAATAAAAAATTCAAAGCTCTACTTGAAATACTGAAGGACTTTTTGGGCAAAGTATTGAATGATACAGAAAACATAAAAAGAAAGTTGAAGGAATACACAGAATCACTGTACCAAAAAGAAATGGTCGATGTTCGAGCATTTGAAGTGGTAGCATATGATCAAGAGCCAATGATACTGAAGGAAGAAGTCCAAGGTGCACTGAAGACACTGGCAAAGAACAAGACTCCAGGAATTGATGGAACACAATTTGAAATCTTTCAACAAACTGATGTGGTACTGGAGGTACTCACTCATCTATGCCAAGTTATTATTAGGAAGACAGCTACCTGGCCAACTGATTGGAAGAGATCCATATTTGTGCCCATTTCAAAGAGTGGTGACTCAATGGAATGCAAAAATCATTGTACAATATCATTCATTTTAAATTTAGCAAGTAAAGTTTTGCTAAAATAATTTAAAAACCTTTGCAACAGTAAGTTGATAAAGAGCTGCCAGAAATTTAAGCCAGATTCAGATGAGGAAATGGAATAAGGGATATCATTGCTGATGTCCGATGGATTTTAACTGAAAGCAAAAGAATACCAGGAAGATGTTTACCTGTGCTTTATTGACTGTGTAAAGTCTTTCCACTGTGTAGATCAGGACAAGCTATTTATAACATTGTGAACAATGGATATTCCAGAACACTTAATTGCATTCATGAAGAACCTTTACATAGACCGAGAGGCAGTTGTTTGAACAGAAAAAGGGGACATTGAATATTTTAAAATCAGGAAAGGTGTGTCTCAGGGTTTTATTCTTTCACCATATTTATTCAGTCTGTATTTTGAGCAAATAATCTGAGAAGCTTGATTATATCAAGAAGAAATTAGCATGAGGATTGGAGGAAGACAATAGCAATCTGTGATATGCAGATGATACAACCTTGTTTGCTGAAGTGAAGAGAACTTAAAATACTGATGAGGATCAAAGACCACAACCTTCTGTATGCATTGCACTTCAATGTAAAGAAAACAAAAATACTCACCACTGGACCAATAAATAATATTATGATAAATGGAGTAGAGATTGAAATTGTCAAAGACTTATGGAAGCAGTAGTCAAGATATCAAATTATATATTGCACTAGGCAAATCTGCATGAGACCTCTCTTAAGTGTTCAAGAGCAAAGACATTAATTTGACCCAAACCATGGTATTTTCAGTTGCCTTATATACACGTGAAAATTGGGCAATAAATAAGACCCTAGACGAATTGATACATTTGAGTTATAGTGTTGCAGAATATTAGAAGTAGCATGGACTTCAGAATATCAGACAAATCTGTGTTGGAAGAAGTACAGTCAGACTCCTTAGAAGCCAGATGGTGAGACTTCATCTCTCATACTTTGGACATGTTATCAAGAGGGACCAGTTCATGGAAAATGACATTATGCTTGGTAAATGGAGGGTCAGCGAAAAAGAGGAAGAGCCCAGCATGATGGATTGGCACAGTGGCAGCAATAGTGAACTCAAGCATAACCATTGTGAACCTGTTGCAGGCCTGGGCAGTATTTCATTCTGTTGCACCTAGGGTCACTATTTGTCGAAACCAACTCAATGGCTCCTAACAACAACAACGTGTCTATGCAATGGAGTCCCTAAGTGGTATAAATAGTCAGTGTGCTCATCTAGTAGCTGGAAAGCTGTAGATTTGTGTTCACCTAGAGATGCCTCTGAAAAAAGACCTGATACCCTATTACCCAAAAATCAGATATTGAAAACCCTATGAAAGCACATTTCTACTCTCATACATGGGGTCATTGTGAGTTGAAATCAACAAAATGGCAAATTTTTCCCCTGGTTATTTGTTTTTTAAGGAGAGCTGGTTTCATAGTGTCTTAGTAGCTGTGTGCTCATCTGCTCTTGTGGTCGATGATTTGAACCCACCAGACATTTGTTGGGAGAAAGATATGGCATCTGCTTCTGTAAGATCTGGGAATTCTATGGGGCAGTTCTGTTTCCCATAGGTTGCATTGAGTCCGAATCAACTAAACAACAGTGTTTGTGCAGTGTGAGGAATCTAAACCACAACGTCAGAGGTTTGAGCCTGCCAGCTTCTCCACTGGAGAAAAAGAGCCTTTGACTTCTGCAAAGAGTTGAAGCTTCAGAAACCCTATAAAGGGTTGCTTATGAGCCAGAACTGACTCAATGGCACTTAACAACTATGATGATGTTGAATGAGCATCACTTACAGAATATAATAAACTACAAAGATTTCATCTATTTTTTTCTTGAAATTTGTTCAGTAGGGGTAGGCTTCACCTTTTTTGATGAAAACGTGGACAGTTTAAGCTGATAGCCACTAATGTCAGATTTCTGCTTCTACTTTGGTTTATTTCACATTTTGGGAAAATTCTCTTTGTTATATGTATCTAATCCTGGAAATTTTACTGATAGGGAAGTTTCCACTGAGATAACATATAATGGAGACAAGGAAGAGTGAAATCAGTTGTCATCAAGTCGATTCCATCTCATGGCTACCCCCTGTGCATCAGAGTAGAACTGTGCTCTACAGAACTTTTGACAGTTTTTCAGAATTAGATCATCAAGCCGTTGTTCCAAGGTGAACTTGAATTGCTAACCTTTCATTTATGAGCCACATGCTGAAGTGTTGTATCACCAGAGCCCCTTCCCCAGAAGCTACCCTTAAATTATTTTGTGGCTGGATTTCCCTTGTGGCTCAACTTTTATACCACTTGTTTCTTAAGTGTTATCAAATTGATTTCTGAGGAGCAGTTTGTGGATTTGAACTGCTGATCTTGTGGTTAGCAGTCCAGTGCTTATCCTACAGTGCCTCACCAGGGCTCCTTTATCCCAGTTGTTGTTAAGTAAGCATCTAATATTTCTAGTTTTAAATGAAACTATTTCTAAAAAATGTTTTGTAAAAATATAATCTTAAACAGATTATGTTGCTGTTAAGTGCTGTGGAGTTGGTTCCAACTCAGCGACCCTGTATAAGGTTTCCTTGCAGTGGTTAGTGGTTTGAACCACTGTTAACCACTTGTGATTTCCTGCCTAGGAAACACTACAGAACAGTTCCACTTGTGGTTAGCAGTCCAGTGATTAAATCCATATATGTAACTTGTAGAAATGGCACAGTACAGTGGTTAAGAGCATAGACTTTGAAATCAGACTTCCTGGGTTCACTTCCCACATGTGTACTTACTAACTGTGGCTTGGGCAAACTATTAGATCTCACTTTACCTCAGTTTCCTCATCTATATGACAGTAGTCATAATAATAATAGTTTATAGTTGTGTGCTACTTATCATATGTATCAGGCACCTTTCTAAGTGTATTAGTCAAATTAACTTAGCTCTTACAACAACTCTGTGAGCTGAAACCTTTTTTGGAAATCCTTAGGACTGTAGGCTTTTGGTATGGTACCTGGTGTAATCCATCACTATAAAATTATACAAATAATTCTGAAATAAAGCATACTATTCCATGAAGAGAGAAAGACTTTAAATAGTAGAGGTCTTGCCACTGAATGAGAACACCACTAATCTACTGAAAAATTCTGGTTTTAGAGCTTTGGGGATTGTAGATATATCCCCACTTTATAGATGCAGAAATTTAGTAATTTAATCAAGTTTACACAGCTAGAAGTGCAGAAGCTGAGATTTGAATTCAGGCAGTTTGATACCAAAAAAAAAAAACTGTGTTTTGATTACCGTTGGAGGGCTCTTATGAGGATTTAAATGAGCTAACACACATAAAATACACTAAGAGCAAGGAGTACACTTATTAATGCTGTTGAAGCATTAATTACCATTGTGATTTGTCTTCACCCTGAGGCTCACTGTGATTTGTTATGGTGATGGTTGGCTTTATAGTGGTGCATTCACAGTTCCTTAAGGCAGGGCTTCCCAACCACTCTGGAGGCATTTGGGGTAAACCAGGAGACTGCTTCTGCACGTGAGGCCCTGGCCACTTGCCCTAGGCAAGGCATGTTGATGTGTTTCCCTCCACACCAAGTGACTCCAAGCTGTTGAATTTCTTGGGTCTTTCTTGCCTCTTCCATAACTCCCTCTTCTCCGTTCGTCTACTCTACTGCTGAACCACTACCACCACTGCTATTAGACTTTTGACAGTCCTTTCAAAGTTAGTGGTGCAGTAGGTTAAGCACTGGATGGCTAACCAAAAGGTCAGCAGTTCCAAGACACCAAGAACTCCATGGGAGAAGGATGAGGCAATCTGCTTTCATAAAGATTTCCAGCCTGGGAAACACTACAGAGCAGTTCCACTCTGTCCTATTGGGTTACTGTAAGGCGGGATCAACTCCACAGCAGTGGATTAGTTTTTTTGGTTTCCAAAGTTGATTACAAAACTTTTTCTCCCCCTACACTGTGATTGGAGTCCTGGTGTGGCATTATAGCATAAAAACTGGAACACAAGGTCAGCAATTCAAACTCACCATATATAAAATCGCTATGAGGCAGAACCAACTTAACGGCACTTAACAACAACAACACACACTACGTTTACAATTTATTGTTAGTACGTCTGCACACCATAAAATCAAACTTGTTAGTATAGCATACAAAGTAAACATACATCGACTGCACAGGCCTTTAGAATTCTCCTCAGAATAAAGTGTATTAACTTTGTAGCATAGACTTTGGTCATCTAGAGATCTTTTTGTTATATTCTCGAGAATGAGCAACTTTAATTCTTCACTGTGTTCTTACGAAATGAGAAACAAAATAAACTGAATTTGCATCATTTGGCATTCTGTTAAAAGTGAAGTCTGTGGATGTAAGACACCACATTACAAACTGTACTTCTCAGTTTTACAGTTGGTTAATTATTTTGTAGAGATCTAAGTGCTCATTTTATCTGATCTGTTTTGATTATTCTCAAAATTTCTAAAGCAACTCAGCCCAACTCAAACCTTTACTATTTTTATTCTGAACATATTAAGTTACTCATTCTCAGCCTAGCCTCCAGCAAAGCATTTTCTAGCATTTTCTCATTGTCAGCATTCTTTCTTGAACTTTGTCAGAGCAGAGAGAATGATTTCCTCATGTGAGCCTAAAATGCCAGGAGACAGAACATTGCATTCTGATTCTGTCTAGGGCTGTTGTCCCTAAGTGGGTTTGTTCTTTCCATGCTGTTTACTCATCAAATATTGCATCACTTTGTAAGAGGGAAAACATTTAGAAAATTACACGAAAAGACCATGTTGGAATAAGGTTTTTATTTTACACACAACACACTCACACATTCACGTACATAAAAAACAAAGGAGGAAAAGAACCACAGTCTCTATCAGATTGTCTCCTTAGTCAATCTGAAATTTTTTCTTTTTACAAATGGATGTCGTATGTTCCATCAGTTGTGCATAAAAGAGGAAATGAGAGGGAAATATTCGCAAGTCTATATTGTTGATGTTGTTAAGTGCAGTCTAGTCAATTGGACTCATGGTGATCCTGTGAAGGGTTTCCAAGTTGCTGCTTGTGGGTTAGCAGTCCAGTGCTTATCCTGTATTACCACACCACGATTCCAAGTATGTATTGTTGCTTAGTGCTGTCAAGTCAGTTCTGGCTCATAGCGACCCTGTACAGGGTGATTGAGGAGAAACTGGAGGATTTGAACCGCGGACCATTGTAGTTCACACCAACCCTGAGTTCCAATGCTTATCCTACAGTACCACACCAGGACTTCCCAATTATGCATTGTTGTTGTTAAGTGCTGCGGAGTCGGTTCTGACTCATAGCGACCCTGTTTAGGGTTTCCAAGGAGTGTTGGGTGAGTTTGAACTACCAGCATTGTGGTTCAAATTGACCTTTTGGTCCAGTGCTTTATCCCACAGTGCCATACTAGGACTCCAAGTATGTATTGTTGTTGTTGTTGGTAAGTGCTGTCGAGTTGGTCTGACTCATAGTGATGCTGTACAGGGTTTCTGAGGCTGTAAATCTTTATGGGAGCAGAAAGCCCCATTTTTCTCCCGCTGAACTGCTGGTAGTTTCGAACTGCTGACCGTGAGGTTAGCAGCCCAACTTTTAACCACTATGCTATCAGAGCTCCTTAAGTATGTATTGTTGTTGTTGTTGTTAAGTGCCATGGAGTCAGTTCCAACTCATGACTTTGCAGTTAGGAGCTCAAGTCATAATCCACTATGCTACCAGGGTTCCTTAATTTTTACATGTTGTTGTTGTTGTTGTTAAGTGCCGTTGAGTCGGTTCCGACCCATAGCGACCCTGTACAGGGTTTCTGAGGCAATAAATCTTTATAGGAGCATAAAGCCTCATCTTTCTCCTGCGGAGCAGCTGGTAGTTTCAAACTGCTGACCTTGCGGTTTGCAGCCCTATTCATAACCACTACGCTACCAGAGCTCCTTTAAGTATGCATTAGGAGAGGGTCAAATCTTTAGGGCAGGGTAAAATCTTGACAACTTTGAATAAAGAGGCCAAATGTAAATATGATAAACTCACAAAATGATGAGCGTCAACTATGCCAATGTATAAAAAGCACAATTAATCAATGTTAAATAGGAAACATAAAACAGTTTACACGTGGTCATTTTCATATATTTTATGAAAACAGTAACAATATTCTACAAAGTTCTGAAAATAAAGGTAAAAGACCACCCGTAATCTTACTTTCCTTACACAAATATTTTCTGTTTTTGTGAATTCACCTTTTATTTTGTCTTTTGTGTCTGTATTTTGTATAGTTGTACCCATGTCCCTTAACTGGACATGCCATCAGTGTACACTTTAGGAAAAGTCACTAAAACAGGAAGAGAAAAACAAAGATACAGATACTTGGTATATAGAGAGAGTTGTTTCTTCCCATAAGTAATTTGTGTACAATTCAAAAGAAAGAATCAAGTAAATACTGCAACGAAATGAAAGATCAGGGGTTCACACCCAGCAGCCACTCTGTAGGAGAAAAGACCAGGTCACTCCCATAAAGGTTTCAGCCTAGAAAACCCTACAGGGCATCTCCACTCTGACATATAGAGTTGCTATGAGTTGGAGTCAATTTTAAGGTACACAATGACAACAACAACAACAGTATACATGGATTTGTTTTACAGATGAGAAATGGAGGCGCTGAGATACTAAGTAAGTTGTTGTTAGATTCTGTCACATCTGTTCCGATGCCTAACTACCCTCTGCACAACAGAATGAAACACTGCCCGATCTTGTCCCAGCCTCAATCACTGTTATGCCTAAGTCCACTGCTGCCACCAAATCCATCTTGTTGGGGGTCTTCTTTTTTGATGATCCTCCTCTTTACCAGGCATGATGTCCTTCTTCAGGGACTGGTTCCTCTTGATAATATGTCCAAAGTGTGAGAGATGAAGTCTTGCCATTCTGCCATTCTAAGGAGCATTTTGGCTGCAAGTTTTCCAGCACAGATTTGTTCTTCTGGCGGCCCATGGTACTTTCAATATTCTTCTGCAACCCTCTAACACAATGCATCAATTCTTATATGGTCTTTCTTATTCATTGTCCAACTTTTACATGCATATGAGGTGATTGAAAATACCATGGCTTGGATCAGGCTCACCTTAGTCTTCAAACTGACATCTTGACCTTTGCTCAAGATCAGGCACATCTTAGTCCTCAGACTGACATTTGCTCTCGAGCAGTTTAAAGAGGTCCTTGTGCTGCAAATTTACCTGGTGCAGTAGGTCATTTGATTTCTGGACGCTACTTACATGACTCCTGGTGTGGCACTATGAGCTAATGTGCTGGACTGCAAGATCAGTTTAAACCACAAAGTCGGTGGTTCAAGCTCACCAGCCATTCCTATACAGAGTCGCCATGGGTTGGAACTGACTCAATGGCACTTAACAACAACAACAACTTCCATGAGTGTTGATAGTGGATCCAAGCAAAATGAAATCTTTGACAACTTCAATCTTTTCTCTATTTATCATGATGCTATTTATTGGTCCAGTGGTGAGTATTTCTGTTTTCTTTACACATCAGAGGCTGTGGTCTTTGATCTTCATTCGTAAGTTTTTAAGTACTCTTCACTTTCAGCAAGCTATGTTGTATCATCTGCATATCAACAGGTTGTTAATGGCATCCAATCCTAATGCCACATTCTTCTTCATATAGTCCAGCTTCTTGGATTATTTGTTTAGCACACAGATTGAATAAGTATGGTGAAAGACTACAATCCTGGTGCTCACCTTTCCTGATTTAAAACTATTCAGTGTCTCTTTGTTCTGTTCTAATGACTGCTTCTTGGTCTGTGAACAGGTTCCTCATGAGCACAATTAAGTGTTCTGGAATACTCATTCTTTGCAATGTTATCCATAGTTTATCATGATTAACATAGTTGAAAGCCTTTGCATAGTCAATAAAGCACAGGTAAACATCTTTCTAGTATTCTCATTTCCAGTCAAGATTCATCTGATGTCAGCAGTGATATCCCTTCTTTCACAGCTTCATCTGAATCTGATTTGAACCTCGGGCAGTTCCCTGTCAATATATTGTAGTAATCATTTTTTAATGATCTTTATTTTAATTTCACTTGCATGTGATATTATATTGGCCAATGATTTCCACATTCTATTGCGTTCTCTCTCTTTGGAATGTGCACAAATACGAATCTCTCCCAGTTAGCTGGCTAGGTTGTTGTTGTTAAGTGCCGTCAAATCGGTTCCGACCCATAGCGACCCTGTACAGGGTTTCTGAGGCTGTAAATTTTTACAGGAGCAGAAAGCCTCATCTTTCTCCCGTGGAGTGGCTGGCAGTTTCGAACTGCTGACCTTAAGGTTTGCAGCCCGATTCATAACAACTATGCTAGCAGAGCTCCTTAGCTGGCTAGATAGCTGTCTTCAGATTTGTTGGCATAGACGAATGAGTGCATCTAGTAAGTGCATCAGTTTGTTTAATGATTTCCATTTCCTTGTTTTTGACAGTCAATGCTGTCAGTGTACGTTGGACTTCTTCCTTCAGTACCATTGGATTTTGATCATATGTGGCCTCTTCAAATGATTGAACAACAATGGCTTCTTTTTGATCAAGTGACTGTGTATTCCTACCTCTTTTCTTCTGATGCTTTGTGCTTTATTCAATATTTGGCCCATGGAATCCTTCAGTATTTCAAATTGAGGCTTGAATTTTTTCTTCAGTTCTCTCAGCTTGAAAAATGCTGAGTGTGTACTTCCGTTTTGGTTTTCTAACTCCAGGTCTTTACATATTTCATTATAATATTTGACTTTGCCTTCTGAGCTGATCTTTGAAATTTTCTGTTCAGCTCTTCTACCTCTTCATTTCTTCCATTTGCTTTAGCATCTCTACACTTGAGAGCGAGTTTTGGAGTCTCTTCTGACATCTATTTTGGGGTTTTTCTTCATTATTGTCTTCTTAATGACCCTTTGCTTTGTTAGACACGTGACTTTGAGCTTCCAGAACATAAAGTAAACTATTATAATAACATATGAGAAAATTAGGAGTTAGAAAACCAAAAGGGAAGAATATATTTGCCATTTCTCAAGCTTAAAGAACTGAAGAAAAAGTTCAAGCCTTGTATTGCAGTACTAAAAAATTCCATGGGTCAAGTATTGAATGACACAGAAAGCATCAAAAGAAGATGGAAGGAATTCAGAGAGTCAGTGTGCCCAAAAGAACTGGTTAATGTTCAACCATTTTGTTGTTGTTAAGTACCGTGGAGTCGGTTCCAACTCATAGTGACCTTGCACAGGGTTTCCAAGGCTGCAAATCTTTCCGGGAGCAGAAAGCCTCATCTTTCTCCCGCGGACAGCTGGTAGTTTTGAACTGCTGACCTTGAGGTTAGCAGCCCGATTAGTAACCACTAGTGCTGTGGGTTAATGCACTAGACTGCAAAGCCGTTTGAACTGCAAGGTCGGTGGTTCAAGCTTACCAGCTGCTCCTTGGAAACCCTATAAAGGGTCGCTTTGAGTCGGAACCGACTCGATGGCACTCATCAACAACATGCTACCAGAGCTCCTAGCCATTTTATGAGGTAGCATATGATGAAGAACTGATGATATTGAAGGAAGAAGTCCAATCTACATTGAAGTCATTGGCAAAAAACAAGGCTCCAGGCATTGACAGAATAGCAATCAAGGTGTTTCAATAAGCAGGTGCAATGCTGCAGTAATCACTCATGTATGCCAAGAAATTTGGAAGAGAGCTCCCTGGCTAACTGACTGGAAGAGATTCATATTTGTGACCATTCCAAAGAAAAATAATTCAACGGAATGTGGATATTATCAAATAATATCTTAATATTAAACTCAAGTAAAAGTTTGCTGAAGATAATTAAAAGATGGTGCTAGAAGTACAACAACAGAGTACTCCCAGAAATTTAAGGTGGATTTAGAAGAGGATAGGAAACAGGGATTATTGCTGATGTCAGGTAGGTCATGGCTGAAAGTAGAGAATACCAGAAAGATATTTGCCTGTGCTTTATTGACTATGCAAAAGCATTCAACTGTGTAGATCATAACAAACTTTGGATAATATTGTGAAGAATGGGAATTCCAGATTACTCGTGTTCATGAGAAACCTATACATAGACCAAGAGGCAGCATTTGAACAGAACATGGGGATACTGGATGGTTCAAAGTCTGGAAAGGTCTACCTCAGCATTGTATCCTTTCACTATACATATTCAATCTGTGTCTGAGGCAAATAATCTGAGAAACTGGACTATATGAAGAAGAATATAACTTTGGAGTTCAAGGAAGACTTACTAACAACTGTGATATACTGGTGACACAATCTTGCTTGCTGAAAGCTAAGAGGAATTGAAGTACTTACTGATGAAGATCAAAGACTACAGCCTTCAGTATGGATTGTTGTTGTTGTTGTTAAGTGCCGTGGAGTCAGTTCCCACTCACAAAGACCCTGCATAGGGTTTCTGAGGAGCAGCTGGTGAAGTTGAACTGCCAACCTTGCAGTTCAAACCAACCTTGCAGTCCAGTGCCACACGTTACACATCAAAATAAAGAAAACCAAGGTCCTTGCAGCTGGCCCACTAAGCAACATTATGATAAACTGAGAAAGTACAGTATTAACATTGCCAATGGGAGCATGGTAGTTCTATACAATAAGCACTTGACTGCGAATACAAGGTCCCCATTTGAGTATGCCAGCTGGTCTGTGGAAGAAAGATGAGGCTTTCTGCTCACTCAAAGATTTACAGCCTCAGAAACTCTATACAGGGTCCCTATGAGTCAAAACCGACTCAGTAGCACATAACAACAATAACAACATTGTTAAGGATTTCATTTTAGTTGGATCAACAATCAATGCTTGTCGAAGCAGCAGTAGGAAATCAAATGAAGGACTGCACTGGGTACACAAATCTGTTACAAAAGGACCTCTTTACAGTGTTCAAAAGCACAGATGTCACTTTGAGTACACTTTTTAATTGCATCATATGAATGGGAGAACAGGACAGTGGATAAGGAACACCAAGGAAAAATGGGTGCCCTTGAATTATCGTGCTAGTGACAAATATTGAACATACCCCAGATTGCCAGAAGAATGAACAAATCTGTCTTGGAAGAAGTATAGCGAGGGTGACAAGAATTCCTCTTATACACTGTGGACATATTATCAGGAGGGGCCAGTCCCAGGAGAAGGGCATGGTGCTTGGTTGAAAGAGGAAGAACCTCAACGAGGTGGATTCACATGGTGGCTGCAACAGTGGACTCAAACGTAGCAGTGATTGTGAGGATGGTACAGAACTGGGCAGTGCTTCATTCTGCTGATAGGGGTTGCTATGAGTCAAAACCGATTCAAGGGTACCTAACAACAACAACAGAAGGCTGCTGGAAATCTGAGTCTGCAACCTGGGAGAAAGAGAAGACACAGATGCAGATCTGGGAGTTATGCATTTAAAGGTGATCACTAAAACAAACAAACAAAAAAAACCCTCACTGCTTTTATAGCGACTATTAGGATTTCTGAGACTATAAAACTTTATGGGAGCAGACAAACTTTTATTTCTCCCAAGGAGTGGCTGGTGGATTTGAACCAGCACAATGTAGTGAGCAGCACAATGCCTAGCCCACAGGGCCAAGTACTTAAGCGTGAACAGTAAAATTTACATAAATCCACATCATTTGAGTTGATAACCTTCAGTTATCTAGCTAATAAAAAAAAGGCAAGGTCTACCACTGGCTTAGGACTTGACTTCAACTTTTGACTACAGCCCCAGTGCACCACAGGGCAAGTTTAGGTGGACCCTAGTGTACAAGACAGTTTTAATTTTCCCCTCTACGTTCACCATCCAACCTGTTTACATCCTGTTCTCTGCCCTTGGAGGCTTACATTTAAAGTCTGCATCAACTGGGTCACCAGTAGGTTCTGCCACTGGGAAGCCCTAATGGGAATTAGAGTGAGGAGTGGTTGTGTTTATTCCCGTTGTTATTCTTTTGTCTTTCTGGATTGCCTGTGTCCCTTTAGCAGCTTTCCCAAGGTTCCAGGAACTGCTTTCTTCCTTTGCCTCTTCAGACTCAGGGGTGGTAATGGCAGCCAACTGTCGCTCGTTGTAGGAAGTGTTACTTACATTTGTAAACTCTGTTTTCCCAGTTTCTGTTGGAACCTTGAATAATACATCCACTAAACCAGAAGGTGGAGTCCTGGTTTGGTGCTATGGGTTAATGCGCTGGACTGCAAAGTCAGTTTGATCTGCAAGGTCAGTGGTTCAAGCTTACTCACTGCTTCTCAGAAACCCTATATGGGGTCGCAACCAACTCAGTGGCACTAAACAACAACAGAACCAAAGAGAATTCTTGTTCAATAAGGTACTAGTTTTTTTTTTTTTTTTTTACTTTTTCTTGTAAATTGAGTGAAGCTTTACAGAGCAGATCATAAGATTCAATCAATCATGTTCTTTATTTCATCTCAATGATTGCAATTCCATCAATGTAACATCAGTATCCCACTTCCTCCCTGTGTTCCTTCTGAGCAGTCTTCCTTCTCTCCCAATCCTTTTGAACATTGTCTTTGGGTAAAAGCTGCCCTTTTGATCTCGACTGGTTGACCCTTGTATGGTGTGCCTATCTCACTAATATTTTGTTCCCCCTGAATGCCTGTCTATTGCTTGGGCACTAGTCCTAATCTTAATACATATAGGGGAGCTTCTAATCTGTGAGGCTCTGGCTTATGAAGAAATAACAGAGCACAGGGTCTGTGAATCTATATGTACAGGCAGATAGATTGCCAATGGGCAGAATAATATCTTAAAGTTGCCACAATTTTTCAAATGCATATAAGTGCTGTGGTGATTGAAAGAACAGAATGTATTTGAAATTTATGACATTTATTTTAACTGGTGTTTTTAGATATTCTTTCATTTGAAGATGTTTAAAAATATAACTATTGTCATAGGTGAATGAAATATTTTGAATTGTATGTATGCTATGGAATCCTTGTGTGGCGCTGTGGGATAAAGCACTGGACTGCAAAGTCAGTTTGAACCACAAGCTTGGCGGTTCAAATTCATTAGCCACTCTTTGGGAAACCCTGTACAAGGTTGCCAGGAGTCAGAACTGACTCGACAGCACTTAACAACAACAAACAACAACAAATGAAAGATACATGCCCTCAAAAAAGTTGGGAATTACTTCCAAGCCCTTTGTTACTGCAAAGTTCCCTGGAGTTTTTCCTTGGGTCGAACACTAGAAGGAGGTGGTATAAATTGGTTCATGGCTATTCCTAGCAGGATAGAGACAAAGACAACCACCCATATCTTGAATGAATTTTTGTAAAGTCCTTCATTTCTAACTCTTAATTCAGGGAAGAGATTCAGGTCCTCAGACTTGCTGTGAAGAGTACACCACACTCTCAGCCCTGGCAGCCCTGCCCTTTGTGTGACCTGTTGTGGCTCAAGCAGTGAGCAGACTCTACAGAGCGCAAAAATAAACATCTCTAAGAGCCTGTGGAATTTGGTGTCCTGGGAAGTGTGGGTCAGACAGCGGGCTGAGTGCCAGGCTCCATAGGTGATCCCTGTAGCAGCCACATTTCCTTTTAGCCCCTCTGCTAAAACCAGAAAAGAGGGTAAAGCTGCTGGGGAAGGTCTTTTTCCCATATTGCCCTGGTCTGGGGTTAGAGCCTGGACAGGCCCCTGAGTACTCAATGAGATGTATTCAATTAAGGCTCATTTACCAGATGCTGGGAAGGCCTTCTTATCTAGTTTGATAGCAGATAAAAAGAACAGAATGCTTGGGTAGTTTCTGGCTCCATTCCTCAAATGCCATACCGGAGAACTGCTGGTGTTCAGTTCCGTTGCTAGCTGAAAGATTGGTGGCTCAAATCTAGCCCGTGGCTCCACATGAGAGCGATCTGGTGGTATGCTTGTATAAAGAGATAGAAGAGTTTGAAAGTGGACATTTGTACATGATGGTTGGAGTCCTGGCTGGCACTGGCCTGCAGAGTTGGTTTGAACCACTATGCAGGGTTGCTATGGGTCAAAACCAACTAGACAACACTTAACAACAACAATTTGTACATGGGTAACCACAGGGAGGAAGCAGGACAACTGTTATTGCATGGAGGGGATTGCAATCATTGAGATGAAACAAAGCATGTGATTTGTTGGATATAAAACTGATGTTCTTGTCTGCAAACCTTCACTCAATTCACAAAAGTTACAAAAAAAAAAAAAAAAATGAAAGAAAGAAATCTTTATGGGCAGGGAAGAAAACATAAAACAAGATTATAGCTTATAAAACCCTAGGGGGCAGTTTGACTCTGTCATATGGAATGGCTAGAGGTGGAAAATGGACTTGATGGCATGTAACAATGATGACACAACATTTACTAAACTTTTACGGAGTACCACTTCTTTTCCAGGCATTCTCCTAAGCCCTGGGAATAGAAGAGTTATGGGAAGCATCAAGGGTCCCTGCTCTCAGGAAGCCAGCGCTCTGAGTGACTCCTGTGCTCTTCTGTCTGTACAACACCCGGGACATGAGGGTTAACTTCTAGCTAAGCGAAATACTTGACTTTTGACCCTCCCATCTCAACATCATGGCGGGTAACACAGTGATTCCAGAGTGAGGAAAATGCTGTGGTGTAGGCAGGCAGCACTGTTTAATGATAGACTCTGTGCTGGCTTAATAAAAAGACTCTGAAATGCATCTCAAACCCCAAAATTCTCTTCAGCTGCTTAAAAGCATCTAATACAACACAGTCTGACGTA
The DNA here is from genome assembly GCF_000296735.1 of Chrysochloris asiatica. Taxonomy (NCBI): domain Eukaryota; kingdom Metazoa; phylum Chordata; class Mammalia; order Afrosoricida; family Chrysochloridae; genus Chrysochloris; species Chrysochloris asiatica. The sequence continues at coordinate 13,992,651 of NW_006408521.1, read as the reverse complement.
ATAATTAAAACTCACCAGTCGCTCCTTGGAAACTCTATACTGGGTTGCTATGGGTTGGAACCAACTTAAGAATAAGAGTGTAAAGGTGCAATCAAAGAATCTGCTAGGCCACTGAGTTTGACACAAAATTTATTCATTCATCACATAAATGTTGAACACTGCATTTGTACCAGACACCATGGAAGGCACTGAGATACTTGACTGTATATTGCGTTTCTATCAGAGAGAGCTTCAGGTCAGACCTATCTCTCATTTAATGTGTCCTTCCAAGGAGGAGGGAAAAGAACACCATTCCTACAGAAACTGTAATTGGGAGCAAGCACCTGCTTATAAATTGCTTTGTCAACAAGCCATTAGACTCTGAAATAAGCATTTTTCTGATGTTGCTTAGAATCAATGGCCCTGTGGACTAGGGCCTAGAAGGGTGGGAAAGCATTTTGTTTACTGCTCTTTGCCTCTTATGGGAACCAAAAATCATACCTTTTTCCTTCTGTTCTGTAGACTAAATGCCATATACATCGCTCTGCTCTTTATTCTAGGTATTTCTATCCCCAAAATATCACACAGAATTTAGAAAATTTGGAGGCTTCTTTAGTAAAGGTTATTGTTTCACCTTTGTACCCAAAAGTCCTTAGCACACATCTAAAAGTTTCCAGTGGAAATCAGTAATTATTTACTGCTCTGTTAACAGTATTGGCCTGAGGAATTAATCAAAGAGAATCAGGATAAAGAGAGCAAGCTAATCACTAGTCTTTCTTCACTTAAGAACAATATATATTTTTTATAGCACATGTATAATGCCATTGGGAAAAAAAAATCTGTATGCGTAGAAGGCAGTCCCGAGACCCAGAGATGCCAAGTGCACAAAAACAGCTGGGTTCCTGGACCAGAGAATGTACAAACTGAGCAGAGAGGGAAGTGACTTCTTTAACTTCTCTCCATAATCAGTCCTAGCTGTTTCTAGAATAGAAGTCTGGGGCCCGTACAGAAAAGATCGGTCTTTACTGCATATGGTCTCCCTTGTGTTTCCCACTTAGGATGTTAAATGGGACCTGAAGTCCTGGGTTGGAGTAGAACCAGTCATTTCACCCTTGACAAGAGGAAGCAAATGATTGGGAGACAAGGTGTCTTTCTCTGTGAATATCTTCAAAAGACTTACATTTAGCAGCAACATTTAACAACCATGTGCCAGACTCTTCTAAGTGCTGGTAACACAGCATCAAACATACAAATTATAACTTCCACCAAGACAGAACTTTGGAGGCCAGTGAGAGGCAATAGCAGCAGCTTGTAAGTCAGATTTGAGGTTGAATTTTAGGTATTGTTATGGATTGAATTGTATTCCCCCAAAGATGCCCCCCAAAAAGTGTGTTGAAATCCTAACCCTTATACCTGTGGGTGGTGTGGCCTGCAGGAGTCCTGGTGTGGTGCTATAGAGTAAGCACTGGAGTACAAGGTCAATTTGAATCACAAGGTCAATTGTTTGAGCTCACCAACCGCTCTTTGGAAATCCTATACAGGGTCACTGAGTGGGAACCAACTCCACAGCAATTAATAACAACAACATACTTGAGGGAGCAATCCCGTTTGGAATAGAGTTTTGTTACATTAATGATCCCTTGTCAGTATTGTATTTTAAGTCAGTCAGTTTGAGATATAAAAGAGCAGATTAGGTATAGAAGGAAACAGGATCAACTGGGGGAAGATAGATGCCGTGTGGAGACCTCCAAGGAACAGAACGGTGAGAGGATCATTAGAGAAACTGAGACAGGATTCACCCCTGGCCCTCCCTCACCCAGCAGACAAAGAGAGTAGCTCCCAAGAGTGACTCCCTGAAGTCATTCCTCTAACCTCCTAAACTGTGAGAAAATACAGTTCTGTTTGTTAAGGCCACCCTCTTCTGGTATTTCTGTTATAGTTGTTGTAAGTGCTGTTGAGTCATTTCTGACTCATAGTGACCCTGTATAGGGTTTCTGAGGAGCGGCTGGTGAGCTTGAACCACTGACCTTGAGGTTCAAACCGAACTTGCAGTCCAGTGCATTAACCCACAGCACCATACCATGGCTCCTCTAGATAACTAGGACAAGTAGTCAAAACATTCCTACATCACAGGGTTCTGATGTAGATAAAATAACATATAAAGAATGAATTCAGTGCCTGACAGATGGTGGTTGTTGTTAGGTGCTGTTAAGTGATTTTAACTCATACAACACCACGTGGAAGAGTAGAACTGTAAGGAGCTCTGGTAGCATTGTTATTAGGAATCAGTACCCTATGCACAGCAGAACGAAATGCTGCCCGATCCTGGGCCAACATCACTACTGTTGCCATGCTTGAGTCCATTGATGCTGCTACTTGGCCATTTCATCTCGTTGGGGGTCTTCCTCTTTTGCTCTGACCCTCCATCTTACCAAACATGATATCCTTCTCCAGCAACTGGTCCCTCTTGACAATGTCTGAAATGTGAGAGACGAAGTTTGGCCACCCTGGCCTCCAAGGAGCACTCTGGCTGCACTTCTTCCAAAACGGATCTATTGGTTCTTTTGGCAGCCCATGGCACTTTCAATATTCTCCTCCAACACCATAACTCAAAGGCATCAAATCTTCTATGGTCTTCCTTATTCACTGTCCAGCTTTCGCATGTATATGAGGTTACTGAAAATACCATGGCTTGGGTCAGGCACACCTTAGTCTTAAAGCTGACATCTTTGCTCTTCAACACTTTAAAAAATTCTTGTGCAGCAGATATGCCTAATGCAACACGTTGTTTGGTTTCTTGACTGCTGCTTCCGTGCGTGTTGATAGTTGATCCAAGAAGAATGAAGTCCTTGACAACTTCAATGTTTTCTCTGTTTATAAGAATATTGTTTATTGGTCCAGTGGTGAGAATCTTTGTTTTCTTACATTGAGACGTAATACATACCGAAGGCTGTGCTCTTTGATCTTCATCAATAAGCGTAGCGGTTACAAATCAGACTGCTAACCTCTGGGTCAGCAGTTTGAAACTACCAGCTGTTCCATGGGAGAAAGATGAGGCTTTCTGCTCCCGTAAAGATTTATAGCCTCGGAAACCCTGTACAGGGTCGCTATGAATCAGAGCAGACTCCACGGCACATAACAACAACAACAACAACAACAATCTTCGAGGAGTGGATTACCAGGTCTTTCTCCCATGGGTTCAAATCACCAACTTTTGAGTTAGCAATTGAGTGCTTAACTGTTGCAACACTAGGGCTTCTTCCTGGAAGGTTAAGCCCTCCCAAATAATAACTGCTGTTACTATTTTGTGGCTTACTTCCTGGCCAAGGAGTTGGAGACTTGTGCCCTGACTCCTGGCTGCCACCTCTGTGAGGACAATGCTTTGTTTTTGGGGGTACAGCAGACAGAGAGAACCTGCTTGTTCTAAATACTCTTCATCTCATGGGCCTCTTCTCATAGCAGATGGGTGTGTATCCGTGGTAATGTTTATTTTCAGTTTTAATCATAGAATGTTGTTGTTATGAAGTCCTGTTGACTCAGTTCTGTGGGAGCAGAAAGGCTCATCTTTCACCCCCAGAGCGGCTGGCAGGCTCGAACCTTGGACCTTGTGGTTTGTAGTCCAATGCTTATTGTACTACTTAATTCTCAAAAAAATTGATTGGTATAGGTTCATAAATACTTGTAAATAATTGTTAAGTGTCATCGATTCAGTTCTGACTCATAGGGACCCTGTGTAGGGTGGTGGGTTTGAACCACTGACCTTACAGTTAGCAGCCCAAGGCTTAATGCACTGGCCCACCAGGGATCCTTCATGATAAAGGTTTGTTGTTGTTGTTAAGTGCCATCGAGTCAGTTCCGATCCATAGTGACCCCGTATAGGGTTTCCAAGGAGCGGCTGATGAGTTTGAACAGCCAACCTTGTGGTTCAAATTGATGTTGCAATTCAGTGCTTTAGCCCACAGTGCCACACCAGGACTAAAATAGGAGACCCAGGAAGGAAAAAACAGTGAAGAGACAACACTAGGAGGACAATACTGGTGTTGCAGGTTAATGTAATAGACTGTAAGGTCATTTGAATCACAAGCTTGGCTGTTCAAACTTACCAGTCACTCCTCAGAAACCCTATATGGGGTGGCTTTGAATTGAACTGACTTTACAGCACTTAACCACAGCAACAGGTCAATGGCACATAACCACCACCACCACCAAGACAAGTGGTTCCAGGGCACCGTTTTATTTCTTCTAAGCGCTGACTTGACTGTTAAGAAATGTGTATGTTTTCTATTGATGGAAGAGGTCACTTTGGAAAACTACTCAGGGCAGCCTGAAAGATTTGCTGCACAAATGAAGTGCTTTACTGGAAGGTTATTGCACATTAGCAAGAATTCTTTGCAAATAGTTAGATTTCTGCAAGCAGGGAGGGTACAGTGGAACTGAATACATCTCAGTTTGCACTGTAAGGCATATTCTTAGAAGAACGTAAGTAAGTATATAGTATATTTTTGTTTCAGAAAAACATTCTGAAGCCAGAATGAGGTGCAGAATACAATTATATTTTATTCATGAATGTCAAAATAAAATAAATTGGAGCCTGATTAGTGTTATGAGGAATTTCATACCAGTAAAATGCTTCCTTTGCTAATAATCTTAAATATAATATTAACTCAGTAAAAGACTTCTTTTTCATGATATTTGTTTAAGACCAGGCGAGTTAATTATTTACAAGAATGCTCAGGCTAATTTTGTAGGGAAACTGCAGGCTGCTCCAGAGTCTCCAGGAAACTAGATTAGCCTTGTCCAACCTGTGTCTTTTTTTCTGACTGCATATACCTTTGTAAATGACCTAGTTTTGTGTGTGTTTTGTTTTAAAAACTCATACGAGTTATTTTGTGAGTACCAACACAACCTTGTGTGGGTCTTTCCCACTTCATTTGTAATGATCTTGCATATGAATGGCTGCTTAATCTTTTATATTGTTTGGACATCTTGTGGACAGAAACACCCAAGTACAATTGTGAAATCTGAAGGACCGATGAACAAGCATGTTTAAATTTTGCCAAAGCTACTTGCCTCCATTTGTATTCATTGCAGCCCTGTCAAGAAAGCCCTTCTTATCTCTGGGCTTCACTTGTTTCATTGCTAAAGGAAGAAAAATAGTCTCCATCTTGGAGGATTTTGAGGACTAATTGCAATTATTAGTGGACTTCAAACAATTTGTGGAAAAAGGAAACTAAAAGAATGGCGTATTCTATGAACTTTTTGATTCCCCCATGTATTCACAAGCAATTATTAATTATCATGCTAATTATAAAATTACAGAGAATTTGTTTCTCACCACATTGTAATCCTTTTGAGGATGTTTCTTGTTCTGATTTTACCCAGGTTGATTCTCTGACTAACAACATACCACTGTTCATCATGCTATCAACAAAGCAATACTGGGATTGTTACTTAATTTTTTAAAATTTATGCAATTGTAATTTTTAAGAGATTACTTAATTTTAAAAGTGTAGGAATGCCAAAGAGAGAATGCTTAACTAAAATATTTGAAAACGGAAACTTTTGAGTATAACACAGGCAAAATAAAAATGTTCATTGTTGTTAAGTGCCTTGGAGTTGGTTCCGACTCATAGCGACCCTGTATAGGGTTTCCAAGGCTTTAAAAATCTTTGCTGGAGCAGAAAGCCTCATCTTTCTCCGTGCAGTTGTTGGTGGGCTCGAACCACAGAACTTGTGGTTTTCAGTCCAGTGCTTATCGTAAGTAGCCAAATGATGCTTAATATTTTTGTTAAGAAATACAGCATTTTATTTAGCCAGGAGCTTGTTGCCTGCAGTGTGTCCTCTACTGAATGTTGTTGTTGATAGTTCGCATTGAGTCAATATCAATTCATAGTGAGCCCATGCACAACAGACTGAAACACTGCCTGGTCTTGGGTCAGCTACATAATCGTCACTATGCCTGAGTCCATAGCTTCTGCCATTGTGCCAGTCCATCTCGTTGGGGATCTTCCTTTTTTATTCTGACCCTCCACTTTATCAAACATGATATCCTTCTCTAGTGATTGGGCCTTCCTGACAATATATCTGAAGTATGAGAGACCAAGTCTGACCATCCTGGCTTCCAAGGAGCACTCTGGCTGTACTTCTTCCAACATAGATCTGTTTGTTCTTTTGGCAGTCTATGATGCTTTCAATATTCTTCTCCAACACCATAACTCAAATGCATCAATTCTTCTATGATCTTCCTTATTCACTGTCCAACTTCCACACGCATACAAAACTATTGAAAATAATCATGGCTTCGGGCAGCCTCACTTTAGTCTTCAAAATGACATCTTTGCTCTTCAACACTTTAAAGATGTCTAGTGCAGTAGATTTGCCTAATGCAATATGTTGTTTGATACCTTGATTGCTGCTTCCTTGAGTGTTGATTTGAGCAAAATGAAGTTTTTGACAACTTCAATCTTTTCTCCATTTAAATTGCTGTTGTTGTTAGGTGCCA
>NW_006408521.1:13918855-13985890 GCF_000296735.1 Chrysochloris asiatica | reverse complement strand
CACTTCTTCCAACATGGATCTATTGGTTCTTTTGGCAGCCCATGGCACTTTCAATATTCTCCTCCAACACCATAACTCAAAAGCATCAATTCTTCATTTACATGGATGTTATTTATTGGTCCAGTGGTGAGGATTTTTGTTTTCTTGACATTGAGATGCAACCCATACCTAAGGCTGTGGTCTTTAATCTTTATCAGTAAGTGTTTTAAGTCTTCTTCACTTTCAGCAAGCAAGGTTGTATTATCTACATATTGCAGGTTATTAATTACTCTTTCTCCAATCCTGATGCTACATTTTTCTTCATATAATCCAGCTTCTCAAATTATTTGCTCAGCATACAAATTGAATGAATAAGTATTGTGAAACAATACAACCCTGGTGCATACCTTTCCTGATTTTAAACCATTTGGTGTTCCCTCACTTTATTTGAACAACTGCCTCTTGGTCCATGTACAGGTTCCTCAAGAGCACAATTAAGTCTTCTGGAATACTCATATTTTGCAATGTTGTCCATAGCTCGTAATGACACAATATAAAAGCCTCTGTGTAGTCAATAAACCACAGGTAAACATCTTTCTGATATTCTCTGCTTTTAGCCAAGATCCATCGGATGTCAGCAATGATATTTCTCATTCCACGTCATCTTCTGAATCCGACTTGAACCTCTGGAAGTTCTCTGTCAATGTATGGTTGCAGCTGTTTTTGTACTACCTTTAGTAAAACTGTACCCACATGGGATATCAATGATATTGTCCAATGATTTCCACATTCCGTTGGGTCACCTCTCTTTGGAATGGACACATATATGGATCTCTTCCAGTCAGCTGGTCAGGTAGTTCTCTTCCAAATTTCTTGGCATAGATGAGTGAAGGCCTTCAGTACCACATCAGTTTGTTGAGTTTCATTTTTTATTCCTTCTATTCCCAGTGCCTTGTTCTTTGCCAGTGCCTTCAGTGCACCTTGGACTTCTCCCTTCAGGATTCTTGGTGCTTGATTATATACTACCTCTTGAAATGGTTGAACATAGACCATTTCTTTTTGGTACAGTGACTCTGTGTATTCCTTCCATCGTCTTTTGGTGTTTTCCATCATTCTCCAAAATTTCTCCATATTTTGACCATAGAATCCTTCAATACCGCAAGTCAAGGTTTGAATTTTTTTCTTCAGTTCCCTCAGCTTGAGAAATGATGAGTGTATTCTTCACTTTTGGTTTTCTAACTCCAGATCTTCGCACATTTTGTTATAATACTTGGCTTTGTCTTCTTGAACTGACCTTTGAAATTTTTGTTCAGCTCTTGTATCTCCTCACTTCTTCCATTGCTTTAGCATCTCTGCTCTGGAGAGCAAGCTTCACAGTCACTACTGACATCCATTTTGGTCTTTTCAGTCATCAAATTCTCTTAAGTTTCAACACAATTAATTAGATTATTGTTAAGAAGTCCCTGGCAATTGTTGGGTCTCCTCTATCAAATAGTCGCATAAAACAGTATTGAAGCCCCAGCAACTGCCAGGAACTTCTTAACAACGATCTAATTAATTGTGTTGAAACTTAAGAGAATTTGATTTTGGTAACAAATTCAATAGCCTCCAAACTTCAAATTTAGTGAACCTATATGTCCTGGTGTGGCACTGTGGTATAATGCACTGGACTGCAGGATCGGTTTGAACTGCAAGGTTGGTGGTTCAAATTCACCAGCTGCTCCTCAGAAACCCTATAATAGGCTGTTATGAGTCAGAACTGAGGCAAAGGTATTAACAACGACAATATATGTCTAATAGATTAGATAACTCCTGTTTAAGGTAAATGCTGTTAAGAAAAATATTTTCTTTTAATTTTTTACTTACTGAAGACATAAGTAATTAAAATAGTGGTTTCCAAATGTTAGTGTTTATGGGGCGCTGCCATAAGACATTATGAAGGAAAATGTCAGAGACGGGGCCTTGAAATAAACACTTTTTCCCAAACACTTCAGGTGATTTTTTTTTTTTTTTTTTTTTTTATAAAAGCATTTGTTAACCAAATTAGAGACCCCCTCCACTGAAGAGTATTCATAAGCAGTGACCCTAACAGGCCTACCAATGTAGCTATACAAGAGACATGATGCCAACTACCACAGAAGCTTTGGCGAGGCCTCCTTGAATGCTTTGTTGTTGTTGTTGTTGTTAAGTACTCTTGAGTAGGTTCTGACTCAAACAACCCTGTGTAGGGTTTTTGAGGAGTATCTGGTGGGTTTGAACTTCTGACCTTTTGATTAGTAGTACAGTGCTGATCCTACAATACCATACCAGGACTCCCTGAACACCATAGCCAGGTTTACTGTACTGTATTTATAGCCTTAGTACAGTGGGTACATAAATGAATGAATGAATGAACTTGTTTATACTTATCCTGAGATACATGTTCAGGTTTTCTCCCAGACCAGAACATGGAGAAAATTCATCTAGGTAGTGGAAAAATTACTGAGAAAGGGAAATAGTACAGGCCTCACAGATGAAGAGATTCTTTCCCATGTTCCAAACACTTGTAATCTTCATGTCTAAGGAGTGTTACTTATCCCCACACTAACCAAAGCAAGGTAAGACTCGGGTAGTAAAAGGATCCGGGATTGACAAAATTTATTCAGTACAAAAGAGCTAACTAATAATACTTATGCAGTGAGAAAACCAAAAAGTGTAATCCCAAGTATTCTTTAACTCTGCCTTGGCTAAAATATATAACTCACTATGAGTCTTGTCAGTTGTTGTACTTTGGTGGCTTGTGTATTACTGTGGTGTTGGAATATATACCACCAGTATTATAAATATCAGGGTCCTGGTGTGGTGCTGTTGGATGAGCACTGGACTGCTAACCACAAGGTCAATGGTTCAAAACTACCACCTGCTCCTTGGAAACCCCATACAGGGTCACTATGAGTTGAAACCCACTCAACGACAACATTTATTCACCACCAGCAGGGGAATCCATGGGAAACAGGTTTCAGCAGAGCTTTCAGACTAAGACAAATTTGAAAGAAGAAGAGGTGGTCTTCTTCTAAAAGGTTACCATTTGAAAACCTTATGAATAGTAGTGGAACATTGTCTGATATAGAGCCAGAAGATGAGTCCCTCAGGTTGGAAGGCACTCAGAATATCACTAGGGATAAGCTGCTTCTTCAAAGAAGTAGTTATTGTTGTTGTTAGGTACTGTTGAGTCAGTTCCAAATCAGAGCCAACAGAATGAAACGCTGCCTGCTCCTGATCCAATCTCACAATAGTTGCTACAGTTGAGCCCATTGCCACTGCTACGACGCCAATCCATCGCGTTAAGGATCTCCCTCTTTTTTGCTGACTCTCCATTTTACCTAACATGATGTCCTTTTCTAGGGACTTGTCCCTGCCGATAATATGCCTGAAATGTGAGAGATGATGTCTGGCCATCTTGGTTTCTAAGGAGCATTCTGGCTGTATTTCTTCCAACACAGATTTGTTTGTTCTTCTGGAAGTCTATTGTTGTTGTTAAGTGCTATCAAGTCGATTCTGACTCATAGTGACCCTGTATATGTTTTCCAATGAGCAGCTGGTGAGTTTGAACTGCTAGCCTTATGGTTAGCAGTCAGTGCTGATCCTACAGTGCCACACCAGGAGTCCTCCAACACCATAACACAACTGCATCAGTTCTTCTATGGGCTTCCTTAGTCATTGTCCAACTATCAAATGCATATTAGGCTACTGAAAATACCATGGCTTGGGCCACTTTAAACACTTTAAAGAGATCTCTTGCAGCAGATTTGCCTAATATAATATGTCATTTGATTTCTTGACTGTTGCTTCCAAGAGTGTTGATAGTGGTTCCAAGCAAAATGAAGTCTTTGACAACTTCAATATTTTCTCTATTTATTATGATGTGTTTTTTTTATTGCTCCAGTGGTGAGGATTTTTGTTTCCTTTACACTGAAGTACAACCCACACCAATCTTCATCAGTAAGTATTTTAAGTCCTCTTTGCTTTCAGCAAACAATGTTTTATTGTCTGCATATTGCAAGTTGTTAATGAGTCTTCCTCCAATCCTGATGTCATGTTTTTCTTCATATACAGCTTCTCAGATTATTTGCCCAGCAAACAGATTGAATAAATATGGTGAAAGAATACAACCCTGGTATCCACCTTTCCTGATTTTTAACCATTCAGTGTCCCCTTGTTCTATATGAATGACTACCTCTTGGTCTATGTACAGGTTCCTCATGAGCACAATTACGTCTTCTGGAATACTCATTACTCCAGTATGAGAGATCATGTCTTGCCCTTCTGGCTTCCAAAGAGCATCCTAGCTGTACTTCTTCCAACACAGATTTATTTGTTCTTCTGGTAGTCCATGGCACTTTAAAGTCTTCTTTAACATCATAACTCAAATATGTTACTTCTACAGTCTTCCTTATTCACTGTTCAACTTTCACATGCATATGAAGCTTTTGAAAATACTATGGTTTGGGTCAGGCACACCTTTAGTCCTCATACTGATGTCTTTGATCTTGAACACTTTAAAGAGGTCTTGTGCAGTAGATTAGCCTAATGCAGTTTGTGCTTTGATTTCTTGATTGCTGCTTCCATAAGTGTTGATTGTGGATCTAAGCAAAATGAAGTCTTTGACAATTTCAATCCTTTTCCCATTTATCGTAATGTTATTTATTGTTCCAGTTGTGAGGATTTTTGTTTTCTTTACATTGAGGTGCAATCCATACTTAAGGCTGTAGCCTTTGATCTTCATCAGTAAATATTTTAAATCCTCTTCACTTTCTGTAAGCAAGGTTGTATCATCTGCACATCACAGGTAGTTAATGAGTCGTCCTCCAATTTGTACTTAGCTTCCCCCCTAAATGTACATTTTTTGTTTTAACATTACATCATAAATGGTTTCTCATATTATTATGTTCCTGTTTATAATATTTTATATAATTTTTATGTAATTATTTCCATTTCTTTAATGTATCATAATTCTCTAAAGACTCTTCAGTCATTGAGCATTTAGGTTGTTTATATTTTATACATTATTCATAAGGCAGCTATTATTTCTGCCTATATTATTTGGCTTCTCTTAAATTTTTTTCTCAGTATTACTTCCCGAAATGGGATTACTGCTCAAAGAATATAAAAACTTGCTAATTCTTTTTCTCTTTGATTATATTGCTTTCTAAAAGTTTTGGCCACAGCACTGCCTACATCTACATTTTTTTAACAGTACCAGGCAACACTAATTCAGGATGGTCCTTCTAGACCTCTATGGGAAGGTGGGTTTAGAGTCTTAAACTGGAAAACTATTTAACTTTGGGGGTTATTTAAATAGAAAACTAGACAGAGGTTCCTAAGATTTGGTATTTTGACTTGTACAATTGAGGTTCTTAAGATTTGGTATTTTGACTTGTACAATTGAGACTGTTATTATTTCATAACACCTGGCATCTAGTTGGATCCAATGCGTGAGTCAGTGTATTGTGCGTGTTTGTATGCAAGTGTAGGTAGAATCTTGAGTGTCATCCCTGTTGGAAATGACTGAGTGGTAGGTATAAGCACAAGAAACTTTGATTTGCTGGCAGCCTGTTATAGGCAGAAGTTGATGAAATAGAGCAAAGAGTGAACTGTGGATTTGTGGACTTTCTTCCAGAGTGGTCCGTGTAAGAAAACAAAAAATAAAACTATGGTAAATTTCTAATATGAGACCTTTTTAATCTTGAGTATTTAATTTTATGGAAGAAGGTTAAAAGTACTTATTGATGATCCAAAGTTATGGTTTGGAAGGGCTGTTCTGGAAGCTCCAAAGATATGGGGACTCCTTTGAAAGGTTGGTTTTGTTCTGAAATCATAGATTTTCCTTTTGCTGATCAAGTCAGCAGGTACGTTTTAGAAAAATATCAATGGTGTCACTTAAAGAACTCCATTTGTAGCTGTGTCAGGTTGCAATCTGTGCCATACTAGTGACATATTATCGGAGTTATGTGTACATGGATTTGAAGAATATGTATATAAATTTTTTCCTAGGAATAAGGACATGTAGTAGAAGAAGTGGAGGGTAGTGGTTAAGAAAAGCGACCTTGCCAGCAGACCCAAGTTCATATCCTATTTCTGCCACCTTGTTGTTGTTGTTAGGTGTCATCGAGTTGGTACTGACTAACTCATAGTGACCTTCTGCACAGCAGAACGAAACACTGTCTGATCCTGTGCCAACCTAACTACTGTTGCCACGCTTGAGTCCATCGATGCTGCCACTTGGCCAATCCATCTCGTTGGGGGTTTTCCTCTTTTTCTCTGACCCTCCACCTTACCAAACATGATATCCTTCTCCAATGACTGGTCTCTTCTGACAATACGTCCAAAGTATGAGAGACGAAGTTTGGGCATCTTGGCCTCCAAGGAGCACTCTGGATGCACTTCTTCCAACACGGATTTATTGGTTCTTTTGGCAGCCCATGGCACTTTCAATATTCTCCAACACCATAACTCAAAAGCATCAATTCTTCTATGGTCTTCCTTATTCATTGTCCAGCTTTTGCATGCATATGAGGTTATTGAAAATACCATGGCTTGGGTCAGGTGCATCTTAGTCTTAAAGCTGATATCTTTGTTCTTAAACACGTTAAAAAAGGTCTTGTGTAGCAGATTTACCTAATGCAATATGTCGTTTGATTTTTTGACTGCTGCTTCCATGAGTGTTGATAGTTGATCCAAGAAGAATGAAGTACTTGACAACTTCAATCTTTTCTCCGTTGATAAGAATGTTGTTTATTGGTCCAGTGGTGAGGAATTTTGTTTTCTTTACATTGAGATGTAATCCATACTGAAGGCTATGCTCTTTGATCTTCATCAGTAAATGTTTTCAGTCCTCTTCACTTTCAGCAAGCAAGGTTGTATCATCTGCATATTGCAGGTTGTTAATGAGTTTTCCTTGAATCCTGATGCCATGTTTTTCTTCATATAACTCAGCTTCTTGGATTGTTTGCTCAGCATACAGGTTGAATAAGTATGGTGAAAGAATACAACCTTGTTGCACACCTTTCTTAATTTTAAACCGTTCAGTGTTTCCATGTTCTGTTTGAACAACTGCCTCTTGGTCTAGGTACAGATTCCTCATGAGCACAATTAAGTGTTCTGAAATACTCATACTTTGCAATGTTGTCCATAGCTTGTCATGATTCACACAATCGAAAGCCTTTGCATAGTCAATAAAGCACAGGTAAACAATTTTCTGATATTCTCTGCTTTCAGCCAAGATCCATCAGACATCAATGATATCCCTCGTTCCACAGCCTCTTCTGAATACGGCTTGAACCTCTGGAAGTTCTTTGTCAGTGTATGCTTGCAGCTGTTTCTATATTACCTTTAGTAAAACTTTACTCGCATGGGATATCAAAGAGATTGATGATTTCCACATTCCATTTGGTCAACTCTCTTTGGAATGGGCACAAATATGGACCTCTTCCAATCAGTCGGCCAGATAGTTGTCTTCCAAATTTCTTGGCATAGATGAGTGAGTGCCTCCTGTGCCGCCTCACTTTCTTGAAAGATTTCAATTTTTATTTAATCAATTCCTGGTGCCTTGTTCTTTGCCAATTCTTTCAATGCATCTTGGACTTCCTCCTTCAGTATCATTGGCTCTTGATCATATGCTGTTTCTTGAAATGGTTGAATATTAACCATTTCCTTTTGGTACAGTGACTCTGTGTATTCCTTCCATCTTTCTGTCACTTAGTAGTTGTTAATTGGGTTAATTACTTAAGCTCTCTTGCCTGAGTTTTTCTGTTTGCCAAAGAGAGATAAACTGACTTTTGATGGCTGCCGTAAGCATTATACTGTCTATAAAGAAGCTTAATAGCAACTTGGCTAAGCTAAGAACTACCATGGGCTAAGCACTCTGCCCACGGTAGTTCTATGCTGTTGCTTTTCCACTTAGTCTTTGTTTTTTTAAATGTTTTATTGTGGATTATGTGATTGTTTTACATGGGAGAACATTAGTTTTACATTCATCCTATCCTATATCATTTCATTGCCATGGTTATAATCCCCTCCATTCATCATCAACCCACCAAAGGGTATACACTACAAGCCTGCATCCCAGTCATCGGCACACAGCCCCTCTCCCTCTCTGGGTCTAAAGTCCCCAGCTGCTCCATCTCTCCATGTCATCGTCTCTGCCTCCATCTCCAGCGTCACTGCTTCTCTGGCTAGCGTCCCGCTCTCCGCTCTTCTCCCTTGATGGTCCCAGGGACCTCTGCTCCTAGACCGCAGAGTTAATCACTCCTCCCCTTGCTACAAAACATCTACCTTTACATTTCTAACCCTCACAAGCAGTCCTGATAACAATCATTCACTATTGTATCACAAGAGACCTATCCACATTTCATTTCACCAGCCCTGCCTAGATAGATTGGATACTACTCAGTGGAGATTCTGCCTTCCTCCATGCCCTCTGGATCTTGGTTCCTTCTTGAAAGCTTGTAAGCCAGTCACTTCTTGCCTTTGTAGCCCTCCCACTTTGGGTAGCCAATGTCCAAGTTGCCCATCCCTGTCTACTCTTTCACTTAGTCTTGACATCAGTGTTGTGTTACTACTGCATCTCTAAGCCAGTAAAGGAGTTCCTGGGTGGTGCAAATGATTAGCACTTTTGAACCCATCCAGAGATGCCTAACAAAAGATTGGTGGTGGTTGGTTATGTGCCGTGGAGTCAGTTCCGATTCAGAGCGACTGTGTATAGTGATTCTGAGGCTGTAAATCTTTACAGAAGCAGATAGTCTAATCTTTCTCATGTGGAATTGCTGGTAGTTTTATACTGCTGACCATGAGATAAGCAGCCCGAATTGTAACCACTACACTACATGAAAACTCTACAGAACACAGTTCTCTGTAACACACAAGTCACTGTGAGCCAGAATTGACTCAATGGCAGCTGGCTTGTGTTTAGGTCAGTGAACAGTACTAACTGTCTCTCAAATAATATTTTTTTTGTTTTCTCTATGTCATTGCTGTGCTTTCAGTACTTTGGATGGATTTCTTCTCTTCTGTTGTTCACTCAACCTCCCTTGAGATCAGTCTCTCCCCCTTCTGGAATGTCTACTAAGATGAAGAGGGAGGGAGGCCCATGGCTTCAAAGTGAGTAAAGCTAAGGGGCCTATTTGAGAATCACTCCTTTTGACTTGGGCTCACTATCTAGGTTTTTGTATTTGCTCTCTGAACTTTAAGGCTACCAGTTCCTTCCAGTGGCATCCAAACTGCATGCTTACAAAATTCTATAGTGAGTTATTTAGTGAGAAAATTGTGATCTTAAAGTAAATTGTTTTTATTGCTGTTCTTGTTGTTAGACATTTTGATCTGACCATATTGCCAGATGGTAGGTACATAGCCAATGTTCACCAAATTATGTACAACCTAAATCACATTGTTATATTTGAAATGATGTTTCATTCCATTAGTATCACTTAAGATTTATTATGGTGATCATAATAAATTTATATCAACAACTGGGTGATTTGCTCAATGCAGGAAAAAGTACTTGTCAAAACTTTTATTTTGCCTCTTAAAATATTCCTTCCTGTCACGTGCAACATGGCAGCTTGCTTCCTCAAGTGTAACAGGAGCATGAGAGTAAGTCTGCTGGCAAGACTGAGTCTTATATAAAGTAATCACAGAAGTGATGCCCCATCACTTGTGCCATACTCTTATCAGTTAGAAGTAAGGCACAGGTGCCATCCACACTCAAGGAGAGGGGACTGTAATCACGCAAGGTGCAAACAAAGGAGGTAGGGCTCAAAGGGACACCTTAGAATCTACCCACTATAAGAGCTCCATGTGCTTTGCCACCACTGAATCCTGCGTGCCGTAAATTAGAGCCTAGCATAGACGAGGCAATTCATAAGATTTTCAGTGAGAACTGCAGACAGAGTGCTCCTTGGGGGCAGAATGGCCAAACTTTGTCTCTCATACTTTGGACATTGTCAGGAGGGACCAGTCACTGTAGAAGGATATTGTGTTTGGTAAGGTGGAGGGTCAGAGAAAAAGAGGAAGACCCCCAGTGAGATGGATTGGCCAAGTGGCAGCTTCAGTGGGCTCAAGCGTAGCAACAATTGTGAGGTTGGCCTAGAACTGGGCAGTGTTTTGTTCTCTTGTGCATAGGGTTACTATGAGTCGGTGCCGACTCGATGGTACCTAACAACAACAACAACAGACGAGTCACTCAGTAAGTATTTGTAGTTGAATGAATTAATAATGTTGTAAATATTACTTCTTTGAACCATCTGTCAATGGTTCAACTACAGGCTTGTAATTTATCTTTTGTTTTATTCTTCGTTTTGATGTACAGATATGTTAAATTTTAATTTAGTCGAATCAACATTTTTTTCCCCTTTCTTTTGTACCATTAGTTGACATCTTAGGGAGTCCTCCTATCTACATTTCTGAAAATTTTCGCCTATATTTTCACCTAGGTCTTTTATGACTTTGTTAACACTTAAGTCTGATCTGTCAAAAAAACTAAGAAAGAAACTAACAGCTGTATTGAATAATCCTTTCTTATTTTTTCTTTCATTAACCTTTACTACTTTATTGAAATTTGATTGGATCAGCATGTATAAGCTTCTAGGGAGTTATTCTGTTTCATTTACTTGTCATTCTATTCATGTTTCAGTTACAGACTTTTAAAATCAGAGTATTCTTCGTCAGAAATGGCAAACAAGTTACTTGCAGAGTCATTCAGTAGCATAATTAGGTCATAGCCTAAGCTGTTGTTACAAAGATATTCCAAAACACAGATGCTCAGAAAAAAATGAGAAGTTCATTTACCTTTCATAGAACATTGTAGAGGTGGGTATGTGGAGTCCTGAGCAGTTGGGGTAGCTCTTCTCCACGAAGTCATTTAGAGCCCCAGGTTCCTTCCCTCATGCAGCTCTGCCAACTGTATGATACGGTGACACCCTGCTGTGTGTGACTGAAGCTGTGGCATCACCATAGCCATGTTCCAGGATGTGGCAAATGAATGGTCGAAGTCCTGGGAAAGTGCCTCTGCCTTTAAGCTGCTGAAATAGAAATGGCATGTTATTACTTCAGCTCACATCCCTTGGGTCTTGACTAAACTATATTGCCACATCTAACTTCACGGGAAGCTGTGACTATGACATCTAGTAGGGTGAATGTGGATTTTAAAGGTGCTATTATTAAAAGAAATGGGTACTAAGGTCTGGTAATAGTCTTTGTTGTAGTCTGACGTTCATATTCATATACAAATAATCTTATTATATAATGAAGTACTAATCATTTTTACCAAGTGAAAAGCAAAGATTTTGGATATGGCAATAAAATATAAATATGTTCTGATTTTTGGTTTTAGATGGCCAGTGACCCATGTGCCAGGTAGCAATCTATGCTAAAATTCAATGTCCAAAAGACACCAGTGGGCAGCAGTCACTCCCAAGATCATAACTTGGCTATTGGAGTAAGTTGGAAAAGAAGAAAAAAGATAGATTGGAACTATGGCCAAAGTAAATAGAGCTCAGTATACGTCCCCTCCAGATGGAGGTTGGGGCTGGATGATTGTGGCTGCCTGTTTCCTCGTTACCATCTGCACCCGGGCAGTCACAAGGTAGGTGGGATTTTCTTCTTCTTTTATTAGTATGAGCTGACTTTTTGTTTAAGTCTGCTTTATTTTATTTTTGAACCTATAATTGCAAAAATATAAGTGTATATATGTATGGGAGGTGTGTGTGTGTACCCGTGGGTTTATTTTTTTTCACTGCTCAGAATGTGATTTTCTAACACTTTAAAGTCCCAGGTTGTTGTTGTTGTTGTTGTCAGGTGCCATCGAGTCGGAACCGACTCATAGCGACCCCATGCACAGCAGAACGAAACAATGTCCGATCCTGGGCCAACCTCACTACCGCTGCCACACTTGAGTCCATCAATGATGCCACCTGGCTGATCCGTCTCGTTGGGGGTCTTCCTCTTTTTCTCTGACCCTCCACCCTACCCAGCATGACATCCTTCTCCAACGATTGTTTCCTCCGGACAATATGTCCAAAGTAGGAGAGAGTCCCAGGTTAAAAATGGGAAATTTTATGTTGTATGTTTTGAGATAATAAAAAATTCCTTGGTAAAGATGTGTTAGGTCATATTTAGAACAAATGACATGATTATTCCAGTGACTGAGTTCCATAAAGAACCCCAGAAGATGTGCAAGTGTGTTCTTCTGTCATATTCCTTCTAATATGGGAACAATTCTGACTTTTTCATTAAATGAAACAAGCATAATGAAACAATTCCTCCAGGGTTTTAAAAGAATTGCCATAAATTATCATAAGCCAACATTGTTCTAAGGATAGATTAAAACAATTTCTGTGAGCATATTTTTCTAGAATTTTCTTATCTCTTATCTTCTCATTCAGATTTTACAGCGGAAAAAGGGAACTAATTGAATATATAATTCATAAATTAAAATGCACTGTGGACAAACTGATGGCAAGAGAGTATAAAGGTGTAACATGTGACTTTGAGTACAGGGAAGAGGAGAAGAGTGTGATTGTGAGGCTCACAAGGGATTTACAAACATCTCACATGGAGTTCATCCTACCTGGGGTTGAGGTCTATATTCATCCCACAAGGGAAAAATATGAAAGTCAAAATAATTCTTAAAAATCTATTGGCTCACCAGGAACTGGTGGTGGTGGTTATGTGCTGTGGAATCGGTTCCGACTAATAGTGACCCTGTACAGGGTTTCCAAGGCTGTAAATCTTTACAGGGACAGAAAGCCTCATCTTTCTCCCACAGAACAGCTGGCAGTTTTGAACTGCTGACCTTGCGGCTCGCAACCCAATTCATAACCACTACGCTACCAGAGCTCCGCACCAGGAACTGGGTCCTGGTAAACTTGAAAATCTAGAGTTTAAATGTTTTGCATTTTGGCTGTGATGGTGGAAGGAAAGCAGTTGACTGCAACCACATAAACACAGAAATTCTCTCATTCTTGTTTGCTTGTCTCTATATATCACTTTTTCTTCTCCAAGCATATAGAATTGAATATGCTTAAGTTAAAAGTGTACAATGAGACTCATTCTTCCTGTGATTGAAATAAATACCATTTTGAACTCTGCATTGCTAGCTCTTCTCTGTACTGGTGTGTTCATTTAAATAGAACTCTCTTGCTATTCTCTGTCAACACACTCTTGGCAGTACATGAAAGTAACTTGCAGAAGTTACTGCAGTTGATGGCATCATGGATAAAGGCACTGGTATTTCCTCAATAACAAAGCTATAATGCAGGAAAGAAGCCGGGCAATTATTTTTTGCTACCATAAGGTGGGTTGATTGTATGCCATGATAAGCTGTAGCTTTGTTTAAAATTTATATTCACATATAAATACAGGTTCTTTTTGTTTATATAATGAGACCATACTATATAAACTGCTCTGAACTTTTTCCCCACTTAGTACTATCTTTTGGAAGTCTTCCCATATCAGCACATATGGCTTCACCTCATTGAAAAATAGCTGCTTCAAATCCCACCATATGGATGTGTCCATAATTGGTTTAACACATTTATATTGATGTTATTGTCTGATTATTGCTATTACAAATAATGCTATCACTGTGACCCAGGGTATTTTTAAATCCTGGGTTTCAGCTCTTACCCTGTGCCTGACCATGCTGCCTCCCATACTAAATTTACATAAAGTTTAATGTTGTGAGAGCTATTCTTTTTTTTCTTCAGAAAGTTGTTGCTGCTGCTGTGGTTGTGAAGTGCCCTGGAGTCAGTTCTGACACCTGTATAGGGTTTGAGAGGAATGGCTGGTGGTTTTAAACCCTCGACCTTATGGTTAGCAGCTCAGTGTTTATCTCATAGCGCCTCTCCTTCAGGCCCTTAGTACACATTCACTTGGTTTTTTCTGGACATCTTAATATCAAATACATTATCTATGGTAAGAATCATATTTCATTGTGTAATTGTGTGATACTCTATTTTTTTCATAAATTGACCACTTGAGTTGGAGTTGATACTTGAAAAGCAATGTTTGGTTTAAGTGTCCAAAGAAACTCTCCAGGGCTGAGACTTCTTTTTCTCTAAGTCTTTTGGATCCAAGTTAACTTAGTACAATAGATGTCTAGAGTTCTGTGGAATTGTGGAACTCTTTTAAGAACAGCCAAGTTCCTACAAATAATGACTAATGTTTGATGAACACTTCTTCTGTGCTCATTGACATTGTTCCAAGCACTTTGCTTGATAAAATCATTTAATCCATATAACAGTGGAGATCGGCTGAACAATGTGTTCAAGGTCCCATAGCAATACCCTTTGAATCACTTTCTGCATTGATTCAGTGGATTCCTTTCTTGTCCGGAGAGAAGTCTTAACCAAATGTCAGCTGTTGCCAGCATCAAACACTCGGGGACCCAGAAGTAAAATTTTACAAGAGTAGAGGCAGCAACCATCTGTAAGAATGTAATGTCATAATAGATGACACGTGGGAGATATTTTGTTTCCACCTTCTTATAAATAGCCTAGGAAACCATGAAAGGATGCTAGTTGTTTGCTAATGCAGCGTAGTCTAACTTAGTCTGCCTAATACAGTCCGGTTTGCCAAACTACTTGTTTTATAGATGAGTAAAACCCTGGAAGCTTTATCAAGGACACTCATTTATCCAATGTGAGAAGCAGCGATTAGAAGCCTGCCAAAGTAATTTCCAGAGTGAGAATCACATGTATTCGTAATAAAATTTGTTTTCTTTAAGGTTGTGCTTGTATTTAGAAAGCAGAAGTGATGAAACTTTGCAATTTGGAAATTTCTGTACTTTCATTTGCTTTTGAGAACAACTAAGAAGCAATACAATACTCTTCCCATGTTCCTTGAAAGTCACAATAATTCAGAAGTACATATATGGTGTGGTGCTGCAGGTTAATGCTCTGGACTGCAAGGTCAGTGTGAACCACAAGGTCGGTGGTTCAAGCTCACAAGCCACTCCTCGGAAAACCCATACAGGGTTGCTATGAGTCAGAACTGACTTGATGGCACTTTACAACAACAACAACAACAACACTTATGGTTATTCTGTCAAGCCTGTTTATATTTTTAGACAATAATATCAGGAACTATGATTATTTTTTAAATTGATCTTATTTATTGCTGATGTTGAGAATATACACAGAACATACACCAATTTAACCATTTCAACATGTATAGTTCCATGACATTGGTTATATTCCTCAAGTTGTACAATTCTCACCTTTCTTTTCTAGATTGTTTCTTCTCCATTAACATGAACTCATTTTCCTAAAAGCTTTCTACCTAACCTTTCGCATTATTGTTGTCAATATGATCCAATTTGATCTCCTAGAGATAGTTCCTAAAAGAGCACAATGCTCAAAGCAGACTGGAATGAAACTGTTGTTATGTTTTTTTTAAGACTTCAGGGAGATTTTTGATTAAGGCTTACAAATTAACTCAGAGCTATAGTTTCAGGGGTTCCAGGGTCAGCGATTGTATTTGATTTTCACAAATCTAGATAGTCCATAAAAATGAGAGAAACTCTCAATGAGATGATGACACAAGAAGAACAACAGTAGGTGCAACCGCATTGAAGGTCCTGAAGCTGACCTGGAACCAGGCGATGTTTGGTTCTGCTGTCAACAAGGGTGCCATGAATCAGATCCGACTTAACAGCAACTGACAGCAAGAGATGTGTTTGACTGGTACGACTGGTTAGTCAATTGATGAAACAACAAGCAAAATAATAATTATAATAACAAAGTAAGATTAAAAAAGAGTCACAAGAGTCAGACATACTCACACAAATGTCAACTTGCCAAAAGAGATTGAGTGAGGAAGAAAGAAGAGATTAGGACCTATGGTATGAATCAGGGTAGAGGTAAGTGGCGGGATTTGAGATACAAGTAGAAGGTAAAATAGGTAGAACTTGGCAACTGATTAGACAGCTGATACTGATCTCCAGGAGACATTTTGGATAGAGGACAAGGATGCTGCTTAACATCCTAACAGCAAGGATCTGTCTGGCTCAGAATTTAAATTGTATAAGGACAGTTAAACTGTTTTGATAATGAGGCTATATCCAACAGATCATCCTTTACATAAGTAAAAGCCTAGTGGTTAGAAGAAAAGAATTGACTTTTTAGTACTAGCAATCTTTAGGATGTTAAGAAACAGCATAGCGACTTTTGCACTGAATTACAACTAGTTTAAGGCTGTTGCAGTGAAATTATGCTCTAAGAAAGCTTAGTGATTTTCTGCTAGTGATTTTCTGCGATCTCCTCTTACCTCTGCGCCAATTTCCACGCCACCACCATGCTTTCAGTCTGTGTCCCGCTTGGCACCATTAACCACCAGCACCTCCAGCTTTCTCCCATGAAAGGGCTTAGCCTGGCAGACAAGGAGAACATGCCTCCATCTCTCAGCAGTACCCTCGTTCTGGCAAGCAAGGCTGCCAGGAGCCGGACACATGTTCCTGCCTCCTCTGAAGAGGATGAACCATTGCTGAGAGGAAGTCCTGGGCGCTTTGTCAGCTTTCCTACTGAATACCATGATATTTGGCAGATGTACAAGAAAGCGGAGGCTTCCTTTTGGACCATAGAGGAGGTGGATCTTTCTAAGGACATTCAGCACTGGGAAGCCCTGAAGCTTTGCAGCAAGTGATGGCATAGTGAAATTACAGAAGCCCACTGTTTCTATGGCTTCCAAATCGCCATGGAAAACATACATTCTGAAATGTATAGTCTCCTTATTGACACTTACATTAAAGTCTAAGGACAGGGAATTTCTCTTTAATGCCATTGAAAGGATGCCTTGTGTGAAGAGGAAAGCAGATTGGGCCTTGGGCTGGACTGGGGACAAAGAAGCTACATATGGGGATCGTGTTGGAGCCTTTGCAGCAGTGGAAAGAATCTTCTATTCTGGTTCATTTGCATCAATATTCTGGCTCAATAAGTGAGGACCAATGCCTGGTCTGACATTTTCCAATGACCTTATTAGCAGAGATGAGGGTTTGCACTGTGACTTTGCCTGCCTAATGTTCAAACACCTGCTACACAAACCTTCGGAGCAGAGAGTAAAAGAAATAATTATTAATGCTGTTAGGCTAGAATAGGAGTTTCTTACTGAGGCCTTGCCTGTGAAATTTATCGGAATGAATTGCACTTTAATGAAGTGGTACATTGAATTTGTGGCAGACAGACCAATGCTGGAACTGGGTTTTAATAAGATGTTCAAAGTAGAAAATCCATTTGACTTCATGGAGAATAATTCACTGGAAGGGCAGACTAACTTCTGTGAGAAAAGAGTAGGCGAATATCAGAAGATGGGAGTGATGTCAAGTCCTACAGAGAATTATTTTACCTTGGATGCTGACTTCTAAATGAACTCTGAAGATGTGCCCTTATTTTTCTGATTTTTAAAAATTGTTTTTGCCTTATCATCCCATTCCTCACTCTACCCCCCCAAAAACTCATCAACTTTAAATGTATCAACTAGCCACACGATATGGATTGACCCTGAAATAGGAGAAACCTTTATTAATGGCATCTTAGAAACTGTAGCTACCTCAAAACCAATCCTGCTTATTAGCAATGCTGGTGGTGTCACCTAAAATGAGAGGATTCAAAGACAAAGCCTACTTGAATTTTTATGAAAATCCTTCTTAGTGTTTGGTGTTTGCAAGAGGGTAGTTGTAGAAAGGACTTTCCTATAGCTGTACCAGCAGTGATCTTGTCTTTATAGAGTATGGAGACCCTCGAGCTAGTTTGATCCAGCAGGATTAATTAATCAGTTGAAAGATGTCAAACTCATTGCTTTCAAGTTTACTTATTAGTTTGTATATAAAGCTGGCACTTTACATGCAAATACACATTGTACTGTCAAGGTTGAAAGACTCATTTAAAGCCTCACTTTGTTAGTTTCTGCATCAAATACATAACAAGGTATTCTATCTATTGCTTAATGGGAGTCAAAATTCACTAAGTGAGTAAAAGAAGTTGAACTTGTGTGGAGTAAGCATGTTATTTCTAAACTTTGTGTTCTTTAATGGATTAAAGTATTTTTAGAGCGATTTTATAACCAATCCCATGCATGCTTTGGTTTTAGCCAATTGATACTGCATGGAAGAAGCTAAGTTGTGATTTCTACTTTATAACCCAACTGTACATGTTGAGGTATACAGGTTCCTGGAAAAAGATCAAAGAAGACTAGTTTGTAAATCAATCTGGACCAAGACCTTTTCCCTATTAGGTGATATGGCCAGGACTAAAATCGACTCTTAGTGTTTATTCTGATTTCGCTGTGTGTAAGTAGGTACTATTGAGATTTACTCTGTTTTATTTACTATGTGCCTTTTGAAATTAGAAGCTTGTTTTTTTTTAGTTCTTTTAGGTTTTACCTGTAGTTCAAATTTGGAAACATACCCCAGCATTATCTTGAAGTTCATGATTGATAGATATGGCTCAGTGCTATCAAGTCAAGATGCAACGTGGAAAATAATAACATTGATCAGCATTTTTGCCAACTAATCTTGAGTTTTGGCTGTTAGACTACTTGCATGTTGTATTAATTCTCTTTAACATTTATTGTATAAATTGTCAATTTCAAAAAAAAAAAAAAATTACTGTAATATGGGATCCTTTTCTATCTTTTAAATTATTATGACCAAGGTTATTTGCTTTTCATTAATCCGGGAGAAGGGTTTTTCTAATGTCTGTTCTGGCATATGGTATCACAGTCCTAGATATAGCAGAGCTGGACTTTGTAAAGCCCAAGATTTGGTAGTATTTAAAATTTCTAGAAAACCTTGAGTCACTTGTATTTCCCCATCTGTTAGATGATGAGGTAGGAACAGATGATGGTTAAGAATCTTCGCCACTGGTGTTTTGCTTATTGTTCTTCATCAGATTGACCTGTGTAGACTTCTGCATGACGCTACATTGGTTCCTTTGTTTATAAATGTCATTTCTTAAAATCCTACCACCTAAAACCTTGTAAAATTTGAAACACCTTATATATTTCCAAATTAAATTATTCCATATATACCAAAAAGAAAAAGAAAGAGCGAAAGCTTTGTAAGATTTTAATTAAATTTAAATTAGTGTGATCAATTATTGCCTCACCCTGAATCCCAAGTCTCTAGTACAGTGGCTAGGTAGTTGTTCCTGTTCTCTGTGTTGTTAGATGCGACTGTTTCAGGACAGTAGACTCTGATATCATATGGAGTCTGCCTCAGGTCTACTGCAGTGTGTTGTCTGAGTTCTTAAATCACTAAGTGGAGGACGATGACTTTTTGTATCCTTTTGATTAAGTTGAATGCATACAGTGCTCAGTGTGGGGAATAAGAAAGGAACTGTGGAGAACACAGAGATGTGGCACTCATGTGGTACACTCAGCTTCAGGGGACAGAACAGTCTGCTGCTGTCAGTGCCCTGATGGTCTCCTTTCAACTGTCCAAAGAACACTCCCTTACTGGCGAGGTCCACATCCAATGTTTGGTTGAGTTAGAAACATAAGGGCCTTTCATTTGGGGTTGACCAGCCACTCCTCAGAAACCCTATACGCAGTCACTATAGGTCAGAACTGACTTGACAGCACTTAACAACAACAGTTTTGTTGGGCTTGCATCATAGTTTGATGTCTTCCTCTGCCCTGTCTTGTTTCCTTTCTCAACCTTCTACAAAGGTTGATCCTTGTCATATGCTTTGAACACACAACTCTGTTTCAGTATCGGCTTCTTGAGAACCCAACCAAGATTTAGAATTTAGCTCTCTATTCTACTTCCTTTTCTCTTTCCTGACACCAAGGCCACCAAAACATAAATTGTGGGGCTCAGTGCAAATGAAAATTAGAGCCCCTTCCAGTTAATTGGCTTAATACGGGTTGAATGTTTCCATTCTACCTCCTAGTTCATTGTGCAAGTAGTGCCTGGGTTCTTAAAAGCTTGCAAATGGCCTTCCAAGGACAACAGTTGGTCTTTATTTGCCTGAAACAGCAGAGGAAGAAGGCATAGAGGAGCAAATGGAGTGTGTGGCTAATTGTCATAGTGAACAATTGCCTCCTTTCATATGAAACCAGAAGAACTGGTAGATAATGCCCAGCTACCATGACTGTACATTTTGATCAAAAGGAGAAAAATTCAGAGCAGAATTTCAAATTCACATGGACTCCCAGACTTTCTGGAGCCATGAAATCTAGATGAAGCCCTGAGACTATTCCTCTGAAATAATTTTTAAACCTTAAAACCAAAAATATCCCTGAAGTCTTTTTAAAACCAAGCAATAATTTAACTTAATTGGTAAAGAAGGTTTGCCTTGAGCATTATGCTCTGTTAAGATCTTTCTAAATGGGGTCAGATCGACAGCAGCAACTTGAAAGATTTGATGGGAACCTTAGGGGGCAGTGAGTTTATGTAAACAGGGAGGAATGACTTGGAAAATGAGGGTGAGACTGGTGTACAACTCAAAGACTATTATCAATGCCACTGAATCGCACATGCAGAAATGGTTGAATTGGTGTGTGTTTTGCTGTGTATTTTCTCAGCAGCAATAAAAAAATAAAACAAGTTATAAGAGAATCTAGATCCCGTTGTTTAAAAAGTAGTTTAAAGTATCATTAAAGGTGCTAAGGTATAAAGCCCTTTCCTTCTTTTAATTGCTATGACTTAAATTTTTGACTTATTATGATTTGAAACATATTTTCTATTTCATATCATTCTAAATAAAAGAAAAGAAGCTCTGGTGGTGCTGTAGGGTAAGCACTGTACTGCCAACTGCAGGGTCAGCAGTTCAAACTCATCAGTCACTCCCTAGGAGAAAGATGAGACTTTCTGTTCCCATAAAGATTTACAGCTTTGGAAACCATATTGTTGTGGTGAAGTGCCATCCAGTTGGTTCAAATTCATAGCAACCCTTTATAGGGTTTCTGAAGAGCAGCTGGTGGGTTTGAACTGCTGACCTTGTGTTCCGCAGTCCAGTGCTGACCCTACAGTGCCACACCAGGAGTCCTTCGGAAACCTCACACAGGGTTGCTGTTTGTTAAAATCATCTCAATGGCAGTGAGTTTGGTTTTTTGGAAGTTAAAGGGGAAAAAATACTAAAATGTTAAATTATGAGCATTAGTTTGTTATTCATCTTTATGCCATGCTAGTTCTAAATGCAAATATATATATTTTTGTTGTTAAGTGTCATTGATATTTAATTCATATGTGTGATCATCAAAATTAAGCAAGACATAATTTATCATTTGTACATGTATATATACTTCATGCTTACCAGAACAGTGGAAATCCTGCACAAAACTAACTCACCTCTTGATACATGCACACACATTGGGCCCAAACTCTTCCTTCAGCTTGCTAAAAGTTAAAGAATCTATGGAGAGTCCCACGCTTTCCTTAAACGTTATCATTTTCAGCATAAATGGTCAACTCATACAGAGAAAGAGTCCTGGTGTGGTGCTGTGGGACAAAGCACTGGACCACAAGTTCGATGGTTTCAACTCACCAGCCGCTGCTTGGAAACCCTATACATGGTCACTGTGAGTCAGAACCGACTTGACGACATTTAAGAACAACAGCAGAGAAAGAGGTCTCTAGGTGGTGTAAACAGTGTGTGCACTAGAGAATAGGCACTGGACTGTGAACCACAAGTTAAGCAGTGCAAGCCCACCAGCTGCTCCACTTGGCTTCAGCAGCACCTCTAGTGGCTGAACATATTCTTTTACTCTCCAGAAAAGCTCAGGCATTCAGCTTTTAGGTTCCCACTTACCGTCGTTCAGTCATGTACCACTGAGAACCAATTAAAACCCATTGAGATCGGAGCAGCTGATTGAACTAAACCCGTAAGTTCTGGTTCAAATCCCTGTTTATTCACTTCCTGTATAAAATACCTGCATTGTGTTTTCCAGATGTATCTCAATTTTTTTTGTGGAGTTCCAGACATACTTTGCTCAGGATTATGCACAAACAGCATGGATCCATTCTATTGTGGACTGCATGACCATGCTCTGTGGTGAGTATCACTTTGCAGAGATGGAATATTACTGGCTATCCTTGAACTGTACATGATAATGACTTTCCACTATTCTGGTTTCTAGTTTTTTTAAATAGAAAGGCAACATTGGAATTCTCTAAAATTATATAAAAAGAAAAGATCCACCTTGCCTTCAGCCAAACCCAACCAGACTTGCTCATAGAATTAACGGTCTTGGCTGTTGTCAGATGGAATAGGCAGTTAAATGCTCTCCAGTGGTCCTTCCATTCAGAGAAATAATTGCTGAAGGAGCTCTGGTAGCGTAGTGGTTACGAATCGGGCTGTGAACCTTAAGGTCAGCGGTTCGAAACTACCAGCCGCTCCGCGGGAGAAAGATGAGGCTTTCTACTCCCGTAAAGATTTACATCCTCGGAAACCCTGTACAGGGTCGCTATGGGTCGGACCCGACTCAAAAGGCACTTAACAATAACAACAACAACATTCTGACTTGGGAAGTTAGCACAAAATATGCGGTTGGCTTCTCTTTTTCAAATGCTGTGGCTTCCTCAATATCCAGTAATATAAAACGAGCCATTTCTACAAGCAGGCTTCAAAAAGTTATGGGACCCCTTGGTTGGGTGAGGATGCATGTACAGGATGATAACTATGCCAATGAAATGATGGATGATGGAATGAATGTAAAGCTGATGTTCTCCCATGTAGACTATCACACAATTCACAATAAAACATTAAAAAAAAAAAGTTATGGGAAAATTCCATTATCTTTCAATTCCAGTTCTCCATAAACTTTTGGAAGCTTCCTCATATATGATCTCCTTAGATGAATGCTAACCATGTGTGTATCACTTAACGAATCTTTGTTTTCATTGTTACCTTTCCAGAGAATTCACAATTTTATGAGAGGTATATAAAATAATCTACAAATGCATAGAATCTTTTTTATTCCATGTATATAGCAGAGGAAGAGGATAAGTCTTAAAATTTTCCTTTTGAAAATTTCAAACCAAGGGTGTGAAATTAGTATCTTAGAGTTTCTAAGATTGTATCAAATTTAAATGATTCATTTTCAGCTGACACCCACTTACTCCTTTTCATCTAAATGAATATCAAGTATTTTAGCATACTATTATCTCTTCAGGCCATGTCTTGGTGGCAACAAGGAGATACTATATTAATTCAGTAACTCATAAATAACGTCATCAGATTCTATTCTATAAACAAATTCATATTTATTTTTAGAAAGAGATAACACATATTATAATTAGTTGAGTTGTGCTAAAATACATTTCCTTGGTTGGGAGAGAATTTGAAAGCAATTCTGGACCTAACAGCAGGTTTCATGAGAAGACTACGTAGACTCTTTCAACTGATAATACTATGAGGTTTTAATGGCTCAACAAATCCCATGTTTGTGTTTCCTAAGGTGTGTGTGTGTGTGTGTTTTAATGAGGAAAACAATCACTTGGATTTCAAAGTCCCATAATATGTCACAGGCATGCCGAGGGAGCCATGTTTGTCTTTCTTAGAGGATACCAGTGACACATTTCCCTCGCCATTATCTTTTGGAGAATGTTTATAATCCCCCAAAGAGGGAAAATGCCTGAAGTGACTTGTATGGTGATAATGTCTGTGTGAGGCACCGAGCTAAAGCAGAGTCATGTTCCAGCAGCAGCCTGCTTAAGTTCCATTCAAGAGCTCGAGGCCTATTGTACCTCATTACTATGTACCTATCTGCTCACCTTTTAACAGTGTTGTTGTTATGGTGATGTGCCGTGGAGTTGGTTCCGACTCATAGTGACCTTGTACTGGATTTCTGAGCCTGTAACTCTTTATGGAAGCAGAAAGCCTCATCTTTCTCCCATGGAGCAGCTGGTAGTTTTGAACTGCTGACTGTGAGGTTAGCAGCCCAATTTGTAACCACTATGCTACCAGAGCGTCTTCCTTGTAATGTTGTTGTTGTTGTAAAGTGCTGCTGAGTCGATTCCGACCCATAGCGACCCTGTAAGGGTTTCTGAGGAGCAGCTGATTAGATGAGGTCTAAGTATAGACCAGAGGCTATGCAGTTACATCTGGGACATTTACTAGGGACAAATCTGCCTTATTGGTGAACAGAGAAGTCAGCATTTCCCAATTTGGTGTCAATTTTGTCACTTTCAAATCAATATAGCCTCAGTAACCTAGAGACTCAGATATAGTCAAGAGATTTGTTCAGTCTTATTTTCTATGGGATAATTTCCCCTGTTAGTTATGCACTGTTTTAACTAGACAGGAAGCATCAGGCTGATAAGATTCTGTCACATACATTTGTCAGGTCCCAATTTTAACTGAATATTCAACACAAAACTCTAAAGATACTAAGAGTGTTGGCTCTTCTGATCTTGTTACTAGGAGTACTGGTACAACATGAATTATTCCTCAGAAAGAAATTCATATTCCTCCCCCATTCATCACCTCTCTCATCAGTCTGGGAGCTCCAGTGAGCAAGAGTAACAGGATAAAATACCCATGTCAGATGCCTTAAGCAATATATCTTCATGACCTTGGAAATATCATAGCCTCCTGAACTTAAAATCCTCTTTGGCCTCTTCCAGTTTTAACTGATATTCTATCAGCCTTGAGGCAACACACTTCTGATGCATTGGTAAGCCACAAGTAGAGTGAGACCAACAGAATGTCACCATGGTTGGGAAACAGTTGCTTGTTTTTTAAGGCATTTATTTCTCATCTACAGTGTGTCCTAAAGGCAGAAAGCAGTGCCAGATTGTGGCCCTCCTGGTCTTTTCTTACGTAATATTGCTGGTCTGACACTGCTGACCACCTCCCTTCTCCACTAACTGCCTGCCATCGTTATTGCTAAGGGTGTATGGTCAATACTAAATGAAGCATACGAGGCACATCCCAATGCAAGTGATGTTGTTGTTAGGTGCCATTGAGTCAGTTCCGACTCATAGAGATCCTATGTACAACAGAACAAATCACTGCCCAGACTTGCCCATTCTAATACTCGTTAAACTTGAGCCCATTGCTGCTACCATTGTGCCAATCTATCTTGGGGGGTCTTCCTCTTTTCTGCTGGCCCTCCACTTTACAAAGCATGATATCTTTCTCTAGGGATTGGTTCCTTCTGATAACATGTCTGAAGAATGAGACATGAAGTCTGGTCATCTGGCTTCTAAGAAGCATTCTGACTGTACTTCTTCCAACACAGATTTGTTCTTCTGGCAGTCTAACACCATATTTAATATTCTTCTCCAACACTATAATTGAAATGCATCAATTCTAATACAGTCCCCCCTCACTCACTGTCCAACTCATACATGCATCTGAGGTTACTGAAAATACCAAGGAGTACATTAATCCTCAAACTGACATCTTTGTTCTTCAACACTTTAAAGAGGTCTTTGGCAGCAGATTTGTCTAATGCAGTTTGTAGTTTGATTTCTTGACTGCTGCTTTCATGAGTGCTGATGGTGAATCCAAGCAAAATGAAGTCTTAGACAACTTCATTCTTTTCTCTGTTTATCATGATGTTATTTACTGGTCCAGTGGTGAGGATTTCTGGTTTCTTTACATTGTGGTACAGAAAGCTGTAGTTTTTGATCTTTATGATCAAGTATTTTATGACATGTTCAATTTCAGTAAGCAAATTTGAATTATGTGCATATTACAGGTTGTTAATGAGTCTTCCTCCAATTCTGATGCCACATTCTTCTTTATATCATCCAGCTTCTTGGATTATTCGTTCAGCAGTGGCAGAAGTTGCAGTGTGCCATCATGTCAGTTCTGACTCATTGAGACCCTGTGTAGTGTTTCCAAGACTGTAAATCTTTACAGGGCTAGAAACCTTCATCTTTCTCATGCAAAGTGGCTGGTAGATTCGAACTGCTGACCTTTCAGATAGCAGTCACACATGTAACCACTATGTTACCAAGGTTTCTTGCTCAGCATATAGTTTGAATAAAGGTGATGAAAGTATACAAACTTGGCACACACCTTTTCCAATTTTAAATCACTCAGTATCCCCTTGTTCTGTTTGAACAACCACCTCTTGGTCTATGTACAGGTTCCTCATGAGTACAAGTAAGCATTTCTAGAATACCCATTCTTCGCAAGGTTGTACATAGCTTATCATGATCTACAGTCGAGATCCTATGCATATGCAATAAAGCACAGGTAAACATGTGATATGGAACTTGAATTAAGCTTGGCCCACTTTTTAAACATCCCTAGTACTATGACTGATGTGGGATGGAAAAGTGGAATAAGTACTGAAATGTAAGCCAGGAGGCTTGGATTCGAATCCCAGCACTGCTCTTTGACTTATTCTCTGTGAAATCATGGATGAGTCACCTCCTCTTTCTTTGTGCCTCTGTTTCCAAATCTGTAGAATGAGCAGGGGGGCGTTCAGTATTTTAGAGGTTGTTTGTTCTCAGTTCTGTCAATGCAGCACCACAGCCTTTTCACAGTGCCCCCAAAAGCCTTTCTGTTGAACCTTTTTATTATTATTTTTGAAGCGCCACTTGGAAGTGTTGTCAGTAACCATTTATCCTGTCAAGTGGGAATCATGTTGGGTGGCTTGCTTGCATCTACTGGCCTCATCCTGGGCTCATTTGCCACCAGTCTGAAGCATCTCTACCTCACACTGGGAGTTCTTACAGGTAAGAGCACTTTGTACCACTTGCCTCAGCCCACCTCATTCAGACATTGCCCAGCACAGCAACAGAACACTCATTCATAAAATACTCATTTGATTGGATGCCTAACTTAGGTGACCTGGTTTGTGTCTGGAAGTGTGGTGGTTCTGTAGGATAAGCACTAGACTATGAACCACAAGGCTGGCAGTTCTAGCCCACCAAGAACTCCACGGGAGAAAGATGAGGCTTCTGCTCTCACGAAGATGTACAACCTTAAAAATCCTCTATAGGGTCACTGGGTGTTGGAGCCAACTTGACGGCACTTAACAACAACAAGAAGCTTGCATCTAGTTACTTAACAGATAAACAAATGTGCTGGAAATGAAATTGATTGCATGACCATAATGAAGACGTCCCAGCACTTCTGTTCAGTCCTGTAATGAAAGAAACTACTGGCTTCTCTTGGGTAGCAGTGTGTGACTGAGATTCTATATTCAGAAGAAATGAGCTATTAGTCAGGGCTACACATTTTTAGAAATGCTCATTCTCCCAATATCTTTGCTAAACATTCAAATACTACCTGCATCAACCTCCATTGTCTCTGCTGTATAGTGAATTATCATTGTCCAATAAGCGAAAGTTTTCAATTTTAAAAAGACAGTCCTTTATTGTGGCTATTTTTTATATTGTACAACTTTTCAATGTTCTGGAAATACTACTTTAGAAAATCATAATGAATCCCAAGGAAAGAGAAGCAACATACGTGTGTTCTATAAATCACACTTCAGGGCACTGCATAGGTTCAAGGTGGGGCTTGTTGGTAGGACTAGAGTAGCAGCTGGCCCATCTCTTAGAGGGGTTTTCAGGGAAGTACTAACATCTGTCCTGGTGTGGTGCTGTGGGCTAATATGTCAGACTGCAAAGTTGTTTGAACACACGGTCAGTGGTTCAAGCTCACCAGCTGCTCCTTGGAAACCCTATACAGGGTCACTCTGGGTTGGAATCAACTCGATGGCACTTAAGAACTAACATCTGTCTAGGCATTGTGCCACACATGTAACATAAATCAGGTCAATAATGAATGTAGCTTCATAGTGAAGCTATATGTCTAGCTCTGCCAGCTATATAATGCATCGACCCCTAGTAAGTCAAAGGACCCAGCTGCTAGGTGACCAATCCTCCCAGTTTGTCTGGGACTAGCCTCTTTTTAGCACTCAAAGTCCCATGTCCAGGAAACTTATTAGTCTAGCATGTTGGGATGGTTAGTCACCGTACACCAAAGATGGAAAACAGAAGCTGAAATGGATGTGTCTTTTCCTTTCCTGGCTTTCGTTTTCGTTGTTAAATGTTGAGTCGGTTCTGACTCACAGTGACCCTGTATAGGGTTTCTGAAGAGTGACTGATGGGTTTGAACTCCCACTCTTGTGGTTAGCAATCCAGTGCTTATTCTTCAGTGCTACTCCCTGGCACTCTTGTTGTTGTTAAGTACCATCGAGTTGGTTATGACTCATAGCGACCCTGTATAGGGTTTCCAAGGAGTGACTGGTGAGCTTGAACCACCGACCTTGTGGTTCAAACTGACCTTACTTTCCAGCCCATTAGCCTGCAGTGCCACACCAGGACTCCCTGGCATTCTAGATGTTATCAAATTAGCTTAAAGCCCTTCAGGTTTTCTTGACTTAGAAAAGAACGTGAAAATCTTTGAAAGGCTTTCTGGCCTGTTACCCTTTTCTGCTGATTTTGAGGATATATTCAGCCTGCTATTTTCATATATAAAATTGGTATGTTTTCCAACTGAGTGAAATTACTCTGGAACTTTCATGGAATCATATATGCTGTATCGACCACATTCTAGAATGGTCCAGATTATCAGGGTTTTGTTTTCACAGGTAGTGAAGAGTTGAGACAATTTCTAGATAATTTAAGATAGGAAAAAGAAAAAAAAAAGTTTCTTTGGTCAGCATTATCCCAATTTTTTAATGAATTCAAATTTCGTTTATAAGATACTTTAAAAAAGTCTTTGTTTCATTTTGTTTAAAACTTCATACTTCCTTAAGGTTTTTTGGTTTTTTTTTTCTTCCTGAGAAGAAAGTCACAATGCTATATTTTTCAAATTTTTTTTTTCAACACCAAATTAGATTTGGTGTTGAAAACAGATTGAAGAGACCAGATTCTCTTTAATCCAAGTCATTTTGTTCTGAGACTTTTGTTTCTCATTTGCTGTGCATGGCATACTCATGGGCTTCTCTTTATCTACAGGTCTTGGATTTGCACTTTGCTACTCCCCAGCTATTGCCATGGTTGGCAAGTATTTCAGCAGACGGAAAGCCCTTGCTTATGGGATCGCCATGTCAGGAAGTGGCATTGGCACCTTCATCCTGGCCCCTGTGGTTCAACTCCTTATTGAACAGTTTTCCTGGCGAGGAGCATTACTCATTCTTGGGGGCTTGGTTTTGAATCTCTGTGTTTGTGGAGCCTTGATGCGACCAATTTCTCTTAAAGAGGACCATATAACTCCAGAGCAGAATCATGTTTGCAGAACTCAGAAACAAGACCTTAAATGGGCATCTCCCTGTTCACCTTTGACCAAAGAATGGGTGCAGACCTGCCTTTGTTGCTCTCTGCAGCAGGAATACAGCTTTCTACTCATGTCAGACTTCGTTGTGTTAGCCATCTCGGTTCTGTTTATGGCTTATGGCTGCAGCCCTCTCTTTGTGTACTTGGTGCCATATGCTTTGAGTGTTGGAGTGAGTCACCAGCAAGCTGCTTTTCTGATGTCCATACTGGGCGTGATTGACATTATTGGCAACATCACCTTTGGATGGCTAACTGACAGAAGGTAACTCCCTTGAAACTACAACTTGTTCTCCATCAGGGGCCTGTAGTCCTGAGTTTCTCTTCATCTTTTACTCAATAGAACACCTAATTACTAGAATACCAAGGTCTGAATTTTGCTGTTTTTATTGAGCAGTGTGGTTGAGTCAGTTCCAATTTATAGCAACACTGTATAGGATTTCCCAGGAGCAGCTGGTAGATTTGAACCACCAACTTTTTGGTTATCAGTCCAGTGTATATTTTTCAGTGTCAGACCAACAAGCCTTAAATTTTAAAAAGAAAGACTAGGGATTGGCATGCTTTTTCTGTAAAGAGACAGATAGTGAATATTTTTGGCTTTGTGGACCATAGGATTTCTGTTGTGTCTACACAGTTCCGCCATTGTAGTATAAAAGGAGTCATAAACAATATATAATGAGAATGACTATGTTCTAAGACATTACTGATAGAACTTAAATTTGATTTTCATGTATCACAAAATATTTTTCTTTGGATATTTTCAACCATTTAAAAATATAGAAGCCATTCTTAGCTCATTAGCCATACAAAGACATGTGATGGGCTATAGTTTGCTGACCCCTTGTCCTAGATGGTTTAAAATGTTGGGTCTGCC
Source organism: Chrysochloris asiatica (assembly GCF_000296735.1). Taxonomy (NCBI): domain Eukaryota; kingdom Metazoa; phylum Chordata; class Mammalia; order Afrosoricida; family Chrysochloridae; genus Chrysochloris; species Chrysochloris asiatica. The sequence continues at coordinate 13,955,822 of NW_006408521.1, read as the reverse complement.
TAAATTGGAGGTGGACAGTATATTTTGAACTTAGAGACCTTAGGATAATTTCAAATTCTAGTGACAGATTGACTCCAGTCCAAGGCAAGCCAGTCCCAGGTAAGACACCTGGTTGGATGCTGTGTGTTAGAACTGTTTGAACAACACAGAGCCTAGTTGTTCAGGGAGAGAAGCAGAAAACGTTTAGGCAGGAAGATCAGGTGCAGTAATATCACATGATCTGCAGCTATGTATTTTATTTTTGACAATGCAAATAGAAAATGCTGTCATGATATTTCTGTAGGTTTAGAAGTCAAATAGATAAGAAATCTACTGAGCAATTTCTTAAGCAAATGTTCTTCTACTTGGATAAAAGAGAACAAGATATTCATATTTTCCTATATGATGGACTCTTCACCCTTGAGTTATGACCTTAGAAAGCTATCTTCACTGTGACTTTGCACACTTTATGTCTTGGATAGTTTGTCAGTACTCAACTGTCACTCTCCAGTGTTATGGCTATAGCATTTAGGATTAACTCTCCATTTTTAATGTATAAAGAAGAAAGAGGCTCATGATGAGTATCAATCTTTACAATCAAATAACTCAGCAAGAAGCAGTCTGGTACAGGTATGATGGCGAGCTACAGTCTGAGACTTACAAGACTTACATTCTTGTGCTTGCTCTGTTCCTTATCAGCTTCGTGACATAAGGAGATTCACCTAATCCCTCAGAGCCTCAAGGGTATTCATCTATAAAATGGGCAACGGTATATTTGCTTGTTGATTTCATAGCATTTTGTGAGTCTCTGATGAGCCCATGTGTGGAAAGTATTTGTAAAGCATAAATGCTCTCCAAAAGTGAAATATTGGTGGTATCATTATATGTTGCTGTTGTTAGTGCCGCCGAGTTGTTTCCAACTCATAGCGGCCCTACATAGGGTTTCCAAAGTATAGTTCGTGACCTTGTGATTATCAGTACAGTGCTTAATCTACAGCACTACACCAAGACTCTATTATAATGATGAAATAACTGGCATCACAGATGGGTTTGGAGTTACAGAAATAAAATGTAATGAGGTGAAAGTAAGATCTCATCTGAGGCAGTTGAAGATAAGACTTGTGTTTTAGAACAGGATCTATGGAAAATTGCTTCATTGTCTTCATACTCCAGATTGCTTTTGGTAAAACCATGTGGTTAATTGAGCATCTATGATGTATCACACATCAGTGGATTATATAACTGAAAGTACCTAATATGGGAGACTTCTAGAAAATACTAGTCTTCTGATGCTCTCCATGAGTTCACAATTATCCTTAGAGAAACTTTCTGAAGATAAGTAATCATCTTGTTTTACAATTAAAGAAACTAAGACTAGATTTAGGTAGTTAGTAGGTGTTAGAACTGGATTCAGACTTCTATCCATCTAATTTTAGAGGTTTTCTTTGTATACCATATGTCTTGCATTTGCACATACCAAAGCAAAGATAGGAAGACAACTTGGGTAACACAATGGAGAAATCATCTCTGTAAATAGTGGTGATGTTGTATGGCCATGATTCTGAAGCTCTTTGTTGGAACCTGTGCCTGCCACATTCATTGTTTTTGTTTCATTCACAGGTGTCTGAAGAACTACCAGTATGTTTGCTACCTCTTTGCTGTGGGACTAGATGGACTCTGCTATCTCTGCCTTCCAATGCTTCAAAGTCTTCCCTTGCTCGTGCCTTTCTCTTGTACCTTTGGTTACTTTGATGGAGCCTATGTGACCTTGATCCCAGTAGTGACTGCAGAGATAGTGGGGACCACGTCTTTGTCATCAGCACTTGGTGTGGTGTACTTTCTCCATGCAGTGCCATATTTGGTGAGCCCCCCCATTGCAGGTCAGTATCCAGAAAGAACCACAATTACCTCTTATTTTTCTTATATTAATGTGTAAGGTTATTTAAACATGGGCAAAGAGAAGGGTTGGGGGAGAGTGTGAGAGCAAAATGGAATGTAAGAGCACCAAAAACATAATGTTCTTACTTACATCTTTATTGTTTAATCTTCTTCCAACTTCAGTCTACCTAGAAAGAATAAATCCCAAATTAGAGTCTTGATTTAGTTCCACATTAATGATGGGAACAATGAATTGGAGCAGCTGTTCAGACTTAAAAATAAGTAGGGCACATTCTGAGGGAAATCTGGCAGGAGTACAGGATCCCAACAGGAGACGGGATGGTGAGGCTGAGGAGATAAGTGTGGGTGTGAGTGGAGTGTTCTGAATGCCATACAAAGGAGCTGGCGCTCTTTAGTCTTCAGAGACTACAAAAAAGTTTTTGTGCACAGGGGTAATATGATAGAGAATATAATTTAGGAAATGTGATCTAGCAGTTGTTGTTAAGTTCTGTTGAGTTGGTTCTGACTCACAGCAAACCTGTACATGATTTCTGAGGCTGTAAGTCTTTGCGAGAGTAGCAAGCCTACTCTTTCCTCCATGGAGCAGCTGTAGGCTTGAACTGCTGACCTTGTGGTTTGAATTCTAGTGCTTATTGTACAGAGCCACCTTATAATTTAGGGAAGAGGCAGTTAGGATTCCATTTGAAGAGTTCAGGAGAGAACTGATAATGACTTAAACTTGGGTTACTGCCACAGAAATGGAAATGAACACTAGAGACACAGAGGGAGTTTTAGAAAAACTATATCAGCTGAATTTAGTATATGAAGGTGAAAGAAAAAATAGTCAAAACATGGAAATTAATGTCATGGTTGAAGGAAATAAAAAAATTGGAGAGTTAGTTTTTCAAGAAAAATAATTAATTGAATATTCTAGATATCTAAAATACACATATGAAAATACCCAACAGGGAAGTTAGATGGAAGCCATACATAGATATAAAGATGTATGAGTCATCAGATAAAGCCTCTACAGAGCATTTTGTAAATGGTAACATGCTATAGAAATTTAAGGCATGACTAAAAAAGTAATTCAACAAATAATATTGCATGCATTAAATATTAATTCAATAAATATTTATTGCATGTATAAGATAAGTAATTCAACAAATATTTATTACTTGTATACACCAGGCATTGTGCTTGGCACTGAGATATAGCAAACATAAGAACCTATTCCTGCTTACCTTGTGTATGTGGTCTAGACTAGTATCTATCAGAGGGAGATCCTGGGACCAACTACATCAAAATCTCCTGGAACACTTGTTAAAATGCAGATTACTTGACCCTCCCATCTATGACCTGAATCTTTGGAGGTGAGTTCCAGGAATCTACATTCTCAACCAGCTTGCTTAAGAGGCTCACCCACACTAAACCCATTACTGTTGAGTTGATTCCAACACATAGGGACTATAGGACAAAAAGAGTTTTCAATGCTTAATATTTATGGAAGCAGACTATTACATCTTTCTCTTGTGGAGCAGCTGAGGATGAATTTGAACTGTTGATGTTTTGGTTAGTAGTTGAGCACTTCAACATTGCACCAGGGCTCCTCATAAAGGTTGATAAAAATGGTTTAAGTAATTATCTGCCTAAATCATAACTAAGAGAGCAAACAAAGTCTCTGAAGACAAATGAAATACAAATTAGCTTGCTGTCCTAAATTTATGGACTGGAAGATTTGCCATTGTTAAAATATTAATACTACCTAAAGCAATTTACAGAATCAATGCAATTCCTATTAAAGTTGTAACAGCTTTTTTTCAGAAATAGAAAAGCCAATTCTCAAATTTATATGAAATTTCAAGAGGCCCTGTATAGTCAGATCTATTTTGAAAAAGAACAAAGTGGGATGTCTTAGTTATCTAGTGTTGCTACAACAGAAATGCCACAAATGGATGGCTTAAACAAACAATTACTCTCTCATGGATTTGGAGCCTAAAAGTGTGAATTCAGAGCACCAACTCTGAGGAAAGGCCCTTATGTCTTAACAAACAGAAATTTCTTCTCACACAGTTTAGGAGGCTAGAAGTCTGAATTCTAAATGCTTACTCTGGTGAACAGTTCTTGTCTCCTTTAAGCATCTGTAAGCCAGCATTTCTTGGAGACCTCCATGTGTCTTAGCATCAATCTTCCCCAGATCTAGGAGCTTCACAGTGTAGGCACTGGGGTCCAAAAGATGCACTCAACTCCTGGTTCATCTATTTGGGTGATAGTAGGTCCCTCTGAGCTCTGTTTGTTTGTTTAATCTCTTTCATATCTCAAAAGAGATTGATTCAAGATACAATCTAATCCTGTAGATTGCACCTGGTCTCATTAACATAGAAGTAAGGGATTTACAACACATAAAATACTTCGATCAGTGCTGATCACAGAACACTTCATGGCAGGGGAAGTGGAGGATTTCACCATATTAGATCTCATCATGGATGTAGTGAACACTACATCTTAAATGCTAAAGTTCAAGTATGGCACAGTAGAATGAAAACTGAGCTGCTTATTGCAAGGTTGGTGGTTCAAACCTACCAGCCACTCCTTAGAAACGCTATACAGGATCACCAAGAGTGGCACTTAACAGTAACAACAATTGCTAAACCACCATGAATTGTGGCCCAGATAAGTTGACACAAAGCTTTAACTGTCATATGGGAGGATTCACACTTTCTGATTTCAAAACGTACTGTAAACCTACACTAATCACAACAATGCAGTACTGATATAAGGCTACACAAATAGATCATTGGCATAGAATTGAATCTACAAATAAGCCTATGCCTCTCTGACCAATTGATTTTTTTTTTTTTACAAAATCATTCAAAGGAGTATGAATAGTTTTATTAAGAAATGGTGCTGGAATGACTTGAAAGAATGACTTGAACTCCTACTTCATACCATATGCAAAAATGAGCTCACATAGATCAAAAACCTATAGATATAAGAGCTAAAACCATAAAGTTCTTAGAAGAAAATCGTAGGGGTAAATCTTTGTAACATTGAACTTGGCATTAGTCTGAGACATGACATCAAAAGCATGAATAGCAAAAGGAAAAATAGATAAGCGGGGCTTCATCAAAAAAAAATTTCATTTATGAAAAGACATTGTAAGGAAAGTAAAAGACAACTGACATAATGGGAAGAATATTTGCAAATCATATGTGATAAGGGTTGAATGTCTAGAATATATAAACAACTCCTAGAAGTCAAAAAGACTGTATTAAAAAAAAAAAGGAGGGGAGCATAAAACATTTCTCCAAAGATATATGCTCAAGATCATTAGCAACTAATGAAATACAAATCAAAACCACAATGAGATATCACTCTACATTTTTTTTTTAAAAAGAATTTTACTGTAGATTGAGTGAATGTTTACAGTGCAGATCATCAGTTTTACATTCAACAAATCATATACCTTGTTTCATTACAATGATTATAATCCCCTCCATGTATTAACAGTATTTCTCTCTATTCACTTTAGGTATTTTTTAAAAAAACAAACAACAACAACAACAAAAAAAACCCCACACACCCACTCAGGCATATATAATATGTTACACCTCCAAAGGGCACATTCTACAAGTCTGTCTCCTGGCCACCAGCTCTTAGTCTCTCTCTTCCTATGAATCTAGAGTCCTCAGCAGCTCCCCGTTTCCATGACCCCATATCTGCCTCTGTCTCTGGTGTTGCTGCTTCTCTGGCTAAGGCCCTGCATTCTGCTTGTGCTCTTCTCCCTTGATGGTCCTAGGATCCTCTGTTTCTGGACTGTAAGATTAACTACTCCCCTGTTTTTGTTACTAAACTTCTACTTTTATAATTGTGACAGTCGCAATTAGTCATGATAACAATTATTCACTATGGATTCATATGAATCTTATCCCCATCTCTTTTTAACAGACCCAACTAAACTATTCAGTGGGGACTCTTTCTTCCCCCCAATACTCTTAAACTACCTCTTGAAACCTTGTGTCCAGTCACTTTGTGCCTTTATCGTCCCCTCATTTTAGGTAGCCAATGTCTAAGTTGCCCATCCCTGTCTACCCTGTATACAGAGGGGATAACATTGATACTTGATGTGAAGAATCCTTCCCTCTCTGTTGGTATTTAGAGTTACTACTTTCATGAGTATAGGTCTGGTTCATCAAATTGTAGCAAGTTACCCTTGTTTCTTTTATCAAAAATTTTTTGTTTTTTTTTTTTTAATAATAATCTTCCTCTAGTCAAGTTCTGATTATCAAGCCATTGAAGCTAGGTCAAATGGGTACTGTCTGCAAGTTTGGGTGTTCTTGTGCATCTCCCCTCACTTCATATCAGCTAAATGCTTCACTCTCAGCTCTAGCCCTCTGTGTCTATGTCCTTGTCCATGGGTTCAAGTGTCCCCAAGTCTCACCATACTTTGGACCAATCAGCCCTTCCTCTTTTCTCTCTCTCATCTCCAGGTCAACGGGAGTCAATGGATTGTGGTTGAACTCAGCCCATTTCTTCTTGAACTCAGCTGTCTTTTCCTCTCTTCCACTCATCAGTAGACCAATGTGGTCACCAACAAGCTTACAAGCCTGCTTATGTGTTCCCTTTGAGTTTCAGTCTTAGAAGGGAGCTTGTCCTGAAGGAACTTGATTGCTTGCCTTGATGGCTTCCTGGCGAACAGCTTGCTTATTCTTGTAGTAGACAGTCATGGTGACATTTTTGTTTTACTTTTTTTCCTGATGATCTTTTTTTGAAGATGTATCTTCTGTTGCTCTAGTTGTTTCAGGCTGGTCTGCTTGTCCTTTCTAGTGGGAATGTCCCACCTCAGAAGGTTCTGGATGGGACTCAGGATTCCACCTAAGGGCCTATACTCTGTAAAGGCATTGCAAGAGGCCTATGTCACTGGGTGGCTATTATTTCTTAAAAAGGAAAATAACAAATGTTAGTGAGAATGTGGAGAAATTGGATCCTTCATGCATTGTTAGTGGGAATGTAAAATGGTGCTGTTGTTGTGGAAAATAGTTTGGCAGTTGCTCAAAAATAAAACCTAAAATTACTATATGCCCCAACAGTTTCTCTCCTAGGTATATATACCCCAAAGAATTGTAAGTTGGGATTCAAGCAAATAACTTGTACACTATTGTTCATAACAGTAGTATTCACAGTAGTCAAAAGGTAGAAAAACTCCACGTGTCTACTAACAGATGAATGGATAAACACTATGTAGTATATATTTACAGTGGAGTATTATTCAGTCATAAAAAGAAATGAAATTCTGATACATGCTACAACATGGATGAACATTGAAAAAAAACATCATGCTAGGTGAAATAAGCCAGATACAAAGGGATAAATACTGTGTGATTTTACTTATAAGAAATATCTAAAATAGGTAAGTGCATAGAAACAGAATGTGGATTTGAGGTTTTCAGGGACTGAGGGAAGAGCAGTCATTACTTAATGGATAACAGAATTTCATTTTGGATGATGAAGAGTTTTTTTATATAGTGGTGATGTTTTTGTTACAAAACTTCTACTTTTACAATTGTGACAGTCACAGCTAGTCATAATAACGTTTATTCACTATGGAATCATATGAATGTAATTAATATAACATAAAATTTGCCACTTTATTTTTATTTATACTTTTTAAATGGCATTAATTACATTCAGAATGCACAACATTCTGATTGTAATTAATGCCATTTAAAAAGTATAAAGTATAAATAAAAATAGTTAAAGTGGCAAATTTTATATGTATTTTACCACAATAAAATAAAAACCATTACAGATCCAGAGATAGAGAGCATGAGGTGTGGTGGGCGGAGAGTGTGGGAAGGATGAACCAAACTTTTGCCTAGTAGGTGGGAACTTTTTTAAAGAAGGCAGGATTTCTGGTATTAGCTGCTGTTGTAAAGGCAGTTTTCTTGTTATTTCTAACCCTTGTTGTTGTTGTTGTTAGGTGCCATAGAATCGGTATCCACTTATAGCAACCCTATGCACAACAGAACAAAACAATGCCCGGTCCTGAGCCAACCTCACAATCATTGCTATATTTGAGCCCATCGCTCCTACCACTGTGCCAATCCATCTCGCTGGAGGTCTTCTTTTTCTCCGACCTTCCATTTTACCAAGTATGATATCCTTCTCAAGGGACTGGTCCCATCTGACAATATGTCCGAAGTTGTTCTTGTTGGTTCCAACCCATAGCGACCCTGAATTGGGTTTTCTAGGAGCAACTGGTCAGGTTGAACCACCAGACAACTTGAGATTCAAACCGACTTTGCAGTCCAGTGCATTAACCCACAGAGATGAAGCCTGGCCATCCTGACTTCCAGGAAGCATTCTGGCTGTACTTCTTCTAACCCAGATTGGTTTGCTCTTTTGGCAGTCCATGGTACTTTTAATACTCCAACACCGTATCTCAAATGCACCAATTCTAGGTCTTCCTTGTTCACTGTCCAACTTACATATGCATATGAGGCTATTGAAAATACCATGGCTTGGGGCAGGTGCACTTTAGTCTCTAACTGACATCTTTGCTTTTCAACACTTTTAAAGAGGTCTTGTGCAGATTTGCCTAATGTAATATGTCCTTTGATTTCTTGACTGCTGCTTTTATGAGTGTTGATGGTTGATCCAAGCAAAATGAAGTCTTTGACAACTTCAATCTTTTCTCCATTTATTGTGATGTTATGTATTGATGCAGTGGTGAGGATTTCTCTTTTCTTTACATTGAGATTCTAACCCTTAGCAATGCAATTGCTAAGGTAGCAAACTAGGGTAAACTGTTGCTGCTCATTGCTGCAGGTGAAAACTCCTCATCACTTTAAACTTCCTGATTTAGGACTATAGGGTTAGTACATTTTTGAAAACTGCTCCCAAGATGCTCCCACACTTTCTCTCCCGTCAATTTTAGTGTTCACAACCATCATGATCAGTGTAAAAGTCACAAGACTTAGGTCCTCCTTTCAGTCTATGGCCTTCATTTGGCAAATCAGATATTTTACTCATTGCCAGGAATTAGGGTGGAAGCTCCACGCATAATACTTCTATTTAATTACCTTTAAAATAACAATGCTCTATTCGGTCGCCTCTATTTGAGCTCTGGTAGCGTAGTGGTTACGAGGCAGGCTGCTAACCTCAAGGTCAGCAGTTCGAAACTACCCAGTGGTTCCGTGGTAGAAAGTTGAGGCTTTCTGCTCCTGTAAAGATTTACAGCCTTGGAAACCCTATACAGGGTTGCTGTGGGTCAGAACTGACTCGGCGGCACTTAACAACAACAACAACATTTGATGCTTTAGATGTGTACAAGTAAGTCACATGATAACTAAAATGTTTTCTAGTAATTTGAGTCACACAAAACTTTCTAGGGCTACTAACAATTTCTAGAGCTCATCGTGGTGTTTACTACATCTTTTTGGGTCTTTTTGACTAGTGGATGGTGGATTTTCTTGATATGTAAGTAAAGTTTGAAGAAAAAAAAATGATAATCATAAAATTATTACCTACCAAAGTCTTATTTTACCATACTGATTCTCTAATAATTGAGGCCCATATTTTTCAAATATGGGTTAGATATTAGGGTTAATTTGTTGCAATATGAGAAAAAGAAAAAGAAATCTATGGTTTCAGATGATGGCTTCTGAAGTTTGCATTGGAATTTTTGTGATGGCTCCAAAGCCAAATTTAGTCTGGATGGTGTATGATGACTGGATTCAATTGGATATGGTGATTTTGTTTGGAAGCATTCTATGTTAACCCAGTGACAATGCAGGGATGTTGGGAATACCGCTAACATTTTTAAGGATTATATTTCTCTATACAAGTCACCCAATTCAAGAATTTGAATGATGCTATTTTTATCTTTTCTACCCAGATTTCATGGGATTTAAAAATAACATTTATTGTGCAAGTACTTTTCATAATACTTAGTGTTTAAGCACTTTACATAAAGACAATATATTTACTTCACAAAGTTCCCACAAAATAGAATTTTTTTTTGGCTGCTATAAAATATTTTCTTGATCTTTTTGTGTCAAAATGATAATGGTGGTGCTAGTGATCTGTTGTTATAATCCTTATATATTATTAGGTTTGAAAATGGGTAAATGATTGCATATTCAACTCAGCAATATAATTTCACTTTTGTTTCATTCGTTAACAGGATGGCTGGTTGATACTACTGGCAGCTACACTGCAGCTTTTCTTCTCTGTGGATTTTCAATGATATTTAGTTCTCTGTTGCTTGGTTTTGCAAGACTTGTAAGGAAGATGAAAAAAACTGAGCTGCGAATCCTTGCCAAAGACTCTGATCCCAAGTTGCAGCTATGGACCAATGGCTCAGTGGCTTATTCTGTAGCAAGAGAATTAGATCAGAAGGATGGGGAATCTGTGGCCACAGCAGTGTCTGGTTATAACACATGACCAGTGGCCTTGAGCCTAGGAATCCTCAGGGCTGAGAGAGGTGGGGCCATTGAATTACAATGTACTGGTTTCTGAAGCATTTTACTTTGGCAGAAACATTGCCTTCCAAGGAGATTAGTATATTCTGATTAACATGATCATAGGGGGAAATAGTAAATAACAAAGAAAGCTGGACTGGCTCAGAGTTTTCTCTTCTGGAGATACGCTTTCATAATTGAACACATCACAACTTTTGGGCAATGAGCATTGTTCAATGGAGAATAATATAAGGGCATAGACGATATAACTGGCTATAATTAGGGATAATGCCAGTGTATGACCAAAGCAGGTACCTACCGGGCAGCAGTTTTGTTCTGAAGTCTTCAGCTCTCCATCTTCCCTCTTCCGTTAGTAAGCACATGGAAACATTGACATGTAGACTTGCTTACCGCATGTTCTTTGGAGGAGGCATTCCGTTTGAGTGTGGTCGTGGAGGATGAAGACACCAAAAGTTTTTCAAGGTGGAGTTTCTCATTAGGATCTTAAATAGGCTTGTTGAAGAATATTTTAGATACAGAATGAAACTATCTTCCCCCTTCCCCCTTTGCTCTGCTAATCAGTCCTTGGCTCTGCCAATGAATATCTACCACTTTGAGATTCCAAAGAATCAAGGAATACCACAGTTAGGATAGATCTTGAAGGGTAGCTAGTAAGATTTTCGCTCTGAAATTCTTCACTGTAAAATGAATGCTCCTTTCCTAAGACTGAGTTCCAGCTACTCATCTCTATCATTATTGCATATGATATTTACTCTAAATTTAGTGTAACACACTCCAGAAAGCCCATAGCCACTTTTCAATGTAACCTAGAATGTTAACACCACCAAAACTTCCCTTTTTTTTTCTTCAGAAAAATTCTATTAAGGACAGGAAAATGTTGGCAGTATTCCAATTGAGTAGGCATTAAATGCTTCTTGAATCAGTAGGTTTCTAATAAAACTTTTTTTTTTTCCCAATTAGACATTTAGATTCATCACTACCCATAACAGGCTTTGGAGGTTTTACCTGAAAAATGTTATCTTAGAAATACTGTAAAGGTGAGATTCCTTTGTCCTGTTAATTAATTAATTGCTGTTCTGATGTCCACTACTCTTCATCTCCCATGGACAATCATTAGAAACTTGGTAGTCCTTTTCAGCTGAATGAGAAGGCTTCATAACCTCAGCATCCTACCACTTACATGCTTTATAGCTTTGGCCAGGAGAGAGAGAGGAAAAATTAAGGCTAGTTATATAATGTTTCACAGTTTGCAGAACCCTTTCACATACTTTAACTCACTGGATTACAAAAATTTTACTTATTTCCAAGTATCCCAATTTCCTATGGTTTGGGATAATTTCTGAGTCTTCAGATTGAAGAGCAAGACATAGGAAGAGAAGAAAAGACCAGACTGAACCTCAAGGAAATATTTTGATCCTGAAGGCCACTGACATCAGAGAGCCTTCACAAGTGCCTGCCCAGAAAAGACAGCAATAAAGAAGATCCTAGGTTGACTGAGCATGCTCAGCAAGAATCCTTTCCTGAAACTGGATTATTTCATGTTAAAATTTGATAAAATACATGCCAATGCATTACTTTCATTATGCGTTGAAATATTCATTTTTTCTTGATGGGGAAAACTGATATTTAATTCATAGTTGTTTTCAAACAGAAATTTGAATGTTACTGGCTATCTTTTTACTTCACTTGAGAATTGAGCTTAAACTCATTTATTTTATCTTTTGCAAATGAAAACATATTTTGAAAATACCTGTAAAAATTCAAGGTTAAAGTGAAGTTATATATGTTTGGAATAGCACTTTACACTATGTGTCATTTCTTGAATCTTCAAGACTAAAGACTTTTTGAGATATAAATAACTTAAATATTCTTATCCATGTATTTTTCATAGCAGCTGTCACAGAAAAATTGTATGTTCTGTAATATAATTTCTCTAAAGTATTGTAAGTATTCATGAAAAGAAACATAGAGATCAGAGCTTTTAAAGATTTGTGTAAAGCCTTTATTGTTCATTGCATACATATGCAAGTGTGCTTTCTACTTTCCCTTTTGGAGCCACCATTTTAGAAAACAGTAGGTAAAATGGAGATACTAGAGTCTTCCATTTTGTCATCTACACAAAATTTGACTGCTAAGGTTCCAAGAGCCTATATTATTTGTTTTCAAAACAGGAAGGAATTCAGGGGAATGCTATATTTTGTGGAATCAAGAACAAAACTGTGGTGGGAGGATTCTCTCTCTCAAATACTTATTTATCCCACTGCAAGCTTTACTTGGGAATTGACTGAATAGAAAAGCAGAAAGAGCGAACACTGTATCCTTGGATCTTTTTTTTTTTCTCCAGCTTGTAATTTCACTAAGCTATCAAATATTTATGCTAATATTTTCTTATTTCAAAAGCATAATAAAGAATTTATAGTTATTTGTTTAGACTATAAACCCTGGACAGTGGGTTTGGACTGGATTGTGAGTGGACCTGTCTAGATCATATTTAGATAGTTTGCATATACAGGCATGGTAAGCAATCAAATAATTTACAAAAATCAAAGCCATTTATTGAGTACTTCCAATGTGCTTGCTACTGTGTTAAGTATTTTATATGCATTATCTCATTGCATCTTCATAATAACCTACACTGTAAACCATTTCACAGATTTGGAAACAGACACCAGGTCCCGTAACTGATGATTCAGTAGCCACTGCACTCTAGCGCCTCTTGTGTGAAATCCTCTAAAACTAGGACGCTATCTGATATTGCAGTCTGCAGTCTTCCCTTTGTGGATCATTTTCCAATGTAGGTTGAAGGAGTCATTTGAAAAAGGCCTTCCCTTGGGCACATAAATTCCTTTGGGTATTTCTTTAAGTACGTATAGAAGGTATATTCAAGATTGGACATTTCAAGAGTCTTGTTCTATGAAGACCACTACTGACAGGCTAAGGGCTTTAATTTGCTGTTGGATATAGAATTCTTTTGGGGAGCTTCTTATTTTGGTTGTGGACTACACAAAAGTGTGTTCTACCATTCACATTAACAAGAAACTTTCTCACTCAGATGTTGGATTCTTTCTGAAGTGCCTGCACTATTGCCAGCGATGTTGATGGTAATTTCTATTTGGCATTCATTTTCCTTATCCCAATAGGTCAAATTCAGAAACTGTTTATTGAAATAAAACAGTATGAATTCAAGGTAGAGTTTATCTCATTCTCACACTTCCAAATTTGAATTTCTGTCTCTCTTTTTTAAAGAATTTAACCAAACAATAGATTTGTATGTGTTGCTAGAGCAACTACCAATGAGAGATGATGGGCTTTTATTTTTTACCTCTAAAAAGTATTAGACAAAGGAAGTTTAAAAATATTAAAATAATGATAAAATCTGTTGAAACATAAAATCTGATTTAAAAAAAATTTTAGTTGTGATTTGGTTAAAAACATAACATTTTATTATGGAACTTTACAAACACACAAAAGTAGAAAAACAGTAAACTTGATGTGCCTATCTCCCATCATGAAAAACTAACTACCTACTACTGTCTCCCTTTGAAATATATTAAGATGTTGACAGCACATGTTAGGGACCACTGAACTTGACAAGAATAACGTGTGTGTTTGCTAGAAGGTGAGAGTGATTAGGACCACCTATCAATGAGCCACATCATTACTTACAAAGCTGACTGGGGCCCTTCCTTGTGTTTGACTTTCTTTGGGTGTCTGAATTCCATTCAAGCTTCGTCTTCACCCCTCACTACTCGAGTCCTCAAGTACATCTACCTGAAGCCTAGAGCAATGTCAACTAAGTGAAACATGGTTTTGAATTCTGGATGAGAGGCATCACCTTAGTCGTTTAAGGACCGCAGACTTCTTTTGAGGGGTCTGGGACTAGGACTGACCTAAAATTAAATAACTTTTTGATGAGTTAATGATTGGTCAACTTTAAATTTGAATTGACATTAAAATTAGTATTTTAAAATATGGTCCTTTAAAAGTTTTCCAGAATAATTGTTTCTTTTGTGATGGCAAACTGGATCTTTTACTATTGACAGAAGTAACGGAATAGTTAAGAGATCCCGGCCTTAGGAAAGGTAAAGGTCTATTTTCATCCCTGAAGAGACATCTTCTGACTGTAGTTTCTAAAGTTCAAAATGGGAAGGGGAAAGCCTCTTTCAAATCACAGAACTTGTAGATCTGGCATAAACATTCAGCACCCACAATGGAATACAGTTTGCACTGTCCTGCAAGATGTAACTGGTGCCTAACTTCCGAACCTCAAGATGGGCTATTCTCCTGCTTCCTCACTACACTTTAGCCACCTTGCTGTCTATCAGTTTCTTCTAAATAGAAAGTCCCCTCTTTCACTCGCCATCTTGGGGTCTTTGTGTCACCGATCCCTCTGTGCATCATCTTTTGCCTCACAGTTTACCTGTCAACTCTACAGGTTCCATCTTGAACCACTGATTGTTAGTATTAAGTGCTGTGGAGTTGATTCCGACTTATAGCTACCCTGACTAGGGTTTCCGAGGAGCGGCTGGTGGGTTTGAACTGCCAACCTTGTGGTTAAACTCATGTAAATTATATATCCTGATCCCAATGAACCATTCCTTTCCTCAAAACAACACATCTTAAATTTGATTATTTATTGTACATTTACTGTGAAATTTCATCTTTCTCACAAAACTGAAAGTTTCTTAAGGATAGGGATCAGACCTGTCTTATTCACCAATGAATTGTGGCTCTGACGCTTAGGAGACAAAAAATACTTGGTAAAAGAACAAATGAATGAAAAGAACAAATGAACAAATAAAAGAACGAATGAAGAAACCACTGAAATGAATTGTAACACAAGCAAATGATGGTGCTAATTGAAGAGTTGAGGGCAAGTTTGCTTAAAGCTGTTCTTGCACCCAGACTGGAAAGGATGCACTGTATGTTCCCAGTTCCTTGGGTCTAAGAACACCTTTGAGAGGTGTAGCATAAACAGCTGGGGCTCCAGATTGGGAAGGGGAATGAAGGTGACAAAGGCAAGTGTTGATAGAGAGAGATTAAGTTACTGAAACTTTTGATTGGGTTATGGATACCACTGTGTCCAACCCCAAGACAAAACAAAAATACTCAACTGCTATCAACTCAAATCTGACTCATACTTGTCAGCCTCATCTTTCTCCCATGGAGTGGCTGGTAGGTTTGAACCGACAACCTTGTGGTTAGCAGTTCAGTGCTTATCCTACAGCATCATTGGGGCTCCTTTGTGTTCCACCCAGATCCATCTTAATTAAATAGCTCTGTGGTAATCAAATGAGTGAATGGGTCATTGCTCACAACAGGGCTTTGAGGTCATCCTGATTCAGCTCCCTGCGGAGGCTTTGCATGTCCACCCAGATATACTGAACCAGAATCTACATTTAAACAGACTGCTCAGGTGATTCTTATGCATACATGCATGGAAAGATGTCATTTAAATTAAAGGCACTATCAAAGCTGCTTTTATACTTAATCTCAATGACAGGGTTGGTCAGGTACAGATGTCCCTGATTAGAGTCTTTTTCCCTGTCCTATTTGCTGGTGTCCCAGTCCTTTCACCATATTTATTCAGTCTGTATGCTAAGCAAATAATCAGAGAAACTGGATTATATAAGAAAAATTTGGCATCATGATTGGAGGAAGACTCATTAATACCTGCAATATGCAAACACAACCTTGCTTGCTGAAAGCAGAGAGGACTTAAAATACTAATGAATATCAAAGACCACAACTTTCAGTATGGATTGCACCTCAATGTAAAGAAAATTAAAATCCTTGCCATTGGACCAATAAATAACATCATGATAAATGCAGAAAAGATCGAAGATGTCAAATACTTCATCTTGCTTGGATCCACAATCAACACTCACAGAAGCAGTAGCCAAAAAAATCAAATGACATATTGCATTAGGCAAATCTGTGGCACAAGACCACTTTAACATGTTTAAGAGCCAAGATGTCAGTTTGGGAACTAAAGCATGTCTTACCCTAAGCATGGTATTTTTAATTGCCGCCTATGCATGTGAAAGTTTGACAATGAATAAGGAAGACCATAGAAGAATTGATGTATTTGAATTATGGTGTTGGAGAGAAATATTGAAAGGATCTTGGATTTTCACAAGAACAAACAAATCTGTGTTAGAAGAAGTAAAGCGGGAATGTTCCTCAGAAGCCAGGATGGTGAGACTTCATGTCTCGTACTTTGGACTGTTATCAGGAGGGACCAGTCCCTGGAGGAGGACAGCATGCTTGATAAAGTGGAGGGTCACTGAAAAAGAGGAAGACCTCCAATGAGATGGGTTGTCACACTGGTAGTAGTAATGAGCTTAAGCATAACAACATTTGTGAGGATGGCGCAGAACTGGGTAGTATTATGCTTCATTGTGCATTGGGTACTATGAGTCTGAACAGACTCGACAGCCCCTAACAACAACAACATTGCTTAAGGCATCACTGAAAATTAGACAGCATGCTGACAGAACATTTATAAGAGTTGATGACAGGAGTTAATCAACAACTGTTTATTTGAGTACGCCTGGCATTACGGCGTCATGTTAAAATATGGTGGGGGCGTTCAAAAGACACAGAACATTCACTATGACCGCCCAGCTGGTCAATTGAAACAGGTAAGAATAATACCAAAAAGTTATTGATGCTGACCTGCGGCTATGGGTATGGCAGTCTGCAGGTTAGGAAAGGAAGAGTCAAGATTTTTGTTGTTAACTGCCATTGAGTAGTTTCTGACCCATGATGACCCTGTAGAGCTTCCCAGGAGTGGCTGGTGGATTTGAACAGCTGACCTAGTGGTCCAGCACATTACCCCAGTGCCACAACAGGACTCCAAGATTCACTATGGTGGTGGTGGTGGTGTGACATGGAGTCAGTTCCGACTCATAGCCACCCTGCATTGGGTTTCTGAGGCTGTAAATCTTTACAGGAGCAGAAAGCCTCATCTTTCTCTCATGGAACAGCTGGTAGTTTCAAATGGCTAACCTTGAGGTTAGCAGCCCAACTCGTAACCACTATAGGCTGGAGTAATTTGAAGTAGTTCCAGGGAATTAGGAGATGGGATTGGATGTGTTGGAATCAAGCCCTATTCTTTTCAGAGGGAAAAATTGTCAGTTGGAGAGAAGGGTCTAGGGCAATCCCTTTGTAGCTGAGGTTCCAGTAGACACCTAATGCCAATGCACACACTCATAAGTGAGCTGGTAAGCACGACAAGTGGTAAAAAGAACCCTGGTGATGCAGTGGTTAAATGCTCAGCTGCTAACCGAAAGGTTGGTGATCTGAACCCACCAGCTGCTCTAGGAGAGAAAAATATGAGTCTGTTTTCATAATGATTGTTTATTGTGGTGTGCTGTTCAGTTGGTTCCAACTCATAGTAACTCTGTATAGGGTTTCCAAGCGCATCTGTGGATTTGAACAGCCTTGTGGTTACCTTGTGGTTACCAGTTCAGTGCTTTGTTCTACAGCACCACACTAGGGCCCTCCATCATTACAGCCTTGGAAACCCTGTCAGGCAGTTCCCTCGGTCTTTAAAGTTGCTATGAGTTGAAATCAACTCCATGGCAATGGACCGGATGACTGGGGCTGCATCTGACTTCCCAAAGTTGAAAACAGGAATTATCTGGTGTGGTGCTGTAGAACACAGTTCTAGACTGCATGGTCAGTTCAAACTGCAAGGTCAGTGCTTTACACTCCCCAGCCACTCCTTGGAAACTGGATACAGCAGGGCTGGGGAACATCTGGTCCATGGGCTGGAGAAGACCGCAAGGCCATTTGGTCTGGGCCTGCCAAAGCAACACAGTTTCAGCCACCACATTGTTGTAAAGTGCCCTCGAGTCAATTCCGACGCATAGCGACTCTGTATAGGGTTTCTGAGGAGCAGCTGGTGACCTTGAACCGCTGCTTACAGTTCAAACGACTTTGCAGTATGGCGCATTAACCCACAATGCCACACCAGTATGTTTGACCAAATATAGCAGGCTAGTTTTTAAGGTGATCACTTTTTACGGCCCACAAATGATATTATAAATTTTGGCAGAAAAAAAGGTTTCCCATTCCTGCTATACAGAATCGCTATGCATTGGAACTAACAACAACAAGACCATAGAAGAATCGATGCATTTGAATTATGGTGTTTACAAAGAATATTGAAAATACCATGGCCTGCCAGCAGAACAAACAAATCTGTGTTGGACAAAGTATAGCCAAAACGCTCCCAAGACTTTCTCTTCCATACTTATGGACATATTATCAGGAGGGACCAGTCCCTGGAGAAGGACTTAATGCTTGGTAAAGTGAAGGGTCAGTGAAAAAGAGGAAGACCCTCAATTAGATGGACTGATGCAGTGGCAGCAGCAATGGGCTCAAATGTTAACAATTGTGAGGGTGGCATAGGACCTGGCAGTGTTTTTTTGTTTGTTTGTTTGTTTTTTCTGTTTGGCAAAAGGGTGGGGTTGTTGATAAGTGCCATCGAGTCAGTTTAATCTCATAGCACCCTGTATAGAGTGGGTTATGTTTCTCTGAATGCTAAGATCCATTTGTAAAATGGATCTTAGAAATCCACAACTTCAAACAGCAAAAGAAAGCCTGTTATCCAGCATTGACTAGTTATGTAGCACTGCCATCTACTGGAACTTCCTGGAAGTTCTTATTGCTACAGTTGGCTCAATTTGTAGCAATCGGAGGTACAGTTAGCTTAGTGGTTAAGAGTTGGGCTACTAACCTCAAGGTCAACAGTTCGAAACTACCAGCTTTTCCGTGGGAGAAAGACTTGGCTTTCTGCTCCTATAAAGATTTACAGCCTTGACAATTCGGCACAGGGTCACTATTAGTTGGAACTGACTCTGCGGTACACCACCACCAGGTCCAACAGTCCTGTGTTATCTTTCACCATGGTTTTGTAGTGTGATGAAGTGCCTTCCAACCTAGAGGGCTCAGGTCTCATCTTATAGCATTGCATCGGATCCTATTCTGCTGTGGCCCATACGGTTTTCATTGACTAATTTGGGGGAAAGATTATGAGGTCTTTCTTCCTTGTCTTAGTCTGGAAGCTCCCCTGAAACCCATCCACCATAGGCGACTCTGCTAGTATTTGAAATACCAATGACATAGCTTCTGGCATCATAGCAATATTCAAACCACCACAGTATGGTAAACAGATGGCTGGTAGTGGGAGTCTGTGGCATCTCCCATCTAGTCATCTGGACAAGGCTATCTTTAAAATAAACATTCAAGTTTTTATTTCTTTTCCCTGCCCATTACCCCTTTCACATGTATTCTCTTCCTCTTGTAAGTACAAACATACTAGGTTGCATTTTCAGCATTTTTGGATTGCCTGTTGTTACGTGCTGTCAAGTCGGCTCCAACTCATACTGACCCTGTACAAGGTTTCCACGGCATGAATGGTTAAATATTCAACTACTAACCAAAAAGTTGGCAGTTCAAATCCACCTAGAGATGGCTCAGAAGTAAGACTTGACGATTTGCTTGGTCACAGCTTGAACTGAAACCCTATGAAGCGAAGTTCTACTCTGCACACAAGGGCTTCGTGAGTCAGAAATGAACAAGTCACTTCTCTATGTGGTGTATCAAAGTTAATGTGAATGGGGGTCTGGGTTGGCTTGCCTAGGAACTGCTCTTAGCAAAATTGAATGTAAAATGTGAGACACAGAATCTCAAACATACCTAGTCAAATTTTTGAAAATGCTGAAACGAAATAATATAGGGGAGAAGTTTCTCTGTTATTTGAAAACATAAAACATTATGCGTCACATATACCACTAGTTTCCAGCAGTAGCCCTCCATGGTGCTATATAGGATAAGCACGGGGCTGCTAATTGCAAGGTCAGTAGTTGAAATCCACCAGCTGCTCTGAGGGAGAAAGATGAGGCTTTCTGCTCCTGTAAAGAATGAGAGTCTTGGAAACCACGTAAGGATCATTATGAGTCAGAACTGATTCTTCAGCACACCACGGCCACCACCACGTGACCTAAGATGGTCCTATCACACTGCAGACGTGAACTTTTCTTAGATGGTTGGTAGAGTAGTTATGGATAGCAGTGAAAAAGTATGTGACAGCCATCATCGGACCACAGAAGTAAGAGCTTTCTGAAAAAGTAGCCAAAATTCAATAAATTATAACTGGGAAGTGGCTAAAGCTACTGCTTCTGGGTCACAATGCTTCAATGACAAGATTTATTTCTTTTGTTAACTGTTTTACAGTCTGTTTAAGTGGAGTTTTCTGTTATCAGTTGTCTCTTGCAATGAATAGCATTTTATTTACACAAACTTTTCCTAAACAACTTGTTAAAAACCTTCTGGTCATTTGAATTGAATTAAGCAACTGAGTGACAAATTTGTTTCAAAAGCTCAGGTATGAATTGTGAAGGAAGTGCCTTATAATAGCACATGTGGAAAAATCTACACAAGAGTAGGGACCAAATGGATCTTTTGAGTGTAGCTAGATTAGCAAAAGTATAATGCACACAAAGGATCATTTTCCTATAACCTTACCTTGTATATTGAGTTAAACCCTGAGCACAACCATTAGCAAATGATAGAGACAATCTGGAGAAATTTCAAATTGACTGACCATCATGAGAAGGAAACTTGCATCTATCTTATGTGGACATGGTGAAAGATAATGGAATATTTAACTTAAAATAAGTCTCAGAGGATATAGGACAACTATTTTGAAATACTTTAAGGCGTGTGTATTAGACCTTTGGTTTTTGCCTACTCCCATGACTGGATTCTAGTTATAGCTCCTGATGTGTTTGGATACACATCCTTTTGAATTCATTGAAAATTAGCACGATGCTGATCTATTAAATTATGTTATTACATTCCCATTTTTCTTAGGTGCAATGCAGCAACCTACTTCATATGGTTCTTCTACCCATAGTCTTTATAACTCCCAACAAACTTTTTTTCCCCATGGGTCTGGGTAAAAGGAGGTGCTAAGGTGATATGATTCAGTTGTGAACGCTTATTAACGGAGTTAATTGTGATTGTAAAATCTTGGAAATCGAACGACGAGATTGGCCAGTTTTGCTATCCTCCTGGGTTTAAAATGAGCCATCTCAGAAGCAGAATGGGGGATCTTGCTACCCTCTCTAAAAGGCCAGGAATGGCACGTATCCTTTGGATCTCAACCCCTGTGCAAGTCTTCTTGGCCCAGGGACAAAAAGCTGATACCACAGGAGTAGCAGAGAAGCAGCTGCCGCAGAACCAAGAGCCAGAGCTCCAGACAGAGAAGTGGGCTTCCCAGTCCTCAGAGCAAACGAGAGCTGAGTGCCACTGGGAAGGAAGCTCACTTGTAGAGCCAAGGGCCTCCAGGCATTTAATTGAGGAGTTAGGTTTGCTGATCCTTGGAATTACATGTAGGTGTGTTTCTTCTGGCTGGGGCTTATCAATGAGTGAAGAGCCCTTTAGGCATTTATTTGAAGTGCTTTGTAGCTTTGTTGGAGTAGAGTGGAGGCCAGATCAAGGGATCAAGAGCCAGAGAGGGGCTTGCCTATGGGAGGTTCTTCGTGCCTGTCCTGCCAGGAAGAACAGTGTCCTAAGCATTTTTGTTCTGGAATTGTAATATGTTAACTTCCCTAGGAAATCCTGTAACTGTACATCTGGTATCTAAGTTCTGTGTGGCCATTGCATGAATTATTGAGCCCACTTGAGAAGAGAGTGTTGTGGGAGGGATGGCTGGTGTCAGATAGGTAGAGAAGGAAGACTGAAGGCATGTCGGACCTCAGACTCATAGGAATCGGCTTTGGGTTGATGTCGAGTTAGAGTCTCCTTCCCTCTGTCACTGCCGTACCCCCTTTTTTTTTGCATTAGGCCAGTTTGAGTTGTTTTTTTTTGCCATTTGCAATCAGAAGTTCTGATACAGGATGTCACTTCTAAAAGGATTAGATCTTTGAGGTCCCTAAAGATAGGCCTCAGATTAAAATGCACATAATACAGGCCCAAGTCTTCCGTTAAATTGATGGAACAAATTCTAAGAAAAAGGGTTATCTGAAGATGAAATTGTTTAGGGAGATAATTAAAGCTTTTAAGTTCTAATGGTGAATTGAGAAAGATAAAGCTGTGAGGTTTTTTTCAATCCCCCACATCTATTAAATTATCTCTAAATAATTCTAAATTTTAGAAAGCAAGCCTAATTACTGACAAAATTTCAAGTTATTATAGATAATGCATTTTAATACTGAGTAACTGTAGTCTTCATATGCTCTCTACATATTCTTAGTACGCTACAACATATATTTTAACATTTTTATAGTGAAATTTAAAGTCATTTAATAGGCTTTAAGGGAGCACAGTGTCTCTGTAGAATAAGCACAGGGCTGTGAGCCACAAAGTCTGCGGTTCAAGCCCACCAACTGCTCAAGGAGAAAGATGAGGCTTTCTGTTCCTGCAAAGATCTACAGCCTCAGAAACCCTATACAGGGTCACTATGAGTTGGAACCAACTCAATGACACTTAACAACAATAGGCCTTGGTGGCTAATATTATTAATATACAGACTTTTATAGTTGTATCTTTATATATATATATTTCTTAGATATTGTTTTGATAACTGGACTTTATTACATGTGAAGTCCCTAGATGGAAGCATAAACTTAATTATACAATTATTTCTAATGGGGGAAAATGACCTACTTTGCTAGAAAATACACTAAAATATTTACTGCAAAAAGGGACTAATGGTCTACTGAGAGATCAGGACTTCAGAATTTTTTAAATTATTGACTAGCAATCATTCCCTTTTCTGTTCTCCCTTTTAAAGTCACCAAATGAAATGAGCAAAATAACCAAATGAACACGTAAGTAAAACACTACAGAGATACTTTGCAATGTGTGTGTGTATCGATTTTCACGTAATTGTTATTAAGTGCCGTTGAGTGTGTTCCGGCTCATAGTGACACTGGCATGAGGTTTCCAAGGCTGTAGATCTTTGCAAGAGCAAAAAGTCTCATCTCCTCTTGGGGCATGTGGTTCACAGTCAAGTGCTTACCCTACAGAGTCACCACACTCCTATATTTATACATATATGTATTTGAATATGCACAGAAAAAATATTTGGAAGTATACATATCAAATTGTTATTGTTTACCTCGGGGGTATAGGATTGTGGTAGGGTAAGGAGTGCTTACTTCTAAATTCATACACTTCTGTACTGTTTGAAATTTTACAAAAGGAATTCATTACTTTCAAAATAATCAAAAACATAATAGACAAATTAATAGGAGAAAATCACATACACAATAATTTTAAGAGTTATATTTCAGGTATGGGGAATTACATCACATGGTGAACTGTCCCACTAATACTGTGGTGGTGAATAATCATGTGGAATCTATAATCAAAGGAACAACATTTATAGAAGACACATATACCATCCCAATGTAAAATGCCCCTCAGATAACAGCAGTCAAGCAGTGACACTTCAAGACAGATGGTGAAGCTGAAAGCTGGGTTTAATTATTCCTGGAACAGCTACAGGAAAAATGCCAATCTGAAACCTTTAGACAAGATAAAAATTTCACATAAGTCACAAAAACAATTAACCAGAAGCCAGAAATGAGAATTCTAGCTAATTCAGACCCCAAACGAACACACTGATATCTTGGTAATCTAGGGGTGTAGGATAGGGGCTTCTGCTTTATCTATTTGTTCATCATTTCCCCAATTTCTCAACCGGTCTGTTTTCTATGGTAATGCTATAATTTTATACACAAGACTAAGTATATTCTTCTAGTTAAGAGAACTGGAGACATTTGTAATGAATTACTTTCCATTAATCATTTTTTTTCCTCATAACAATTTCCAGCTAACTTATGAACATTTTGAGAAATGATATTTCTGATGTGAATCTTTGAAATTCTGTACATATTTAAACTTGAATATTTTTTCTCTTGCTCTAGTTTCTTCTGCTTTTGTTGAAGTCATCAGAGATACCAAACTTTTTATTATGACCTTTTTTCCCCAACAAAGAAAATTCTTTAGCTTATCAAGTTCTTGTTAAATGTCCTGATCAAAGGTAAAAACATCTGTAAGTAAAAGGCTCTATCTTTTGCAAACTAACTACAGTGTTAAGAGATTGCCTAATAATTTTAACCTCCTAAAAGAGTGTTCCTGACCTACATGTCAAAGACTTATATAGGATTATATTTACTGCATAAGTAATGTGGGAAATTTGAATAAAATTTAATCATAAGATGATAGCGATAACTATAGCATGGAATCTTAATGGTCATATCATCTTTTTAAGTTACAATATAAGAATGTTGTCATTTCTCAATGAACTATAGTATTTTGATAATAAAGAAAAGTCAAAGGTTCATCATAATGTATATAAGGTATTTAGCACAATTCCTGGCACACAATAATCATTCAGTAAATATTAGGTCTGGATTGAAACAATAAACAAAAATATAAAAACCCAAAAAGGGGGAAGTGGGAAGCTTAGAGCTAATTTTCTAGAGAGTGTATTTAAATAGAAAGTCGAAGCTCACAGAGAGCAGTAAGGAATTCTGTATTTTCAGGATCCATCTTTTGAGCCCTCTCATAGTATTCGGCAGCTTGCCTCTTTGCTCCCTCTATCTTATAAATGAACCCCAGGGCACTTAAACTCTGCACATCGAAGGCATTGTAACCAAGTCTCTTGGAAGCTAATTTCTTCACAGCACTAGTCAATTTGGAGTGCAGAGATGACCTCTCTTTAACCTTTAAGGCTTCCAAATAGTGATGCATGGCAGTACTTTCTGACCGCAGATAAAATTCCTGAAAGTGGCCATAGTGGTAGTGGATCTGATGTTTGTTATCATCAGTAATGTTCTTCAAACGAAGAGCTTTCTGAAAAAATGTCTTCAGCGTTGCTATACTGGCCTCCCTCAGCATACATGTTGGCTAGGTCTGTGTAGGCAAATGCAAACATCGAGTCCTGTTCCATAGCTGCTTTGAAATGGAATATAGCCAATGTAATCAACTCATCAACCTTCAATTTATCCTTTCCTTTAGGTCTGTTGTGTCTAACCTTCTTGATCTGAATCATCTGCGCCCGGTAGCAAAGTCCCATCTGGTGATGCAGGAATGAAGAAGATGGTGTTGCCTCCAAGGCCTTTTTTAAAAGTTCAAGAGCTTTGTCCCAGGATTTTTTTCTCCGATAGAATTTGGCTGCGTAACGAAGGACATAAGGTTGGGCTGATATTTGGTCCAGGATTTCTTCAATATACTTTTCCCCTTCAGCTTCTGCGTGTACATCTTGAAGCTTCAATGCCAGAAAAACCTTAATGTAGGAGTTATCTGGGTTCAGGGTAACAGCCTTCCTTAGTGGGCCCAGAGAAAAGCTCTTTACGGAACCTTCTCTGTCATAATCATCCAGCCGATATACTGTGATGGCATAGCCAATGTTAAATTCCGGATTGTCAGGTTCTGCTTCCAGAGCCTTCTCAAAAGCTCCTTTAGCCTTTTCATAATATTTGCCTCCAAATTTCAAGAGTGCCCACCCTTTCTCACAGTCTATTTCGGGATGCTCTAATTTGTAGTGAGTAGTACTGGACAATTTCTTGCAGACATTCTGGACTTTGTCTATATACTTCTGAGCTTCTTCAAGTTGGTTCCTGTGATAATACACCCAGGCATAATTTCCCCAGGTGACCAGACTTCGTACTTCCTCATTGTCAGAGTGTTCCTTTTGGATTATTTCTTCTGCTTGTTCCAAGCACTCTAGAGCATCTTTACTTTGGCCTTTTAGGTGTTTCACATAAGCTAATAGGTTATAAAGAGTCAGTCTGGATTTTGTAGTAAGAAAGTCAAGTTGTTGCCTGATTGTATCTTCCACATCAAACAAATCGATGTCTTCTTTCAGTAAATGCCACGTGAAGTGACACTCCAAGTCCAACAGGATAGCCTTCAAGGAGTTCTTAGGAATTTCACTGTCAAAGATAAAACCCTTTTTAATTTTTGAAAAAAATAAAGTAAATAATCATTTTTAAATCCTAAACATGGTTCTTTGCATAACCTCCAATTTAATCTTTTATTTAATCTTACAGTTAAAGCACCAGGCTCTTGTAATTTTTTACTAGAATTTCTTCAATGTATAGTTATGTCCTAGGGATACTTCATTAAGTTCCTATTCCTTATTGCAAAATCAATTCTGGATAGGTGATAGGCATTCTGCTGGCTCAAAAAGTTCACACTCACCTACTAACCTAATGTTTGGTGGTTTGAACCCACCCAGTGACACAATGAGTGAAAAACCCTGCTTCCATAAAAACTACAGACAAGAAAACCCTCTGTAACATTTCTACTTGTAACACATGGGGTCACCATGAGGAACGACTGAAGAAAAACGGGTTTGAGTTATTTCCTTTTAAACATTTTTTTAAATTTCAACTTTTTATTGTGAATTGAGGGAAGATTTACAGAGCAGATCATCAGTTTTACATTCAACAAACCATATGCTTTGCTGCATTATACAATTGCCATCCCCTCCATGTACCAACAGTTAATAGAATTTACCTCTATTCACTTTAGCCACTGAATTCCTCCCTGGGTCTCCCACCACCCCCATCTGTCCTCTGCCAACCTCCTTCGGGTTGTATATTGTGGTTTATTTCCTTTTAGCTGTCATTAACCAACAGGAGAACTGAATGTTTTCTATTTACTAACTTTAAGGAGCTCTGGTGGCATAGTGAGTTACATGTTGGGATGCTACCTGCAAGGTCAGCAGTTCAAGTCCATCAGCTACTCCAAGGGAGAACCATGAGGCTTTCTACTCCTGTAAAGATTTACAGCATTGGAAACCCTATATAGGGTCGCTATGCGTCAGAACTGACTCCTCAATGGCATACAACCACCACCACCATTTGCCAGCATTGAAAATGAAGAATAATACATCTATAGCTCTTCATACAGTAATTCATTTAAAAATTACATTTCTGTATTATGAGAGTAGTAAAGGAAAAGGAGCTCTGGTAGCATAGTAGTTACAAAATCAGGCTGCGAACCGTAAGATCAGCAGTTCGAAACTGTTTCGCAAGAGGAAAATGAGGCTTTCTGTTCCCGTAAAGATTTACAGCCTCAGAAACCCTGTACAGGGTCGCTATGGGTTGGAACTGACTTTACAGCACTTAACAACAACAACAAAGGGAAAGAAGAGAGAAGATGAAAAATTTTTAAAAAGCACATTGAAGGAGACACATCACTTTTGCAGAGGTTGAGAAAATTACTGGAAGATGGATGGGATAAAAACATAAGTGGAGGGAGGGAGCTAGGGGAGGAGAGATGACATAGATATGGGGAGTGCAGGCCACTCTTTCAAGAGATTTTACTAGAAAAGTGGCAGAGAAAGGTGCTATAGCAGGAGGGAGACTGGGGAATTGCCAAAAAAATTGTAATCATATTTTTAATGACTGGATAATTTTGACAATGTGTGGGAATGATCCAGTACTAAAGGGAAAACTGCTGATGTGAGAGAGAAGGGAATCTAATTGCAAGTAGGATGGACAACAGGGCAGAAGTGAAGTCCTGGAAGCGTGGTGGGTTATGAGCTGGGCTGCTAACCACAAGGTCAGCAGTTTAAACCCACCAGGCACTCTTGGAAGTCCTATACAAGGTCACTATGAGTCGGAACCAACTTGACAGCATGCAACAACAGTGTGACTAAGGAAATGAATTTTTAATTTTTACTTAATTTAAGTCACATGTGACTTAGTGACTACTATACTGACAAGGTTTAGTGTATAAAAGGAGGTCCTGGTGTGAATCTCAAGGTTAGCAGTTCAAGCTCACCAGTCGCTCCTTGGAAATCCTATACAAGCAACAACAATGACAACGTATAAAAGAGCCTCACACCTAATGGGCTGTTGTTGTTGTTGTTAAGAGCCGTCAAGTCAGTTCTGACTTATAGTGACCCTGTATAGGGTTTCTGAGGAGCGACTGGTGAATTTGAACCACCAACCTTGTAGTTCAAACTGACTTTGTGGTCGAGTGCTTATCCTACAGTGCCACACCAGGACTCCAATCCTAATGGGTTAGAGCTCTTCTTTAGCTTGAATTTTTTACAATTTTATTCAAGGAGAAGGGTTAAATTAAATGGAAAACAAAACATATATTAAAAAACCAACTTTTTGAATATGACCTGGGCTTACTACAGATTTAGCTCAATAGTGTAAATGCTATACTACCTATCATATACTATCTAGAATCAAGTGTGTCCTGAAAAAGTTTTTTTTTTAACAGTAATGCGATCATTTAATGATAATTTACTATATACCATATAGTATGCCAAACGCTATTTGTATTTGTATATATAGAGTTCTAGAAAAGCATTTCCCAAAGTGTATCCCATAAGAGGCTTTGCAAAAAAAAAAAAAAGAATTTCACTGAGTGAGTTTGGAAAATGTTACCTGCTAAACAACAACAACAACAACAACAACAACACTCCTTCTTGAAGATGACAATGTGTATGAACAGTAGGGGCTGTGAGAAATCCTTCTATGAAAACGCAGAAGCTTTTTAACTCTGCTTTTCCCAAATTGATTTAACCCTAACTTAAAATTTTTTTTCTTTTAAAAAACTTGACAATCCCATGGAATAAGGCAAATTTGGAGTCCTGGTGTGGTGTTGCAGGATAAGCAATGGACTGCAAGGTCAGGTTGAACTACAAGGTTTGTTGTTGTTGTTGTTGTTAAGTGCCGTCGAGTCGTAGATAGTTCAAATTCACCAGCTGCTCCTCAGAAACCCTATATTAGGTCGCTATGAGTTGGAACTGACTCAATGGCACTTAACAACAACATATACAAATATCATTTAATTTTCATAACAATCTCCTATTCTTTTTACAGTTTTATGCTGAAGGGCTGGGAGACAGACTTTAAATCACATGCCCAAGGGCACAAAGCTATAAAGTGGCTGAGCAAAAACTCAAATCTAGTTCAGTCTGTCTCAAAAGCCTGTGCCTTTTAACCATAATACTGTTGTTGACTTAAGTGCCGTCTAGTTGGTTCTGACCCATAGTGACCCTGTGTTGGGTTTCCAAGGAGCAGCTGGTGAGCTTGAATTGCCGATCTTGCAGTTCAAACGGCTTTGCAGCCTGGCACATTAACCCACAGTGCCAGACCAGGACTCCGTAATACTATATTGTCTCTTTAAAAATAAATTATTAAAATTGGAATCTTTGTAATGGTTTTCTTTATCATACAGGATATACCTAGTATATGTAAATTTATGTGGGGGATGAGGAAGAGAAAGGAGCTAAAAAGAAAACGGGAAGGCATTTTTCAGAGACGCTTACACTGAGATACAGGAAGTTTGTGTAGCCCTCCATTGGAAAAGATGGGTCAGGTATTAAGGGCTTTGGGTTAAGAAACCTGATAGTGATTTATGTATGAACCCTCGATTTAATGTCACAACATTTCATTGCTAGGGATGTTTTGAGATGTAGCTGCTTCTCACCAGGTCACTGTGCAGAGTGCTTCAGACAGAAGTGGCAGAGAGGAATTTTAGTTAAGAACGTTAGTGATGCGCTCAAGCAACTAAAGAAGCTGGGATAAGAGTGATCCTAAGGAAGGGTAAGAAGTTATCAAAGATTTAATTATTGTGATTAAAATAAAGTGAATTAAAATATTTTATTTTTCAACAATCTAGTTAAAAACTTTGTTGTATATCCTGATGATTCTCCAATATATTTTTCTGTCTCTGTTCTCTCCCATTCCAGACTTACCTAATTTTCAGTCAACATCCTCATTTAGTGTAATTGTTGTTGAGTGCTATTGAGTCGATTCCGACCCATAGCTATCCTGTACAGGGTTTCTGAAGAGCAGCTGGTAAGCTTGAACTGCCAACCTTGCAGTTCAAATGGCTTTGTAGTCTGGCCCATTAACCCACAGCGCCACATTCATAGGACTACAATTAGCATCTCAAAAACTCAGAACCAGTTTAGAAATCTAGAGTCCTGGATCGTTTCCTCCTTTCTTAGCACCTTGGATGACATCTCTTAGTTCCATGAGCTTTGTTTGTTGTTAAGTTATTAAGTGCCATAGAACTGATTCTGATTCCTAGTGATCCTGCACAGGGTTTCTGAAGAGTAGCTGGTGGATTCGAACCACTCATCTTATGGTTCACAAGTCAAGTTCTTATCCTACAGTACCACACCAGGAGTTCACAAACTATATTGTTGTTGTTAAGCGTCATCACGGAGTCCTTTGCAACTCTTAGTGTCCGAGGCTTTCTCTTGTGGATCAGCTGGCAGGCTTGATCTGAGGACTTTGTGGTTCACAGTCCAATGCTTATTGTATGAAGCCACCGAATTCCTCAAACTATATAGCTTAGGAGAAATCTTTGATTAGGAGCTGCTGAGTGGTTGTTCTAGTTCAGACTCATCCAGGGTGCCTCAGAAGATAGGACTAGCAATCTGCTTCCAGAAGGTGACAACTATGAAATCCCTATGGAGCAAGTTTTACTTGCTCACCACGAATCAAAATCTACCTGATGACAACTGGAATTACTGAGTCCTCTTTCTATTTTTTTAATGTTTTATTGTGAATTATGTGATAGTTTACATGGGAGAACATTAGTTTTACATTCATCCTATCGTATATTGTTTCATTGCCATGGTTACAATCCTCTCCATGCATCATCAACCAACCAAAGGGTATACCCTGCAAGCCTGCCCCCTGGTCATCAGCACACAGCCCCTCTCCCTCTTTGTGTCTAAAGTCTCCAGCTGCTCCAATTCTCCACGTCATTGTCTCTGCCTCTAACTCAGGCTGATTCCTCTTTCTGTACCCCCTCAAACAATCTAATAATTGTTGTTAAATGCCATCAAGTCTTAAACCCTGTTAATTCTACTACCTAGATATATTTCAAGTCCATCTACTTTCCCTCATTTCCACTGCTATTTTCCTAGTCTGAACTGCAATTAAGGAGCCCTGATGGCATTGTGGGTTGGGAATTGGGCTGTTAATTGCAAGCTCAGCAGTTCAAACCCCCCAGCCACTTCACGAGAGAAAGACTGACAGTTTAGGAAACCCTGGATAGGGTCATCATGAGTCAGAATTAACTTGATGGCAGTGAGGGGCTGTTTTGCTGTGTTTGTTTGTTTGTTTTTTAAGCTACAACAATTTCCTTTGAACTAGGGCAAAAACATGGACTCCCTGCTTCCACGTTTGGTCCGCTACAAACCATTCTCTAGATGTTGTTGTTAAGTCCCACTGAGTCGGTTCCAAGTCATAGCGACCCTGTAGAGGGCTGCTCCCAAGGAGCAACTGGTGGGTTTGAACAGCCTACCTTGTAGTTCGCAGTCCAGTGCTTACCTTAAAGTGCCACAGCAGGAGTCCATTCTCCATATTGTATCAGTAATTAATGAAAACATACAAAAAGTCACTCACCTAATTTAAAATGTCCAGTCCTCCCAACACCTTCAGGTATTAATCCAGCTCTTGCTACACCCTACAAATCCTTAAAGGCCCTCATGTAATCTCTCTCCCCAAATTTCTCTCCCACCACACTCACCAGCATTCACTGTATTTTAGATACCCTGACCTTTCTCTTTCTCGAACATACCAAGTTCACAGATTTTACATCTGCTGTTCATGTTCTACCTGGAATGCGCTGCTGAAAAATCTTTGATGACTCTCATTATCTAAGGAGCTCTGGTAGTGTAGTGGTTATGAATCAGGCTGGAAATTGCAAGGTCAGCAGTTCTAAACTACCAGCTGTTCTGCTGGAGAAAGATGACGCTTTCTGCTCCTGTAAAGATTTACAGCTTCGGAAACCCTGTACAGGGTCGCTATGAGTCGGCCACGGCACATAACAACATCTCATTATCTAATGCTTTACACGCACAACGATAGTGAAAAATCTATTTTGCATATTAATGATGTAAGTCCTGGTGTGGCACTGTAAGATAAGCACTGGACTGTGAGGTCAGTTTTAACCAGAAGGTTGGTGGTTCAAGACCACCAATCAGTCCTTGGAAACCCTATACAGGGTTGCTATGAGTTGGAACTAACCTGAAGGCACTTAACAGCAACAACATGTCAGGTAGTAATGAATGCTGAATTCTGAGGTAACAGTAACTAGGGTTACAGTTATATGTTGACATTGCTGGATCATGATTCTCAGTGGTTTAGCAGTTATATAATGATGTAATTTGGCAGATATGTAATGATATAATTTGACAGTTATGAATTTATGTATTCATCCTCCATTTTTGTAGAAAAACCTGGTCTTTGGAATCTAAACATGTCAATTAATGAGCAGTGAGTGTAGGTTGTTTGTTTTTATTCTTTTAGTCCTCAACACTGAATTTTGATGTTTTTTAGTCAGTTATCACTTATTTGTCTATTTTCCCCATTAAAAGGTAAGGTCCATAAGACTAGAGACCTTGCTATGACTTTGTTTCACCTCTGAATGCCATGAACATAATAGAAACTCAATTAATAAACATTTGCCGAATGACTGAATGAATGCAGTGATTTACTAGCATGCTATCCCTGGCATGTGCAACATAGAATCACAGCCAAGTGTATAGAGCACCTGAATTCCATTGAGGGGTTCCAACAAGTCCCTCCTTTCTTGCTAATGGCTCTCAGCTCCTTCCCATTTCAGTTTCAGTCCCTTTTTGCCTTTTTATCTTGGTATACTCTTTACCTGGCTCCATGTTTGGATTTTGAAGATAGGTTTTAGACTGTTTTCTACAGTCTTGACAGGGAAATCTGATAGGTTTATCCCTTGGTAATTGTTCCCTTCTGTGTTAAATGGCACCAAAAGCATGTACAAGACTTACCTTCATAGCCTGACCAGATCCACAACAATGTGGGCGTATTTGCTGCTTGACCATTCATAGAGTAAACTGAACACATTTTTATGTTCTGAAGGTCTCTACCAACCCAGCTTTACCCAGATGCTAGAATTTTCACAAAACTAGACACCATTAGAAGAAGCTTTACTTTTGTAACTTATTCCCTGGGAAGCTGGTTGAGAGAGGTTATTGTGTCTGAACAGAAAACATTTATTTGTAGGTGATTTTGGTCTTTTACTAGGAAGGATCTTTCATTGTCCTTTGATGTCCTTGTCCCTGAGAAGGCCCACCCCTCTTCCACTTAACCATCATATATATATATGATGCAAACGTGATATCCTTCTAGTTTCTGGAGAAGGATATCATGTTTGGTAAGATGGAGGGTCAGAGAAAAACAGAAGACCCCCAACAAGATGGATTGGCCAAGTGGCAGCATCAATAGACTCAAGCATGGCAACAGTAGTGAGGTTGGCCCTGGATCGGGCAGTGTTTTGTTCTGCTGTGCATAAGGTTGGTATGGGTTGGTACCGACTTGATGGCACCTAACAACATACACACACACACATATATATAGACACAGGTGGAGTGCTTATCTTATGGCACCACACTAGGACAAACTCACCACACTAGGACAAAGTTTCTCTCTTTCTCTCTCTCTCTCTCTATATATATATACACACACACACACACACACACACACTAGTTTCCCTTTATATTCTCACTGTTCACTCAATTCTATTCTTGAGACCTCCCTCCTTTCTTACAAATGTTAGAAGTGAAACATTTAACTTTTTTTTTTACTTTAATAAACGAAAACCAAACCCATTGCCATTGAATTGATTCTGATTCATAGCGACCCAAGTGAGGGGTTCTGAATCTTTAGGAAAGCAGAAAGCCTCATCTTTCTCTTGCAGAACGGTTGGTGGGTTTGAACTTCTGACCTTGCAGTTAGCAGTCCAGTACCTACAGCACCAGCTAATATGTATTGGGGCACCAGCTAATATGTACTGGGCAAGTATATGCAGTCTACACGCGTTATTACAATTGTTATGTGCTGTGGAGTCGGTTTCGACCCATAGTGACCCTGTACAGCATTTCCGAGGCTGTAAATCTTTACGGGAGCAGAAAGCTTCATCTTTCTCCCGTGGAGCAGCTGGTAGTTTCAAACTGCTGACGCTGCGGTTCGCAGCCCGATTCGTAACCACTATGCTACCAGAGCTCCTTTCAATTAGCTCATGCC
Source organism: Chrysochloris asiatica (assembly GCF_000296735.1). Classification (NCBI taxonomy): domain Eukaryota; kingdom Metazoa; phylum Chordata; class Mammalia; order Afrosoricida; family Chrysochloridae; genus Chrysochloris; species Chrysochloris asiatica. Next base: position 13,921,411 of record NW_006408521.1, on the reverse strand, counting down.
ATTTCTACAGATGAGAAACGGAGGCCTTTTGTTTTTTGACAGGGAGGAAGAGACTTTGCTTTGGGGTACTCAGCTAATAGATACTCAGAGTTACTAGGGTTTAGAACAAAGGACTATCTGCTAGTGGAGCCCAAGCTCCTAATCTCTCGTTTTCAATCATTAAATGTGGACGGTTCACAACCCCCAGGGACACCATCATCCGTGAGGAAAGGAGACCAAGCAAAAATTCTCTCCATATACTGAACTGGGTGGGACACTATCACTCTACATGATACCAACGTGGCTTCTTGTTGTTAAGTGCCGTGGAGTCGCTTCCGATCCATAGACACACTGTATAGGGTTTCCCAGGAGCGTCTGGTGGGTTTGAACCTCTGATCTTGATGCCCAGCGCATTAACCGCAGCGCCACCCCAGGGCTCCAGGACGGCTTTGAGAAAGCGACGCCTCAGCCTGCATCTCAAAACCAGCAGGCAAAATGGCAGAAGCAGGCACAAGTGACACCTCGAGGGCGGTGGCTGAGCAGCGCGCCACCACCGCGGGATGGAGAGGAAGGCGACAGGCCTGAGGGGACCCCGCCAGTCGGAAGCTGCCCCCAGGGACCCTCCCCAGCATCTCGGTGGTTCTGCGGGAGCTGAAGAACTGCGCAAACGGAGGTCATGCGGGGAGCGCAGGGAGGGGACGGGCGACAGTCCGCCGTCAGGCTCCAGGCAAGGAACAAGGTTCCTGGGATGGCAGACTCCCGTCAGGTCGCGAGCCCTGGGCAGCGTGGTTGGACCGGCCATCCTCCCAGACAGGCCCGAGTGCTGGAGCCAAGCACCCGGTTCCCAGAGCACGCCCCGCTACCGCGAACCAGAGGTCAGCCCTTTAAAAGGGAGGCCGGCGTGGGAAACGTAATGGAAAGAGAACGCCAGTTTGAAACACCGGCTTAAGCAGGGTTGGGGAAAAGAAGCGAGGGGGAAAGCCCTTACCTCATGGTGGCGATGCTCTCCTGGCCCTCCTGGGAAGCTGGGGTCCCTCGGGGTTTTCTCCTCGGAACTAGGGATCGCCGGCAGCCGAGCGGAGCGGCGGGGCGCAAGCGCGGCGTCTACGGGAGCACGCGGGCGGGCGCGCGGGCGGCGGGCCTCCAGCAGGGAGCGCTGGAGTCTGAGTTGGTGGCACGGTGGTTGGTGGCCTTGCTTGCTAAGGGCTGAAGCACAACTGGAAAAGGAAAGGAGGAGACTGATCCCGCCAGGAGGGAGAGTCCCCCTCTGGGAAACTTCTGAAAGCGTTGCGTGGGGTCCAGCCAGGTTCAGGAGTCAAGAAGAGATATTCCCAGTACACATTGTTGGTTCGGAGTTGAATTTGCAGAGTGTTCAAGACGAAATTTCCTATTTTCTTAGGGATGAGAGAAAATAAATTTTATTGAGGACCAATAGAGCTCCAGCTGGGCAGGAAAACAATAAAGTAAAACTACAAAGTACTCCGGCGGCTGTCTATCAAGCTAGGTATTTCCTCGAGGTGTGGTAGTTGTTAAGTGCTTTCCAGTTGGTTCCAACTCATAACAACCCTGTATAGGGTTTCCGAGGAGTGGCTGGTGACTTTGAACTGCCAACCTAGCGGTTAGCCCAGTGCTTATCCTGCAGCGCCACACCAGGACTAGAATTTCTAAATTAATGATCATTTTCAGTAACTTTCAAGAAATGGTTGTAAGCCGTTGACATTTGGGCTGGATAGTTCTTTGTTGTGGGAAGCTGTGTCCAATACATTATAGGGTATTTCTATCCAATAGATGGCTAGCAGCCCACAGTCATAGCAACAAAAATGTCTCCAGACATTGCCAAATATCTTCTGGAGAATAAAGTCACTCCTACTCTCTGCATAGGAGTCCTGGTGTGGTGCATAGGAGAAGCATGGGACTGCAAGATAGATTTGAACTACAAGGTCAGCGGTTCAAACTCACTAGCTGCTCCAAGGAAATTCTATACAAGGTCACTATGAGTCAGTATCGACATGACAGCACTTAACAACAACTCCCTACATTGAGAACCACTGATGTAAATAGTACCCCTGTTTACATTCCAAAGTTTTTTTGGTTTTGGCCCATAACAACCCTATATAGAGTTTCCTAGGAGCTGCTGGTGATGATGGGGAAAAACTCTAAATGAAGAGAAACAGCTGTAAACATCCATTAATAACTGGAGAATGGAACATGCGAAGTATGAATCTAGGAAAACTGGAAATTGTAAAAAGTGAAATGAAAGGCATAAACATCAATATTCTAGGCATTAGTGAACTGAAATGGACAGGTATTGGCCATTTTGAATCTGATAATCACACGATTTACTGTACTGGGAATGACAAATTGAAGAGGAATGGCATCACATTTATCATCAAAAAGAACATATCAAGATCTGTCATGAGGTACAATGCTGTCTGTGCCAGGATAATATCCAGACGCCTATAAGGGTGAGCAAGGAGCTCTGGTAGCGTAGTGGTTACAAATCGGGCTGCAAACCTCCGGGTCAGCAGTTCGAAACTACCAGCTGTTCCGCGGGAGAAAGATGAGGCGTTCTGCTCC
>NW_006408521.1:13861911-13916865 GCF_000296735.1 Chrysochloris asiatica | reverse complement strand
ACTGGACCAATAAACAACATCCTTATCAATGGAGAAATGATTGAAGTTATCAAAGACTTCATTTTGCTCGTATCAACCATCAACACTCATGAAACCAGCAGTCAAGAAGTCAAACAATGTATTGCATTGGGTAAATCTGCTGCACAAGTTTTTTTTTAAGTGTTGAAGAGCAAAGATGTCAGTTTGAGGATTAAGGTACGCCTGACTCAAGCCATGGTATTTTCAATAACCTCATACGCATGCAGAAGTTGGATAGTGAATAGGAAGACTGTAGGAGAACTGATGCATTTGAGTTATGGAGTTAGAGGAGAATATTAAAAGTACCATGGCCTGCCAAAAGAACAAACAAATCTGTGTTGATAGAAGTACAACCAGAGTGCTCCTTGGAAGCCAGGATGGCCAAACTTTGTCTATCATACTTTGGACATATTACCAGGATGGACCAGTCCCTGGAGAAGTATATCATACTTGGTAAAATGGAGCATCAGAGAAAAAAAAGAAGACCCCCCAACAAGATGGATTGGCACAGTGGCAGCAGCAAGGGCCTCAGGTGTTGCAACGATTGTGAGGTTGCCCCAGGACCAGGCAATGTTTTGTTCTGTTGTGCATAGGGTCTCTATGGGTCAGTACTGACTCAATGTTACCTATCAACAATAACAGCTAAGTTCAAGGTTGGCAGTTCAAACCAACCAGTCACTTCTCAAAAACCCTATATGGGGCTGCTATGACTTGGGATCAAGTCCACAGCAGTTAACATCAATAACAACAAATAGATATTAAGTATTTCCAGTGAAAATTTAGCAAGGACAATGGATGAAATCAATTCCTGTTTTATTGAGGGAGCAAAAATGCTAAATTATTGGTGTAAATTTTTGGATTTGGGACTATTCTTGTGATGATTTGTGATCGTCAAATAATGGCCCTCAAAACTGTCCATGTCCTAGTTTCTGTGAATTTGTTACCTTACATGTAACAGAAGGACATTTGCAGGTATGATTAAGTTACAAGTTTTGAGAAGGGGAGATTATTTTAGATTATCCAGGCGGGCCCAGGGTCCTTAAAAGAGGTAGGTGGAAGAGTCAGTGGGAGAGAAAGTGATACAAAAAAGGAAGCAGAAATAGCAAGAACAACATGCTGCCTTTAAGGTGGAATAAGGCATGCAGGCAGCTTCTAGAAACTGGACTAGGCAAGAAAACTGATTCTCCCCTGGAGTCTCCAGAAGGAGTTCAACCCTGCTGACATCTTGATGTCAGCCCAATGAACCCATTTTAGATGTAGGACCTCCAGAACTACAAGATAGTCAATTTGTGCTCTTTTAAGTCACAGAGTTTGTGGTAGTTTACTGTAACTGCAATAGGAAACTAATACATCCTCTCCAAAAACATCCACAAGAATGAAAAGCATCATTGTTGCTTCCTTATTTTTTTTTCTCCTTTAAAAATTTATTTGTTGTGGTGGTATAGTGAATTACTTGATATGTCTCTTTTAGCCATAGTCTTAGTAAGTGCCACCAAATGATTGAATGGGACCATGCAAATAGTATGCACAAAGCCCTAATGTGGGAAGAAGTTTTGCTATTCCATTGGGTCTAAATGAGTCAGCTCAGAAGCAAGTGGAGGCTATCACTATCAAGAAAGAAGAGCCAGGAATGGAGCGCATTCTTTGGACCCTGAGATCCCTCCACAATGAGCCTCCTCATTCTAGGAATCATAGGACTGTGGACCAGAGACATGGTGCAGAAGTAGTGGCAGCAGAGGTACCAGCACCAAGAGCCGAAGACAGCAGCAGACTTCCTGGTCCACAAAGTGAAAACACGGAGTGCCTTCAGGCAGGAGGTTCCATTGTGGAATAGAGTGCCTCCAGGCACTTAATCGGGAGAGATGAATTCGCTGACTCACAGAGCTAGAATTTAGGGCTTTGGGCTGAGGTTTGTGGCAGAGTAAAGTGTCTTTGGGGTATTTTATCAGCAGTACTAAAGGAGCTTTGTAACACGTGAGCAAGCAGGTCAGAGGCCATGTGGCTGTGTAGGTGAGGGACCGAGGACCAGAGAGATCCATAGCTGTGGGCATGGCTGAGAAGAGGTACTCTTGGCCAGAAGAGCTGTATTCTAAATATTTTTTTAATTCTAAATTGTGCCCTGTTAACTTCTCTAATAAACCCCCTAATCATAAATATTATCTGTGAATTCTGTGTGGTCATTGCAATGAATTCTTGATCCCAGTAGAAAAGCAAAAAGTGCTGTGGGAGACGGTTGATATCAGAATTGGCAAAGGATCAAGGAGAGTGGGGGCAGGTCTGACCTCCATCTCAGAGGAACTGCCCTGGATGGATGAGTTTGGTTCTCCTTTCCCCTTGTGAAGCCAATGGAGGTCATGCATGGCTTCCATGTCATTTTACAGTTAGGCATGCTTTTAATATAATGTGATTATTCATAATCATAGATGATTGCTCTGGGTGGCCTGCCCGGTCATTTATCATCCTTTCCATATATATATATAATTTATTTATTTATTTCCTGAATGTTTTAGCGTGGTTTAGGTGAAAGCTCACAAAGCTAATTTGTTTCCTATTCAACAATGTACACAGAGATTGTTTCATGATATTGGTTACAATCAGTATATCGGCACTCTTTTCATTCCCACACTCAACTCCCTGTTTCCTTTCTATGTTTCTTGATCTAGCTAGATCAATATCAGGATCTTGATTACTAGTACTTCAACTAAAGTGGCATAAAACAAGACAAACTGCTTGGGACAATTGAGCAGTCAACTTAATATCTTCATAGAGAAAACTAACTTGTGTGTACTTGTTTTTTGTTGATGTTTTTGTCTCTTTCATTAGGGTGTGAGCTGTGTGAGGATTAGGAAAAAATACCAGCCTTATTCATCTTTTATATTTTGGTATCTGGTACTGAGAACTATTTGTTGATAAAATGAATGAATCAAACATTTTAGTAGATTTATATCTAGACTTTTAATCTGTTACAACTTTTTTTCAACAAACTATGTTACTACACAGCATTCTTACAGATATGGGTTTAAACATATATATTTTTTTGTTTCACTGTTTTCCTGATTATAACTAACATTATTTGTCTATAAATTTCATCATTAAGTGAATTACATGTTTCTGAACACAGTAAGCATGATAGGTGATTACTATGTATTGACCTAAAATCTAAATGAGTGTGAGGATGACTGGTCTTTTCATGCCTAGAAACCTCATTTCTCAGAGTTCTCAAAGTCAGTAACCAGCCTTATGACCTTTTCATAATTCTCCGGTTCTTTCTTCGTTTCTCCTCTCAATTTGCAGACAAACTCATGGAGGCTCAAACTTTCCTCATTAGAGGCATTTCTTTGAGATTTCCTTAAAGCCAATTTCTCCAAAGCACTGATACTTTTATCCTTTAAAGCAGGACCTTTTCCTATTTTTATTGCTTTTAAATAATAGGTAATTGCACAGACTTCATTTTTCATTTGCAATTCCTGAAATTTGGCATAGTGAAAATGTAGCTTTTGCTTTTTTAATTCGTCTTGTGGATTGATTTCTAATGCTTTTTGAAAAGTTTCTTCAGTTTTTCTGTAGTCACCTGCTTCTATATACATACTTGCCAGGTGAATATAAGCAATATCAAATGTGGGCTTTTGTTTCACTGCAAATTCCAAATGATATATGGCTGATTTTATTTTCTTGTCATAGTCTCTGTCTTGTCCTCTAGGCTTCCTGTTTGTACCGTCCTTCATTTGGAACACTTTCTGCCTATAGCAAAGACCTATCTGGTGATGCAACAAGGCAGAGTCAGGCATTGCCCTCAAGGCCATTTGTAAGAACTCTAAGGCTTTATCCAGAGAGCCTTGTTTTCGGTAAAACTTGCCTGCGTATCGTAAGACATAGTTCTGGAAGGATGTGCTGGCCAGTGCTTCTTTAATATACTTCTCTCCTTCAGCTTCTTGTCCTAGTTCCTGAAGCTTCAGGGCAAAGAGAGCTTTGATATATGCATTTTCTGGATTTAGCCTCAGGGCCTGCTTTAGAGGTTGCAGAGAAAGCCCTGTTTCCAGTAAGCTCATGCCTTCTAGGCGATAGAGAGTAATTGCATACCCAGCGCAGGATTCAGGGTTTTTAGGATCCACTTCAAGAGCCTTTTCAAAGCAGACTTTGGCCCGTTCATAATTTTGTCCTCCACACTTAAGCAAGGCCCACCCTTCCTCACAGTCTATCTCAGGACATTCTATCGTGTAGCCGGAGGTGTCTGAAAACTTCTTGCAAGTGTTCTTCACCTTGTTCAGGTAAGTCTGGGCTTCTGCCAGCTTTCCCATGTGGTAATATACCCAGGCATAGTTGCCCCAGGTAACCAGACTTCTCAAATCAGATTGGTCCGCGTGTTTTTGCTGGATTAATTTTTCAGCCCTTTTCAAACTCTCCAGGCTTTCTTCATTCTGGCCTTCCAGGTATCTCACATAGGCCAGTAAATTGTGCATTCCCACATTGTATTTGATGTCTAGGAACTCAATCTCCTCAAAGATCCTGCTTTCTAAATCATGTATTTCATTGTCTTCAATCAGCAACGTCCATGTAAATTGGCATCTCAACTTCTCCAGCCGTTCCTTAATCCAACGCTGATCAGTATTCTCACTATGAAAACCAAAGATTTTCTTTGTTAGGTGAAGAACAGCTAGTAGATGGAAGTTGGACAAGATGTATCATATTCTAAACCTTATAAGGAGCATACCTGCTTCAATATTGTTATGCATCCCCATATTTCTAAAATCTGCATGGATTTAGAGTGCAGTCTGCTTGACTTCATAGTCTGGCTCCAGCACTTGCTAACCAAGTAACTTCTCTGTGCTTCGAAGACACCAATGGAAAATGAGAATAATAGTACTTAACAAATTGGGTTTACTGAGGATAAGACTATATATGTAAAACACTTTGCTCATATTATGTGCTATATCTGTTATTATTAATTTAATTGGGAAAGAGATCAGTTAGATATGCAGAATGTAAGAAGCATTATTGACCTCAGGGCCTTAGCCTCTTAATTATACAGCAAATTAAAACCATTGATTAAAGCAAAGTGGACCTCTGTAGTTCTATAATATCTTTGCATCTTCCTATAAATCTATAATTCAAAATAAAAAGTTAAGAAAAGATCAAATATTTTCTTTTTTGGATGGCATTCTTTATTAAGACCATTCTACTCGATGATCTTAATTAAGATGTGTTCTTAACTGTTGTTACTACTGGTAGTTTCGAACCGCTGACCTTAAGGTTCGCAGCCCGATTCGTAACCACTATGCTACCAGAGCTCCTTTAGGTGTTGTCAAATAGGTTCTCACAAATAGTAACTCTATGCACAACAGATGAACTAAGCACCGTATAGTCCTCTATCACCCTCACAATTGTTATGTTTCAGCCCACTGTTGCAACCTACTCGGTCGAGCCATCTCCTTGAGGGTCTTCCTCTTACGCCGTCCCTCCACTTTGATGTTGTTGTTGGTAGGTGCAGAGTCCGTTATGATTCATAATGACCTTATACGCAACAGAACGAAACACTGTCCAGTCCAGTGACAACTTCACAATTGCTGTTACACTTCAGTCCATTGCTGCTGCCACTGTGCCAATATATCTGTTTGGGTGGGGGTCTTCCCTTTTTTGATGACCCTCCATTTTACCAAGCATGATGTTGCTTTCTAGGAACTGGTCCCTCATGATAACATGTCTGAATTATGGAGAACAGGTGTGGCACTCTAGGATAATCACTGGACCACAAGGTCTGTTTGAACCAAACAACTAGCAGGTCAAACCTACCAGCCACTATTCAGAAATCCTATTCAGGGTCTCTATGAGTTGGAACCCACTGACAGCATTTCACAACAACAACAACAACAATAACATGAGAGACAAAGTGTTGTCTTCCTGACTTCAAAGGAGCATTCTGGCTGTACTTCTTCCAACACAGATTTGTTCTCTGGTAGTCCCTGGTACTTTTAATATTGTTTTCTGACACCATAACTCAAATGCATCAATGCTTCTATGATCTTCCTGATTCATTATTCAACTTTCAAATGCATCAGAGGCTACTGAAAATATCATGGTTTGGGGCAGGCACACCTTAGTCCTCAAACTGACATCTTTGTTCTTGAACACTTTAAAGAAGTCTTGTGCAGCAAATTTGCCTAATATAGTATGTTGTTTGATTTCTTGACTTCTGCTTCTATGAGTGTTGACAGTGGATCCAAGCAAAATGAAGTCTTTGACAACTTTAATCTTTTCTCCATTTATCGTGATGTTATCTGTTGGTACAGTGGTGAGGATTTTTGTTTTCTTATCACTGAGGTGTAATCTATACTGGAGGCTGTGGTCTTTGGTCATCAGTAAGTATTTCATGTCTTCTTTGCTTTCAGCGAGCAAGGTTGTATCATCTGCACATCTCAGGGTGTTAATTAATCTTCTTCCGATCCTGATGCCACATTCTTCTTCATGTAACCCAGCTTTTCAGATTATTTGCTCCGCATGTAAATTGAACAAGTTTAGTGAAAGAATACAAACCTGGCACACACCTTTCCTGGTTTTAGACCATTCAATGCCTCTTTGTTCTGTTCAAACAACTGCCTCTTGGTCTATATACTGGTTTCTCATGAGCACAATTGAGTATTCTGAGATACTCATACTTTGTAATGTTGTCCATAACTTGTCATGATCCACACATTCAAAAGCCTTTGTGTAGTCAATAAAGCAGAGATAAACATCTTTCTGGTATTCTCTATTTGCAGCTAAGATCCATCTGACATCAGCAGTGATATCTCTCATTCCAGGTCCTTATATGAATCTGGCTTGATCCTCTGGCAGTTCCCCATCAAAGTACTGTTGTAGTCACTTTTGAATTATCTTTATCAAAATTTTACTTGCATGCAATATTAATGATATTGTCTGATGATTCTTCATGTCTCTTTGGAATGGGCACAAATATGGATCTCTTCCAGGTATCTGTCTTCCAGAATTCTTGGTTTAGAATGAGTGAGTGTCTCCAGTGCTGCATAAGTCTGTTGAAAATTTCAATTTGTATTCTATCAATTCCTGGATCTTTGTTCTTTGCCAGTGCCTTCAGAGCACCTTGGACTTCTTGTTTCAGTATCATTGGCTCTTGCTTATAGGCTACTTCTTGAAGCTGTTGAATATTGACCATTTCCTTTTGGTGCAGTGACTCTGTGTATTCCTTCCATCTTCTTTTGGTGCTTTCTACATCATTTAATATTTTCCCATACAGTCCTTCAATATTGCAAGTGCAGGCTTAAAATTTTTCTTCAGTTCCCTCAGCTTGAGAAATGCTGAGCATGTTCTTCCCTTTTGGTTTTCTACCTCCAGAACTTTGCACATTTCTTTATAATATTTGACTTTGTCTTCTCAAGCTGCTATTTGAAATAATCTGTTCAATCTTTTACTTCCTCTGTCTTCCATTTGCTTTAACATCTCTACACTGGAGAAAAAGTTTCAGAGTCTCTTCTGGCATCCATTTTGGACTTTTCCTTCTTTCTTGTCTTCTTAATGACTTTTTACTTTCTTCCTGTATGATGCTCTTGATGTCATCCCACAACTCTTTTGGTCTTTGGCCATTTGTGTCTAATGCATCTGTTCATCAGATGATCTCTAAATTCAGGTGGGACTTGTTAAAGGTCATATTTTGGCCCTCGTGGACTTGTTTTAATTTTCATTAGCTTTAGCTGGACTTGTATATATGTATTTGATATTCTGTTCCACAGTCTGCCCTTGGCTTTGTTTGGTTGATGATATGGAGCTTTTCCAGCTTGATGGACTGCTCTTGTCACATCCTTTGACTAGAAAGAACAGGCCTCAGGGGGACTTTTATGTATGTGCTTGATTGTGTTTCTAGTTGCCGATTTCCCAGCACTTAGTCTAAAATATATGAGGCAAAAAGAAAGTCTGCAAAGCTTACTGCCATGTTATCCCGTAAGTGCTAAGTTTCCTAACTGATTTGCCTTTTTGCCTCCACCATTCAGAGTATTCTTAAGTTTGCTATATATTGAATGTATAGGGGTTTTATCTCTACTTATTAGGAAGAATAGGAAAATAATATGTCTCCTCCATTTTTTCTGGACATGGAAGTCTATTGTCAAGTATTAATATGTATCATCTGACTTCTTTCACTGTAATGATGTCAAGAGAAATTGAAATTAACAATTGTACTTGAAGGTGTGTGTGTGTTTGCATGCATGTGTGTTTTAGGTGTGGTTGGTAAGTACCTTCAAGTTGGTGTTTACTCACAGCAACCCCGCATAGGGTTTCCAAGGAGCAGCTGGTGTGTTAGAACTGCTGCCCTTGTGGTTTGCTGTCCAGTGCTGATCCTACCGTACCTGTGGGGGGAAATGTGCTGGTTCTTCATTTTCTGTGGTTTCAACTTGTTCTGTAGATGAGATGATGTATTTTATTAGGAAGAGCACTTCCTATTTCTCACTCTTGATACTGAATTCCAGAATATAGAGTCAGGCTTAAATCCAAGTCCAAATGAGAGCTGGATTAGGGGATGTAGCAATGCATCTGATCTGCCATCTCATCTGGAGATTATCCAGTTAGTCTTTGGAGACTTGGAGACTGTTAGATAAGCACTGGATTGACAACCATGAGGAACAAGGTTCAAATCTACCAAATGATCCTAGGGATGTTATGAGTCAGAACATACTGAACGGTGTTTAACAACAAGCCATTAGGAAGTGCAAAAATAGAATAGAGGGTTTGTAGGAAAGTTAACAGGTTACAATTCAGGATCAGAAATGATGAAGATACAGTTCTTCAGTCAGGACAGCCTCTTTTCTGGAAGAAGTGCAGCCAGAGTGCTCCTTGGAGGCCAAGATGGCCAAACTTCGTCTCTCACACTTCAGACATATTGTCAGGAGGGACCAGTAACTAGAGAAGGATATCATGTTTGGTAAGGTGGAAGGACAGAGAAAGATAGGAAGACCCCCAACGAGATGGATCAGCCAAGTGGCAGCATCGATGAACTCAAGTGTGGCAACAGTAGTGAGGTTGGTCCAGGATCAGGCAGTGTTTTATTCTGCTGGTCATAAGGTCGCTATGAGTCGGTACTGACTCAATGGCACTTAACAACAACAACAAGGAGTCCTGGTGTGACACTGTGGGATAAGCACTGAACTGCTAACCGTAAATTCATGGTTCAAAGTCACCAGCCACTCCTCATAAACCCTGTACAGGTTGCTATGAGTCGGAACCAACTTGACGACCCATAACAACAACAAAAACAACCCAGTCATTTGGTGGGAATTACAAAGACTATGGCTAGAAGAGTCATATTAAGTAATTCAAAGCACTGTAGGGGAGACCAGCAAAATAAAAAAAAAAATTAAAAAAAGCAAAGATGAGGGAAGACAGCTACAAGCCACATGAAGATTACCCTGGAGCTCAAAGAGACATTGTGCCAGAGCCAACAGAGAGAACGCCTTCCCCTAGGATCAGCACCCTGACATCTGTCTTCTAGTCTCCTAAACTGTGAGAAAACAAATATGCTTGTTAAAGCCAATCCCATCCCCAAAAGAAACAAAAGCACCAAACTGAACAACAATAACAAAATATTTATTGCAGCATTTTATATGTTACCAACAAGTTGGAAATAGCAATAGGGAATAGTTAAGTAAATTATGGAACATCCTTGCCCTTGAATATTATATAACCATAAGATTATATGCATTAGATCAAAACTGGTTGAGTCTGAGGGAATTTTCTAATACACAATTAAGCTTTAGAGAGCTATACAGAAGTGTTCAAATATGACTCCATTTTTATTATGTAAAGACCCAAATAATTTATATATATAAATTATATATGTATGTATATATACATGTATGTATGTATATATGTTAATATGTGTCTATGTATGTATAGATACATGCATACATATTCTGAAGTCCTGATGTGTGTGTGTGTATATATATATATATATATATATATACACACACATACATACATATCTGAAGTCCTGATGCATATATGTTAATATTTATGTATGTGTATATGTGTGTGTATATATGTATATATATATATACATATATACACACACACATGCATACATATTCTGAAGTCCTGGTATGGCGCTGGCGCTGTGGGCTAACGCGTCAGACTGCAAAGTTGTTTGAACTACAAAATCTGTGGTTCAAGCTCACCAGCTTCTCCTTGGAAATCCTATGCAGGGTTGCTATGGATCAGAATCGACTTGACGGCACTTAACAACAACAATATACATACACATACACACACACACACATATATATTTGTTTATGATTGTCTAACATGAATAAATTAATCTAAGACATAAACCAGGTAGTTAGCATTGGGCACTATGGTAGGCAGAATAATGGCCCCTCAAAATGCCCACATACTAATCTCCATGAGCAGAGAATGAAGGTGGCCTCCAGAAACGGGGAATGTCCCTCAGGTAACAGTCAGCAAGGAAATGGGGACCTAGGTTTTAAAACTGCAAGGGACTAAATAGGGTTCCAACTAAGGAAGCAAGGAAGCAAATTCTCCACCTAGAGCCTCCAACAAGGAATGCAGTAATGCAGACATTTGGGTTTTTGTCCAATGAGACTTATGTCTATGTCTGACCCATAGAACTATGAGATGATGCAGTTGTATTGTTTTAAGCCTCTAAGTTTGTGGTATTTTATTATGTCACTAAAAAGGAGCTCTGGTAGCGTAGTGGTTAAGAATCGGGCTGCTAACCTCAAGGTCAGCAGTGTGAAACTACCAGCTGGTCCACGGGAGAAAGATGAGGCTTTCTGCTCCCGTAAAGATTTGCAGCCTCGGAAACCCTGTTCAGGGTCACTATGAGTCGGAAGCGACTCCACGGTGCTTAACAACAAAGAATGTGAATATAATCACTTCAGCCAGGAGAGGGAGCCAGACAGAAGCCAGCAATGGACAGATGTAGAAAGAAACAAAATTAGATTGGTAAGCAAAATGTGGTAAGTATATCCATGCAATGGAATATTATTCAGTCATAGAAAGAAGTAAAGTACTAATACATACTACACCATGAATGAACCTTTAAAACATTATGCTAAGTGAAGACAACTAGACATGAAAAGTTACATGTTGCATATTTCCTTTTATACAAAATATCCAGAATAGACAATTCCATGGAGACAGAGAACAGCTTAGTGGTTGCCAGGAAAGGAAAAATGGGACAGGACCTGCTTAATGAATATGGAATTTCCCTTTTGAATGGAAAAAATGTTCTGGAACTACATAGTGTTGATGGTTATACAACATTGTGAATGTGCTAAATGCTTCTGAATTATTCACTTGAAATCAGTTAAAATGATAAATGCTCTATGTATTTATGACAATAAAATTTTTATTACAGGCATATAAATTATATGCATATTTTTCAAATACATTTTAAAATACATACAAAATACTTAAAAGTTTAATTGTGGCATCTGAAATTATGTCATTTGCACCCTCTTAGATCAAATATAATTCATTAAAATTAGTTTATGTCTCACATTTTATTATCTGTGTGATCTTAACTTTTCTATATCTAAGATTCCTTATGAAAATCAGGATAACATGAGGACCTGCCTCACAAATTTGTTGCAATGATTAAATAACTTATATAATAATTTTAGAAGCCAGTTTGTACTTAATAGGCCTTCAGGAATGATAATTGCTATTAGTATTGCTTTAATAAAGCTTGATAATCCACTGTATCTGTTTATTGGTCAAGGAGACGAGGGGAAATCATTATAAACCTAAAGTTGTGCATTTTCTAGAAGTGTTGCTTCCTTCAATTTTTCCCCCACTGGAGCAGGTTGCTATAAATCATTTAATTTTTATCACCTGATATCAGAGGTTTTTGGAATCAGATATTCCATCTGGACAATCTAGAAAGTCCTGCATTGAACCCTTCAGGGAAGAAGATACTGGTATTCCCAAGCACTGAATTCCTGCCAAGCCCCTCAACAGGAGGATACCAAGCCTCTGAAGACAGTCTGACTTCTCCAAGGGGAACAGGTGTGTGCAGATGCTACTAATTCAGTCAGACTGAGGCAAGACATAGACTGAGGAAGGACATAGGAACCCTACAGTGCAGAGAGGGAGACCAGAAGCCTACAAAACAATTCCTTGTTCTCTAAAGGCTAGAGTTCCTCCTACCAAATCCCCACAATATTTCTACAGTATTTGGAGACCCCAGGACTTCATCTTACAAATCTTGGTGGGTCCTACTTTTCCAACATGGTGAGGAATCAGAAGAAAGCAATGTCTTTACCCAGACCAGTTGTCCATTCCTCTTCTAGGTCAGAGTAAGTTTGGTGGGAAAGAATTTGGGAGGTTGGGATCATTTTCTTTCTTTCTGCCAAACTCTTTCCCTTATTTGTGCTATAGAATGAGGTGAGCTTCTTTAGAGCAATTCTGCAAAAGTTCCAATCCCTGAATTAATAAAACAGTTAACTCACATACATAGTCCACCCAAAAGTAAATGCTAAAATAGAAGTTAGGAAACTTAACTTCTTTGAGACCAAGTTTGTTGAGATAATTAATGTTCATTAACATTTTCCCCCCCAAAACCTCTAAACACGACAACAGATAAGCAGAGAAATCCTTACCTCATGGTTCCTGTGAATTAGGAAGCAGTTCTGCTATGGTTTGTTGAGCCTGTTGGACTCTTGAGATCTGCTCTTTCTTGTGGATTTTCTTATGGATTTAGTCCTATCACTAGAATATATAAGGGAGTTATAAATACCAGCTGGTGATGTTGTTTCAAACGACTGAGAAACCGAAAGTAGAAACTGAAACTAAAGTAGAAAAGGAAACTTAAAAACAGTGTTTCTTCCCATATTCTGCTTTGGGATAAATTCTAGGGATAGGAAGGAAGGACACTTGGAAACAGCAAACAGGGAGGAAGTGGGAAGACTACAATTACTTTGTGAAGGTTGTCATCAATGTCATGAAACAAAATGTACATGGACTGTTGAATGGAAAACTAATTCGCTCTGCAAACTTTCACCCAAATAACAATAAATGGTTAAAAAAAAATCAACAACAAATAATGAGAGGAAACTGGTGAAGAGCAGTTTTACTTACGTATTAATTCATGTGGGGGGTCTAACTGGCCTCCTGGATTCCTGGTGTGGAGCTGTAGGATCAGCACCAGATTGAGAACCATGAGGTAGGCAGTTCAAACCCACCAGCTGCTCCTTGAAACCATATATAGGGTTGCTATGAGTCAAGAACTGACTCAAAGGCATTTAACAGCAACAACACCACCACCTGGCCTCCCAGGGACTTGGTAGCTAGGAGATTCCTTTCAGCACATCTCCTAAATGCATCTAGAGCCAGGGAGACCTGTGAATGTTGTGTAAACTTAAGGAAAGTCACGGCCAATATTTGGTCTAGCACTTCCTTATCTGGAAATAGGGATTTCTTTTATGGTATTAAATTCGGTAACTCTGTTTTCCTTTATGGTATTAAATTCGGTAACTCTCCAAGTAGGAACAAATAACTATGAGAGGTCAAGTCTCAGTTATTATTCTGTGCTTTTGAATTCTTATCCCGAGACTGAGTAGCAATCTTTCTCTTATTCATTGGGACAGAAAAAATGCATATGTCCTTCAAACAAAACACATTATTCTCTTGTTAGCCATGTATTTCCACAGAGACTTGAGCAAGTCAGAAGATACAAATAAAACTTTTTGAATAAATGATCCAAGAGGTTTATCTATGTGTTTCAATAAATGTTCAGGCTATAAACAGAAGTTCAAAAAACTGAATTAGGAAAATCTATTTTTTGAGGGGAGCAAGTAACTTTGGAATTTTTGTGGAAAAAAACAAGTGAGTTTGTGAATTCTCAGTGCACTGGATAGCTTACAGAGAAGCAGAATTTGTATTATCTTGTTGCTGTGAATTTGGCAGCAGTTCTGACTCTGTGGGGCTCTGGCTCAGGTTGATTAGGTATTCAGAATCTTGCCCAAAGGGTCCTTGGCATAGATAACCCACAAGTGACACCCAACAGAGCAGCATGGAGGAGAGATGTGTTCTAGGGGGAAAAGACCCCACATTCAAATATATATTATGGAGACACCTTCAGTAAGTTCTAGGGCAAAACAACAAGACAAATGTAACAACACTTACCACCACCAGGGTAGTAAAGGGAGTCTTGTCTTCAGGGGACTTGCTGACGCACCCCCTTAAGGGAAATTGGGATACCAGGGCCACATGGTCATGACCTCCCGACTATCAAGTAGCCAGGTGGTCAGAGAGCTGTTCCCCACAACCAACTCTGTCAGCTTTTCTTTGTCCCACCTTTGACAGTGTTGAACTGATCTGCTGCCAATCATGATTTTGTGATGATCGCCTTTGTCTTCTATGTGCTATCCTTAGCCTTGTGACCATGAACCCTTGGGACACTTTTATTACCTCATGTGATGATTTTCCTCATCCAGATGATTTGTCTTTGTCTTATAATAAGGCCCTTCATCTGTAGGAGTCATCTTCCTCAGCAGACAAACAAGTGAACTGGGATAGCTGGGTGAATCTCAACACTCATGGCACATTAAAAGCTGGACTGCCAATTACAAGGTCAGATGTTCCAGCCCACAAGCTACTCAGCAGGAGAAAGTTGAGGTTTTTTGTTTCCGCTAAGATGCACTGCTTCGGAAACCCTACACAGGGTCACTATGAGTTGGAACCGACTGTATGGCACTTAACAACAACAACAAGGAGCTTTTATTTAGTTTTGTTTTTAAATGCTAACTTCACCCTGACTAATTAAATACATCGATGGGAATGGTCCCAGGTCTTAATAGGACCAAGGAATCCTCATGTGATTTTTATCTACACCTGGGTTGAACTGTCCTCGGTCTATTGTGTGTCTAGAATTCTCAAGTTGAGTGATCTGGGACTCAAAACCAGATGCATTTCCTTTCTGTGAAGTCCAAAATCAAGTATCTTCATTTCCTTGTTCCTAGTCTCCTTGATGCATTTGAGTTATGGTGTTGAAGGAGAATATTGAAAATACCATGGGCTGCCAAAAGAACAAATAGATCTGTGTTGGAGGAAGCACTGACAGAATTCTCCTTGGAGGCCAGGATGGCCAGACTTCATTTCTCATACTTCGGACCAGTCACTGGAGAAGGATGTCATGTTTGGAAAGGTGGAGGGTCAGAGAAAAAGAGGAAGACTCCCAGCAAGATGGATTGGCAAAGTGGCAACATCAGTGGGTTCAAGTGTGACAACGATTGTGAGGTTGGCCCAGGACTGGGCAGTGTTTTGTTCTGTTGTGCTTAGGGTCGCTGTGAGTTGGTGCTGACTTGATGCACCTAACAACAACAGTCTCCCCACCTGCATAGTGGACAGTTAACCCTCGGTCTCATATGAATCCACAGAATGACATGGAAAGAAATAGTTTCAAATATTTTTACCACATTCTAAAAAGTGTGCTCTTGCTTTTTGAGATTTCCAAATGACTTCTAATCACGTTCCTGAAAAAAGTATTTAGATACCACAAGTTCTTTGTTGTGAATGGTCCACTGAGTTTTATATCTTCTCATGAATCTCCAAGGTTCTACTCAGTCCACTGTGATTCAGTTTGGCTTGTTGTTAAGTGTTGTTGAGTGAGTTTTGACTCATAGTGATCCTGTAAAAAGTTTCTGAAGCTATAAATCTTTTGCAGGAGCAGAAAGCCTCATCTTTCTACCACACAATCTGGCTTACTGCAACGAAAGTCAGTACTAACATTTCAAGTTTTAAATTTATGTAAATGTAAAGTATATGAAGTTGAGTTTGTTTTTTTAGCAACTGAAATAATTGTAGACTCACTGGAAGCTGCAAACTAATACATAGAGTCCACAGAGGGGTGTGCCCTTCACCCAAATTCCTCCATGAAAAATGTTAAAATCAGAAGGTTGATTGTATTTTAAAGAAAAACTGGTCATGGATTTATATTACAAATTTAGGTCTACAGATTTTTTACTTAACTTCTTCAAACTGACAAAGTGCTCAAATTCTCCCTGGAATTCAGGTACATGGATTCATGGAGTTTCAGTAATACAAGCAGATGGAGCTGCCTCTTTGGAGCTGGTATACTGGAGGGGAAGAGATCTCTGAAGATTAGTCCCTAGGCCCCCTGTAGTCTCATCTGTGGAGGCCTGCCATCTGCTATTAAAGATCATATGGTCACCAGACAAGCTGCTTCATAGACACTGATGGTAACCTTGTTGTTAAGTGCCGTCGAGTCAGTTCCTACCCATAGCGACCCTGAACAGGGTTTCTGAGGCTGTAAAGCTTTACGGGAGCAGAAAGCCTCATCTTTCTCCCGCAGAACAGCAGGTAGTTTCGGACTGCTAATCTTGAGGTTTGCAGCCCCATTCGTAACCACTATGTTACCAGAGCTCAGGTAAAGTAGTTACCATCTATCTGGAAGTGCGAAGTCATCATCATAAATTGGGTAAGGCTGAATATGCTCTCTGATAGCAAAAAACGGAACAGGTGACTATGAAAGCCAGTGGCTGGTGGGATTCCCTCTGAGGTAGAGCTGTTTGAGATAGGGTTACACACCAGGAAGTACAAGTTTGGGGTATCTACTCATTCCTGGTGTGGCCCTGTGGGTTAATTCACCAGACTGCAAAGCAGTTTGAACTGCAAGGTTGGCAGTTCAAGCTCACCAGCTGCTCCTCGGATACCCTGTATAAGGTCGCTATGGGTCGGGATCGACTCGACAGCATTTAACAACAACAACTCATTCAAAGTAGACTAGATGCAGAGGAAATTTAAAAAATACAAAACAAAAAACCGACCAGACAGCAAAATAAAACACAGTCGAGGTATACAGGCCAAGTCCAGCTAATTGTATTTTCTGTGCAACCTAAATATCGCCTGGAGAATGAATAGGACTCAGAGAGTAGAGGGACAGGATTGAACGGTATATACTTTCGCTCCCGTAAAGATTTGCAGCCTCGGAAACCCTGTGCAGGGTCACTATGAGTTGGAACTGACTCCACGGTACTTAACAACAACTCTTCTATAAGCCAGTTGTCTGTATTTCCAGTGGATACAGACCATGAATTCCTGACAGGGCAGCTGCCCAGAGCCACTAATGTTAAAACTCTTTGCTTCCTTGAGCATGTGTGTTTGCATACAGAGAGGCAGTTTCCCACCTATTTCAGAGTTGCAATCATTTTTGAGGGTGGAAGATGACTTGTCCCCCTCAAATCTTCCCTCTCTCACCTCCCCCAGCCAGACTCTTAATATCAGTGTTCATTGTAATATTCCCTAGAGGGGTCCAGCCAACTTCTCTGGAACTAGACATAAGGGACGATGTTGCTTCAGGCCCAGACAGGCCTGAAATCTGTAATTCACTGCTGAATACCTGGGAGTTCCCCCAACCCTGATGAAGCCAGCGGATACTTCAGAGGGCATTCTTCACTCAAGTTTTCAGCTCCAGGTGTGTCGTTGTAGGGTAAGCACTGGGCTGCTAGCCACAAGGTCTGCCAGCGCTCTTTGGAAACCATGTACAGGGTTGCTATGAATCGGAATGGACTTAATGACACAACAACCAACAACATCTATTAAGCAGCTTCCCAGGACTCTCTCACTATATAAAATAAAATTTCTTGCTCTCCATTCAGAAACTAGATGGGAATGCCAGTATTTACCTTATCTGGGATCTGGCATCTTAGAGGTATTTGACATTTTCCCTCTGTATTCAGACAATCAGGTTACATATTAGGAAAGCATGACGACAGGCCTTAAAGTATGAGGGTGAGTCAAAACTTCTATAGCCACATTCTGGCTATAGAATTTATTTTAACCAACTTTTAGAAAAGACAAATATATAATTTCTCGAAATGATCTTCTTGCTTTTCAATACACTTTGTCTATCTGTCGACAAGCTTTTAAATTCCCTTGTTAAAAAATGTTTCAGGCTGAGCTGCGAGCCAGGAATGCACCTCTGTCTTCACTTCTTCATCAGAGGTGAATCTTTGTCTTCTAAGGGCTGCTTTTAGGGGACCAAACACATGAAAGTCCAGTGGAGCAAGATCAGGACTATATGGAGGAGAATGTTTTAACACCTCAAAAAGAAGTTCTTGAAGAGTGTCAACAGTGTGGGCAGAGCTATGTGGTTGCGCATTGTTATGCAAGATCACAATGCCCTCGGACAGCAGTCTTCTGTGTTGAATCTGAAGTTTAGACTTCAGCTCTTCAGTGAGTAACAAACACTGTTGATTGCTGAACCTTTCTGTTTTCTGATAGTGTTCCAATACTGGCCCTTGAGAATCCCAGAAAGCTATAAGCATCCATTTTCTAGCCGATGGCTGACTTTTGAACTTTTTCTTGGTTGGCTATTAAGGATGTTTCCATTCCATGCTCTGCCATTTACTCTCATGCTTGTAGTGATGAATCTGTGTCTCATTACTAGTAATGATTTTTTTTTTAAAGAAACTTTTACTTTTTTTGACTATCGGTTCAAATTTTGTTTGCAGATGTCCAAATGTTTGTGTTTATGCACTTCCATGAGTTGTTTCAGTCCCCACCTCACACAAACTTTTGAAAACCCAAGTCTGTTGTGGATTATTCCATAGGCAGGGCCATGGTTGATTGGCAAATGATTTGCCACATAATCCACAGCCACTCGTCTATTTGACAGAATCATTTTACATGCACGCTTAATGTTGTCATCAGCTGTGGATGTGGATGGGCATTTTAATATAATTGGAATGTGGATAATTTTGGTCTCACGCTCAGAGTTCAGTAGAGGTTGAGAAGACTTTGGGAAACAGGATTTTCTGTGCATACATGGTGTAAACAACGCCTGTGGAGCAGAGATGACCATGTTGAGAATAGTATGGTTAGGTTGTAGCAGGGAGACTTTGGGAATTTATATTCCTGTCTTAATAACACATTCCCACAAACCACACAATTACCTCTATTCTGAGTTTCAAAGTTTAAATTTATTGTAACATTATGCTCCAGAATACATATTTAATATTATTGTCAGGAATACAAATAAACACTATGGCTAAAGTCAGGAGTCCTGGTGTGGTGTTGTGGGTTAATGCACCAGACTGCAAAGTCATTTGAATTGCAAAGTCGGTGGTTCAAGCAAACCAGCTGCTCCTTGGAAACCCTATATAGGGTCGCTGTGGGTCAGAACCAACTTGATGGCACTTAACAACAACAGCAACAAAGCCAGGAACAAGACATAAGTCTATTCTGTTGTTGTTAAGAGCCATCAAATTGAGTTGATTCCAACTCACGGTGACCCTGTATAGGGTTTCCGAGGAGCCGCTGGTGAACTTGAACCACTGACCTTGACTTGTGATTCAAACTGACTTTGCGGTCCAGCGCATTAACCCACAATGCCACACCAGGACTCCTTGTTGATTCTAGAGTTAGTTAAAAGCTAGTCTTCAAGGAATCCCAGAGGGCTGCATGGAAATGGGATGACAGGAGTCTGATTGAAGATGCTGTTGGTAGACTTTCACTATGCATGGCCTTTGACAAGAAAGGCAGAAATGGGGTTCCTCTGGTGACCCAAATGCAAATGTAGAGTAATTAGCATCATGCAGGCCTCATGCACAATTTCTGTGAGTAGTTAGTTACAAAACCTTCTGATTGGGTAAACTTATGGCTATTCTAAAAGTATACCTTAAAGCAGCAATTAAAACTATTCTGCTCAACCCCACCGCCTCCCTGCCAAGTTGAGGCCCATGCCTTTCCACCCCTCTCTCCTCAGGAACCTCTGGTTTTGTTTTCTTTCTTCTTTATCTCAGTTCAGGGGTTGGGGAGCTCTCTGAGAGTGGAGCTCTATGTGCTCTGACTCTTCTCCTCCTTGCCCTCCTCAAGCTCCGATTCTAGAAGGAATACGCTGCCTGTACCTGAAGGACTGCTTTTTAGTAGGCAACCTAGGCCCTTCTCATTGCATTCCACTGCTTGCAGCTTATCTCCATTCATCTTGTGAACGAATCCTTGGTGATACCAAGAATTTGGTGCATTTTGTGAAAGCGGTTTTTCAGCTATGTCCTGCAGCTGGCATTTCATCTTTTCCTTCTCTGATGAAT
Source organism: Chrysochloris asiatica (assembly GCF_000296735.1). Lineage (NCBI taxonomy): Eukaryota > Metazoa > Chordata > Mammalia > Afrosoricida > Chrysochloridae > Chrysochloris > Chrysochloris asiatica. Next base: position 13,896,775 of record NW_006408521.1, on the reverse strand, counting down.
GTTTGCTTATCTGCAAACCCTCCAAATAATGTTCCACAGCAGTATCTTCAGACTTCATGTGATATTCCTGAAAGTTGCCAAAGCATTGATGGAGTTGCTCCCTCTCAACATCCTTATCCAACGCTATCTTGTAATATTCTTTTGCTTCTCTGTAGTGACCTTTTTGTGCTACAAGTTCAGCAAGATTGGTGTATATGAAAGGATCATTTACTTTCCTATCAAGAGCTTTCTTTAAATATTCTATAGCACATTCCCTTAGTTCTTCAATCTTTTCTCTATGCCCAATAGCTATAGATTCTTCTGTGTTCTGCAACTGTGTGATTTTTTTCTTGTAGCAGCATCCAATCTGGTAAAAGAGGTGACTATTGTTTGGTGTGGCTTCCAGTGTCCTTAGATACAGGTCAATAGCTTTGTCTAGGTTACCCTTTAATTTGTAATATTTGGCTGCACTGCGAAGGACGTCTGTTTGGTAAGGCGCTTTCTCCAGGGCCTCCTCAACTAAGGACTCCCCTTCAGCTTCTTTAAATATCTTCAGAAGTTTTATAGCCAAGAGAACTTTAATATATTGGTTGTCAGGACTCAGTTCGATGGCCTGCTTCAAAGTTTCAAAAGGGAACTGCTTCTGTGGTTTGTCATTCAAACGGTACACTGCAATTGCCAGTCCAGAGGCAAATTCTGGGTTGTTGGGTTTCTCTTCCAGAGCCTTTTCAAAACATACCTTCGCCCTTTCATTATGCATCCCTCCACACTTTAACCATGTCCATCCTTCTTCACAGTCAATTTCCGGACACTCAATACTGTAAGGATTTGAAAACTTCTCACAGGTTTGTTTCACTTTGTCTGCATATCTCTGTGCTTCTGAGAACCTGCCCATGTGATAGTAGACCCAGGCATAGTTTCCCCATGTGACCAGACTTCTGATTTCTGCTTCATCAGCATGTTCTTGCTGGATTAACTCTTCAGCTTGCTGCAAGCATTCCAGGGCTGCCTCGTTTTGACCATCCAGGTGTTTTATATAGGCCAACAGATTGTACATAGTAGCTTTGAACTCAGTGTTTAAGAATTCAATCTGGTTACACACTCTGTCTTCTAGATCATCCGTAGCACTTTCTTCATTTAAGTTCCATGTGAAATGGCATTTCAGCTGAAGAAGGATTTTCTTCAGGGAATTCTTAGTGATCTCACTGTGGAGAAAATAATAAAGGTGGTTACTCTGATGTGCACCTGCCAAGCATTACATCCTAAGTCTTCTTAGGCAGACGAAGAGTCATTTTTCATTCACTTTCTAGACTGATCTTTATATAGCAATGGTCTGTGAGGGAACCCATAAAGCACATCCCTTACACTGTTTGAGCAGATACACAAGGGGGCTTCAAAACGTTTGTGGAAAATTGGAATGAAAACAGAATGGAATTTTCCATGGACTTTTTGAAGCCTCCTCATATAAAAGAGGAAGTCAGATGAATGAAAGGAGGGTGGAGTGGGATATGGCTATTGCACTTTAGTTATGTTTCAGTTCTCGCCTGTTCTGGGCAGACTTAAATAGCCACCCCCTGAACTTTGACTGGGCACTTTCTCTGTGTCCCTTTCTTAGTTGTTAGAGACACTAAGAAAGATAAAGGATATCCCAGCTTTCCCTGTTCCCTCAGGAGCACAAGAGCTGGTTAGAATGAGCCATGAAGAGATGTGAAAGCAGAGAGGTAAGCTTGCCAATATGTCATGTGATTTCATCCTTTTCCTTCTTCTTTTCCACAGTCGCCCCACCCCACCTCGCCAGTCATACACAGATCCCAGGAGACTTGGCTTAAGTCTGATTGAAATAGCCCTCCATCATGCCAGGACAGACCCCCAGAGAGAATGAATTTATTCTAAGAAACAAAAAAGACAAATTTGTGTTTGATGTTGCTGTTAAGTGCTGTGGAGTTGGTTCTGACTCATAGCAACCTTGTATAGGGTTGCTGAGGCTGGACACCTTCACAGGAACAGAAAGCTTTATATCTTTCTCCCGCAGAGCGGCTAGTGGACTCCAACTGCCGACCCTGGGGTTCACAGTCCAGTTTTTATCCTAATTAAGAAAGTCATTTGCCTTATTTAGTTAAATAAGTAACTTAAGTTCTAAAAGTGTGTTCTCACATTTCCATTTGCAAGGCTTGGGCATATTTTACAAAGTTTGAGTTTTTGTGCTCCACCTTTTATACCAATAGAATCCTGACTAGGCTGATTTTAAAACTGTTTTGAGTGTGTTAAAAGTAATCCAAACTCATCATAATAGGAACATAAGGTTTATTGTGAGCAGTTATTATAAGGAGGTAGGTTTTGTTCCAAAAAATATATATAAGCAAGTGGCTCCAAGAAGCTACGTATAATGAGGTTTATAAAGAGAAAAACAAAACCCAAACCTAACCCCTTGACACTGAGTCAGTTTCAAATCATAGAGACCCTGTATAGGGTTTCCTAGACTATAAATCTTTATGGAAGTAGATGGTTTCATCAGTCGGCCACAGAGCAGCTAGAGGATTTGAACTGCTGACTTTACAGCTAGGGAAACATAGACAATTATCTATCGTCTAATCTTTTTTTATCTTAACTTTTCCTTATGGATTGAGTAAAGCCTTTCAGAAAAGATCATCAATTTTACATTCAACAAATCATCTACCTCATTTCATTTCAATGAATGCAATCCCTTCAGTGTAACATCACCTATTCCACTTTCTTTCTGTGATTCTTGTTTCTTCTCTTCCTCCTCCTTTCCTAACCCTTGTGGAATTTTGTCCTTGGATAAATGCTGCCCATTTGCTCTTGAATGATTAACCATTCTATGGTGTGCATACCTCACTAGTTGTCCACCTTATCTACCTATTTACTGCTTGATTGAAGATTGAGTCATGAGGGTGAGTTCTGTTAGACCTTAAGAGTGACCAACGGTCATGGGCTCAGGTTCCTCTAGTCTCTTTTTGACCAGTAAGCCTGATATTTTTAAAAAATAATTTAGACTTTTGTTCCACATTTTCTCCCACTCTATCTAGGACCTTTTAATGCGATCCCTTTTGCGACAGGTGATAGTGGTAACCGGGCACCATCTAATTCTTCTTGTCTCAGAATCTTGGAGACTGATGTTCACGGGGTCCATTACTCCACTGGACTCTTTCCAGGCATCTTCAATTTTTTTTCCTTCTCAACAGGGAAAGACCGATCAATAGTTTTACCTTAGATGACTGGCTCCTGAGCTTTTAAAACCCCAGTTGTTGCTCACAAAAGTAGGATGTAGACTGTTGTCTTTTGTGGACTATGTTATGTCATTGGCTAATCTTAATGTGATTGACTAATCTCTGTTTCCCTCCCTTTACTGCAATCCACTGGTGTCAGGTTACTTCTGGCCTCCCTGCTAATAATCTGGCCCTCCATTCATTTACATCCAAGAAGACCTTTTGAGATTTAAATTAGGAGATGATGGGGGGTGGGGGTGGGGGTTCTAGCAGGCTAAAACAAATTTACTTTGCTATTGAATAGCCAATTTCTGGCAAGAATTTTGCAATTTGGGTCAGGCTTTTTACATTTCACATTTGGTTTCCTGAATTAGAAAACCTTACAACCAAAAGTAAGATGTCTGTTACTAATTTTCCTACTTAATAAGTGATTGTAAAAAGATTCAGAAATTCAAACTAGATACAGAAGAGAATGTGGAATGAGGGATAGTATTATTGATGTCACATGGATCTTGGCTAAAAGCAGAGAATACCAGAATATTTACTTGTGTTGACTATGCAAAGGCATTCAGCTGTGTGGGTCATAGTAAATATTACAGAGAAAGGGAATTCCAGAACATTTAAGTGTGCTCAATGAGCCCTGGTGGTGCAATGGGTTAAGTGTTGGACTGCTAACTGCGAAGTCCCCAGTTTAAACCTACCAGTTACTCAGCTTGAGAAAGATGAGGTTTACTGTCAAGACTTACAGTCTCGGAAGCCCTATGGAACAACTGTACTGTGCCCCATAGGTCACAAAAGGAATTGACTTGACAGCAGTGGCTTGGTTTTTTGGTTTTGGGTAATTGTGTTCCCGTGAAACCTGTCCTGTGTGTAGACCAAGAGGCAAAACTTGGAACAAAACAAGGGGATACAATGCGGCTTAAAGTCAGGAAAAGTGTGCACAAGAGTTGAATCCTGACTCATTAACACCCTGCGATATGCAGATGACACAACTTTGCTGAAAGTGAAGAGGACTTGAAGCATATATGAATGCAGATCAATGACTGCAGCCTTCAATACGGGTTACACCTCAACATAAAGAAACTAGTCCTCCCAAGTGGACCAATAAGCAACATCATGATACATGAGAAATGCTTTTATTTTACTTGGATCCACAATCAAAGCCAATAGAGGCAGCCTTAAAGCCTTCAAAAGATGTAGTGCCTTGGGTAAATCTTCCACAAAAGATCTCTTTAAAAATGTTCAAAAGCAAAGATGTGAATTTGAGGCCTAAGGTGAATGTGATCAAGACATAGCATTTTCAATTGCCTCATATGCATGCAAAAGGTGGACAGAGAATAAGGAAGACTGAAGAAAAATTGATACCTTTGAATTATGGTGTTGATGGAGAATATTGAGTATGTCATAGACTTCCAGAAGAGTGAACAAATATGATCTGGAAGAAGTATAGTTAGATACATCCAGAATGCCCTTAAGAAGGAAGAATGGTTAGACTTTGTCTTACATACTTTGGACATGTTATCAGAAAGGAGCAGTTCCTGGAGAAGGCCATCATGCTTGCTAAAGTAGAAAATCAGTGAAAAAGAAGACTCTCAGTGAGATGGACTGACACTTGATTGCAACAATGGACTCAAATATCCTGATTGTGAGGATATCACAGGACCAGGCACTGCTTCATTCTGTTGCACAAAGTTACTATCAGTAGGAAATGACTCTATGACATATAACAACAACGTCTCTCAGACATTCTAATGCAGCCAGTCTGGGGGTATGCTAAGGAATATGCATTTTTACAAATTCCCTGGAAATTCTGTAGCAGAAGTCCCTGTATGATATTTTGTGAAACAATTTTCTAGAGTAGAAATAGAAAGGCTTTTTATTATTATTATTTTTTAAATTTCTTTCTTTCTATTTATTTGTGGGAGATAATGTCATCTAAAAATGCCTAGCACTCATCTGTCAGTTTGAAGTACTGTGGTGGCTTGTGAGTTGCTGTGATTCTGGGTGGTATGCCATAGATATTTTAAATACCAGCAGGGTCACCCAAGGTGGACAGGTTTCAGATGAGCTTCCAAATGAAGACAGACTAGAAAGAAGGAGAGATGGACTACTTCCAAATATTTAGTCATTGAAAACCTTATGAATAGCAGTGGAACACTGTCAGCACCAGATTATTGAATATAGAAACATGAAGAAGAGCACCATATCATTTTCAGATATAGTGCCAGGAGATGGGCCACTAAAGTTGGATGACACCCAATATGACAGGGGAACAACTGCCTTCTCAAAGTAGAGCTGACAGTGATGATGCGAATGGAGTAAATCCTTTGGGACCTCCATTTGCTGATGGGGCACAACTCAAAATGAAGCAAAATAGCTGTAAACATCCATTAATAATTGGAACATGGAATATAAGAAGTATGAATCTAGGAAAAGTTTAAACTGTCAAAAATGAAATGGAACACATAAACATCTATATCCCAGGCATTAGTGAGCTGAAATGGAATTTTGAATATTGGCCATTTTGAATCTGACAATCACATAGTTTACTATGCTGAGAATGACAAATTGAAGAAGAATGGTGTGCATTTATCATCAAAAAGAGCATGTCAAGATCTGTCTAAAAGTACAATGCTGTCTGTGATAGACTAAATATTCATATACTTACAAGGAAGACCAGATAATGTTACTATTATTCAAATTTATGCACTAACCACTAAAGCCAATGATGATGATATTGAAGAATTTTACCAACTTCTTCAGTCTGAAATTAAGCAAACATGCAATCTAGATATATTGATAATTCCAGATAAGGCAAATAACCACAGGACATCTGGATTTGGATTATCCCTTTTACAGCTCTGGAAGTCACATCACCGAGCTTACATTTCCTCACCCTAAAACTGCCCAGAATGTTTTCCTGTATCCAAACTATAGGGAATTATGTCCTGGGAGATCCACCTTTTACCTTTTTTTGAGTTGTGGCAATGTAGGATAAGCACTGGACTGCTAAACTCAAGGTCAGTGATTCAAATCCTCCAGACATTCCTTTTGAACCCTATACAGGCTCACTGAGTTCAAACCAACTTGAGGGCACTTAACTTTAGGTATGATTCTGGTTACTTTAAGGATTGGGTTACCATCAGAGTGTTTCTCATTCTCCAAATAGGGACACTGAGAACTTTGCCCTTGCAGTCCCTCAGTCCCTGTCACTCTCTCTAATGATAGCATAACTGACAGCAGTATTGCCTATGTAAAGGCTTTTGACTGTGTAGACAATGACAAACTATGAATTGTGGGGATTGGTTTCACTAAGTTTGGCAAATCATGGGTTAAAAGAATGTAGCTTCTTGGAATGTTCTGTCCTGATAGTGTGTGTGAGAAAGAGAGCATGCTGACCTGAGAAGACAGGCTTTCAGTGTGTTTGTCAAGGATGTTTATGTAACTAGGAAGACCTAGTTAGGAGTGTCTGAGATCAAAACATTCCCAGTCATTTCTCTGTGCCCAGCTTTATCTAAGATTTTAATGTTATTACCTATGGTTTCCTAAAGCTTTTGAACTTTCCGCTTTGATAAATTCTAATAAATACGAGGAGAAGGAACAAGTCGGGAGGAGTTTTCTAACTCAGGAGAGCTCCTTTCCCCGAATCTTCTATGTTTTGAGTAGTGTATTCTTCCACTCATCATTTTCACAGGACAGTAAATGCAACAATGAATAACATTTGCAAATAATGGGTATTCCAGAACACTTCATTGTACTCTTGAGCAGCTTGTATATAGACCAGGAGACAATCATTCAAACAGAACAAGGGAACGCTGAATGGTTTAAAATTGGGAAAGATGCACACCAGGATTGTATGTATTCTTTCACCATACTTATTCAGTTTGTATGCTGAGTAAATAATCTGAGAAACTGTATTATATGAAAAAATGTGGCATCAGGATTGGAGAAAGACTCATTAACAACCTGCTATATGCAGATGACACAACTTTGCTTATTGAATGCAAAGAGGACTTAAAATACTTACTGATGACAATCAGTATGGGTTGCACCTCAATGTAAAGAAAAAAAAAAAGTCCTCACCACGGGAACAATATATAGCATCATGATAAATGGGGAAAAGATTGAAATTGATGAAGACTTTATTTTGCTTGGAGCCACAATCAACACTCATGGAAGTCAAGAAATCAAATGACCTATGACATTAGGCGAATCTGTTGCACAAGACCTCTTTAAAGTGTTCAAGGGCAAAGATCTCAGTTTGAGGACTAAGGTGTGCCTGGCTCAAGTCATGATATTCTCAGTTTCTTCCAATGCATGTGAAATTGGACAATGAATAAGGAAGACTGTTATAGAATCAATGCATTTGAATTATGGTGGTTGTGAAGAATATTAAAAGTATTAGAAGCCAGACTTTGTCTCTCATACTTTGGACTTGTTATCAGGGGTGAATAGTCAAAGGTGAAGGGTCAGCGTAAAAGAGGAAGACCCCCAAGGAGATGGGTTGACACAATGACACCAGCAAAGGGCCGAAACAAAACAATTGTGAGGTTGGTGCAGGACCAGGCAGTATTTTGTTATGTTGTGCATTGGGTCACTCTGAGTCGGAACCATTCAATGGTACCCAACAACAACTAGATAGATCATCATGTTGGCCTTTGTGTACAGAGACAGAGATGCCAAGCACTGGAATTAGACTATGGGGTCCATGACTCTTGTTACCTCTTGAACAAGTTAATCTGTCCTTCTCAACCCCATTATACTCATCTAGAAAAGGAGTCTACTGATGGAAATAATAAGTCATTCTTACTTCCTAATATCATAAGAGCTAACACCTGGAAAGTACTTAACAGTGTGCACTTCCTACGACTGAGTGATGGACACTTACCACCATGATCCATAACCCGTCTGTGCTACAGTTGGAAGTGCGCCTGCGCTTGTGTGGAGGGGGCTACCAAGTTCTTCTGTAAACAGACAGGGGAGGCTATTCAGCAGCCTGCAGGTGCCAGGTGGTTTCCCTCTTTGATCATTTTTAGCACTTCTGCCTATGTCTCTGTGTTTCTTGGAATCAGGGCACTTTGATGTGGTCTTCAATACAGTATAGAGAGCCCCCCGAAGCCTCCTCAGAGAAGACTCTGGACACACCCAGAGTCTATATTGCTGCAATGCCTATTTGGCAGTCTGATTACTAGGATTCTGGGTAAGGCCTGACTTTCTCCTCATCCCCACCAATGAAGTAACAACCGGCCCCACTTCAGGACCAGCAACCCATATAGAAAGGGTAAATGGAGACACCTGGCTGTGAACTCCTCTTATCCAACCCATCCTCAAATACTGCTTTGCAAAATATTTGGGAGCTCTTGAGCCTAGGGTCAGACAGCCAGTGTTCCCCACCACCAGTGGTCATTTGGATCCTCCCTGCCCAAGTATCTGAAATCTTTGGGTGGCATAAACAATTAAACAAACTTGACTACTGACAGAAAGTTTGTAGGGTTACCCACCAGAGACACCTTGGGTCAGAATGACTTTGCAATTCCCCCCCAACACATCACATCTTTGAAAATCCTGGGATGCACTGTGTGCTGCCATGAGTCAGAATTGTAACAATGGTAACTGTTGTTTCAGAACTGAAGCAGGAATAACAGGCAGCCACACTGATCTCTCCCCATAAATGTTCTGTGGGGAAGGCATCTTCTCTCAGTTCTCCCTCTCCCCGAGGTTCCGTCTGATGCCAGAATTCTAGCAGGCTAAAATGCATTTTTAAAAGCAATCAAGTATATAAGATTATGCTTTACATGAAACAAAATGCATGCATTTTATGTATAAAGCTTGATGAGTTTTGACACATGTAAATACCCACACAATCACCAACATCACTATCTTCTTATAAACGATTGCTATTACTCCCAAAGATTCCTTTATGTGTCCTCCTAGTTAATTCTACCCTATCACTGTCCTGAGGTATCCTACTGTCCCTCACTAGAGATCAGAGCTGTAGGTCAAGATCCTTTTTAGGAGAAACGATCTCTGCTGCTTTACTGCTATCATCACAGCAATCATAATACACTTGGAGCTTTGGTTTTGTTTCACATCAGAAATGGAAAATGTCCATTGGTAAGGATGCTTTCTTCCATGTCTCCCCTTGAAGTGATCAAATGGTTCAGGGCCTACTTTTCTTCTATGTTAGCTGTACTGTCTTTAACACAGTATCTACTGAAAAGAAATACTTCCTTTTAAAATAACAAGAAAAAAGCCTCTAGCTTAGTCCCTTTACATAAATAACAAGAGCAACAACAAATGCCCATGAGGAGTAATTCTCTTAGGTCCAGCTTTGAACAAGAAAATTTGTGCCCTAATACCTTTAACCACACCTTCTAACCCTCCCTCCCACCCCAGCTCTCAAGGACACTCGGTGAGTAGCTGTAGATGTTTGTTGTTGTTAAGTGCCATCAAGTCAGTTCCCACCCATAGTGACCCTATGCCGGGATTCCATGGAGTAGGTGGTGAGCTTGAACCATCAATGCTAGAGTTCAAACCAACTTTGCAGTCCAGCTCATTAACCCACAGCGCCACATAGGGAACCTGAATGTATACACCAGAAAGAGCTGCCAACTGATAAATGCCTGTTTATCAGTTGGCGACGGGGGAGAAGCTCAGCTCACAATTTGCATGCAAGAACAAACGTGGCTGTTCATTTGTATCTCACCTCATGATTGCGATGTACTTCTTTGCTGTTCTGCAGAGTTATATAGATCACGTCTGCCTCAACTAAATGCAGACGTGATCTATATAAAGGACAGATGAGGGCAGGAATCCTTCAGCTGGTGCTTTCTCCCTGCTTCTGCGTGGTTGCCTTTATGAAAAGGAAGTGAAACTGGAAAGTGAAACTGATTTTAAATCACTAGGATCTCTGTTGAGGAAGAAAAGAAAATCCAAGGCTGACGTAATGAAAAAAATAATGAAAGTCTGTATAAAATTAAAAACAGTTGATTATTGTAAAAGAATGTTTTGCAAAATGGGGAAACAGAGTCATGATATTCTTGAAAAGGTGCTCCAGAGAGTTTGTTCATTGTCAAAGGCTGATAAAGAGAAACAGAAGGGCACAGCTCAAATGTTTGTGCTTGCTTATTATTTGCAGAGCTTAGCCAAGGATTGGAGTTCTGGTGTGGCACTGCAGGTTAATGTGCTGGACTGCAAGGTCGGATTGAACCTCAAGGTCGGTGGTTCAAGCTTACCAGTCACTCCTTGGAAGCCCTATACAGGATTGTTATGAGGTGGAACGGAGTCGACTGCACGTAACAACAAAACACATGAGGATTTGAACAAGGTTATGGAAAAGTATAGGATTTTGTAAAGACAGAGGCACAAGTTAGAAAAAAAAAATTTTTTTTTTTGAGAAGGAGTGAAAGGAGTATGCTGACCATTAAAGTCACATGCTTTACTCTTGTACTATTTGAACTATCTTCTCTTTACATCGGCCATTTCTAACCACAAGCTCATGGTCTTAGAACTTTTGGACAGACACATTAGGTTAGGTATGATAGTTAAGGTTTTGTGTTGAATTGACTGGGCTAGGATTCTTCATGGTTTAGCATTAAGATGTAGTAGTTTCCTCCATGAAGATATCTAATATGATGTACTCATCTCCCAGGATGCTATATGATGTAATTATGCCCTGTGCTCCAAATTCTCCCTTCTGTGATGCTAATGAGGCCAGATGCAATCTACAGGATTGGGTTTAAGCCAATCTCTTTTGATATATAAAAGAGATCAAACAATCAAGTAGAGCTCAGAGGGACTTACTATCACCATGAAAGAAGAGCCGGGAGTGGAGTGTATCCTTTGGACCTCCAGCACCTGTATTGTGAAGCACCTAGAGTCAAGGAAACATTGATGCCAAGATACATGGAGATCTCCAAGGAATGCTGGGTGTACAGGTGCCTAAGGGAGACAAGACCTTTTCCCAGAGACAAAAAAAAAAAGAGAGAAAGTCTTCCTCTAGAGCCAACCTTCTGAATTTGGGCTTCTAGTCCCCTAAACTGCCAGAGAATAAATGTCTGCTTGCTAAAGTCATCCACTTGTGTATTTCTCCTATAGTAGTACTATAACTGAGGCAGTGGGTAAATCATACTTCTCTGTGGAACTGCTTGTTTGTAGGTCAAAGGTACAGTGGAACTTTTACAGAGTGACAGGCTGCTTCATATGACAGATGCTACATTTTAAACTGTAAAGTCTCTTAAGGTTAAATGGGATTTAACCTAGACTTTAGTCAAAAGTCTTGGTCATGTCAAGAGTTATAGTTTTTAGAATGATCTTCTGTAAGGCTGAGATCTGTGATGACTCAGTCATAGAACATTTTTAGAAAACGTAACTCTGAAACTAGTTTGAAAGAATGTTAAAACTTTCCCAGGAATCTGAGTATAAATCTAGGCTGGACCAGGAAGCTACATTTAAAATAATTTTGGGGAAACTTGGATGTAGGATTTCCTGAGACCATAATGAAAGACATTCAGAAATATTTTGTAAAGAGTAGTTTTGTCCAGAAAATGTACTTATGAAAGAGAACTTCCATCCAGATCTGGAGTTAATTCTGTCAGTTCAGCGTTTCGTTGCTCAGCTCTTCCCTACCACTCTACCTCTAAAATCAACGCTTTCACAACCCATAAACATTCATGACTCAATATTCGTTCTTCTTGAGCAAAGAAGGCAAGAGATAAATGTTTTCCCTGAGCTGAATGTTTACGTTGCTTAATTATAGGACAGTGGAATTTGAAACCCAAAACTTTCAGAAGTCTTTAGGTCAGAGAAAAGGAGACTTTAACTAACGGGTCAAACTTTTCCTCTCAGCCTGAATGCAATAGATATTTGGTTAATGAAAAATCACTTTCCAGTAGTATAAACTGTCCACTTATTCCTGGCACCCTGCTACCACCCCACCCCACCCCCGGCTACATTAAGAAATTAATACTTTCAAATTTGGGTACGTGTATACATCTAGATTTAGTCTAATTTTCTTCTGCATTTGGACTCTTTTTTTTTTTGCCAACTTGACAATAATAAGTGGTTACTGGGCCCTTGTGTTAATTGCCATTGAGTGAATTCTAATGCATGGTGATGCCATGTGTCTGTGTGCAGAGTAGAACTGCATTCTATAGGGTTTGGGAAGCAGTTTGTCAGGCTTTACTTCTAAGGTGGATTTGAGCTACTGACCTTTTGGTAAGCAGCCAAGCACTTAACCATTGCACTACGCAGGGACTCCCTGTTATTGGTTATAAGTATTTAAAGTCAGATAAAGGAGCTCTGGTAGCGTAGGGGTTAGGAATCAGGTTGCTAATCGTAAGATCAGCAGTTCGAAACTACCAGCTGTTCTGCCGGAGAAAGATGAGGCTTTCTGCTCAGTAAAGATTGACAGCCTCAGAAACCCTGTACAGGGTCACTATGAGTCGGAACCAACTCCACAGTACTTAACAACAACAACAAAGTGAGATAAGACGACATTTTCCTATCTATAACTCTACTCAGAAAATAGAATTAGGAATTTTTCCAACACATCTGTTAAGTGCAGAAGAAATCGCAGTTTTGAAAATGGTAGTAATAGGGACACAAAATTATGAAAACATATTTGTTGTTGTTGTTGTTATGTGCCGTAGAGTCGGTTCCGACTCATAGCGACCCTGTACAGGATTGCCGGGGCTGTAAATCTTTACGGGAGCAGAAAGCCTCATCTTTCTTCCGCGGAGCAGCTGGTAGTTTCAAACTGCTGGCCTTGCAGTTCGCAGGCCGATTTGTAACCACTACGTTACCAGAGCTCCTAGAAAACATATTTAGAGGTTAAAAAAAAAAAAAAAGAAAGAGATGAGTGAAAATCTTACTTTTAATTAACTGTAAAAGTTCGTGGAAAATACATAGTATGAAAAATGCATTTTATGTATGGAGTTCAACTTTTTCTGTGGCAAAATGAGCTCATAACTGACTTGTTATAACATCTGAACAGGATCTAGTTTGAAGTACTGAGAAGAATATGTCATCAATTAAAACAAAACCCCTATCAGAGCAACATGATTTTTACTAAACTTGAAGCAAGAACAACCATCACACTTATGATAAAGGTTGAATGGAAAAATAGTGAAGTCTTTGAATGCTGTATGAAAAGTTTATGGCGATAATACCTCAAAGCAACCAGCAGTTTACAAATGGATAACTCACTTTAAAAATGGTTGAGACAACATTGAAAATGAAGCCCGAGTAGCAAACCATCCACATCAATTTGGGAAGACAAAATAAGCTTCTTTATGTTCTAATTGAAGAGAACCAATGGTTAATGGTAGAAACCACAGCCAACACCATAAACATGTCAATTGGTTCAGCTTACCCAATTTGACTGAAAAATTAAAATTTAAAATTAAAGTTGGAAAAACTTTCCACTCCATGGGTGCCCAAAACTGTTGGGCCCAAATCAGCTGCAGACATAAGCAGAACTAGCAATGGTATTTTTCTAATCAAAGGGATCAAGATCTAAAGGATTTTTTGGAAGAATTCTAATAGGACATGAAATATGGTTTTACCTGAAGACAAAACACAATCAAAGTAATGGCTGCCAAGGAGTAGAAGTGGTACATTCAAAGCAAAAGTGACCTGGTCAAGAGAGCAAAGGTCATGGCAGTAGCTTTTTTGGATGCTCAAGGCATTTTGCTTGTTGAATTTGTGAAGGGCTAAAGAATGATAGCATCTGCTTAGTATGACAGTGTTTTGAAAAAGCCAAAGCTTTAGCAGAAAAATGCCCTGCAAAGCTTCACCATGACAGTGTTTCTCCTCATTCCTTTTACCTAACAAGGGTAATTTCATTAGAGTTTCCATGGAAAAATCATTCTGATGTCTCTTTGTTTCTTAATTTAAACAAATTTTAAAGGGCACCCATTTTTCTTCAGCTAATCATATAAAAAAGACTGCATGGACAGGATTGCATTCCCAGGATCCTCAGTTCCTTAAGGATGTCTAGTACCATTGCTAACAAATGTATCTTGACTTCGATGAAGCTTATGTTGAGAAACAAAATTAAACATTAAAATTTTTCTCTTTTAATTCTTTTGAAGTCCCCTTATATGTACATTTGGAACAAGGGTACTTTTTATTTTTAAAAAACAGCTTTTTTGAGATATAATTCATACACTATACAATTCATTCATTTAAAATGCACAATTTAATGAATTTCAGTATATTTCAAGTAATGCAACCATCATCACAACTTTAGAATGTCCTCATTATCCCCAAAAGAAACTCATGCCTCTTAGTCATTACTTCCCATTGCCCCCTCTCCCCCCATTTCTAGGCAAGTACCAATCTAGTTTCTGTATCTACTTGCCTACTATAGACATTTAACAGAAGTAGAATCATATAATATATGGTCCTTTATGTCTGGTTACTTTCACATAATGTTTTCAAGGTTCATCTATGTTGTAGCATATATCAGCACTTTCTTTCTTTTTTTTAACTTGTTATTGTGATTTGGGTAAAGGTTTACCAAGCAGATCAGTTTTCCACTCATAAAATTCATACACATTTTATTTCATCTCACTGATTGCCAACTCTACAATGTAGCATCACTTATTCCACTCCATCCTTGTGTTTCCTGTTTCCATTCCTCCTTCCTTCCTAACCTTCTCAACTTTGTCCTTAGGTAAATGCTTCCCTTTGGATCTCAAACAGTTGATTGTTCTGAGGTATACATACATCCTTACTATTATTCTCCTTAGAAGCCTGTCTAATGTTTGACTAAAAATTGAGTCTTGGGGGTAAATTCAATTCTAGATCTGAATGGTGATTAACGGTCATAGTCTCAGAGGTCCCATTAGTCTATATAAGACCAATAAACCTGATTTTTTTAGAACTTTGAATTTTGTTCCACATTTTGCTCCCACTCTGTCCAGGACCTTCTTATGTGATCCTTTTGTGAGGAGTTGGTAGTGATAGTCAGTCACCATCTAGTTCTTCTGGTCTCAGGATCCTGACACAACTGTTCAAGTGGCCATGTAATTGTTTCTGTGCACTGTCAGTTTTCATTACCCTTCTTTCCTCTGGAAAAGAAGTTCTGGTGTAATGCTGTTGGTTAATGTACTGGACTGCAAAGTTCGTTTGAATCTCAAGTTCGGCGGTTCCGCTCCTTGGAAACCCTGTGCAGGGTTGCTATGAGTTGGAACTGACTCGACAGCACTTTAACAACAACTGCCTCTGGAAAATGAGAGACTAGTTGTAGCATAGATGACCACTCACAAGATTTTAAGCCCCCAGTCACTGCTCACCAAAGATGTAGAATATTGTCTTTGTGAACTATGTTATCCCAGTTGACCTTGGTAGCCCCTGAGATTATTACCCTGATCACCAGGTCCAGTGACTCATTCCCTCAAGGTATTTGTTTACTGTGTTGTAGTGAATTATCTAATGTCTTCTAGCCAGAGTCTCTAACTCCTACCAAACAATGTTTCTGCCCCGCAGGGCCTGGGTAAGAGAAAGTGGGAGAAGATACTGATAGGATGACATGATTCAGTTGTGAATATTAACAGAGTTCATTGTAATTGTAAACATTAGAAACTGCAACATAAGTATAAAATGAACCATTTCAGCAGCAGAAGGGGTGGATCTCACTACCATAAAAGATCAAGAGCCAGGAATGGAGTGCATCCTCCGGACTGAGAGATCTCCACACATGGAACCTCCTCGACCCAGTGACAGAACGCTGTGATACCAGAGGAGTGGCAGAGTGGCAGCTGTAGCAGAACCAACAGCCAGAGCACCAGGCATAGCAATGGGGCTCCCAGCAAGTAAAGCTGAGTGATTTGGGGCTAGAAATTTGCTTGTAGAGTTGGATGCCTCCAGGCATTTAATTGGAGGAGCTAGAGTATTTGTTTGTGTGTGTTTTTGACTTATTTCATTTATGTCTTCCAGGTTCATCCATGGTACAAGGTGTTTCAAAGATTTGTTGTTGTTCTTAAACATCGTATAGTACTCCATTGTGTGTATATACCTTGCATAGTTTGTTTATCCATTCTTTGGATAAACATTGATGGGCATTTATGTTTCCATCTTTTTGCTATTGTGAATAGTGCTGCATTGAACATGGGTGTGCATACACCTATTTGTGGCATCACTTGTATTTTTCTAGGATATATACTAAGTAGAAATATATTGTTGAGTTGTATGGTATTTCATTTCCACCTTTTTGAGCAAGTCCGCAGAGAAGGACTGGTTCCTGGAAAAGGACATTGTGCTAGATAAAGTGAAGAGGGCTCAGCAAAAAGGAGGAAGACCCTCAAAGAGATGGATTGGCACCTCTCTCTTGCTGTATATTGTCTGCCTCTCTTTCCTCCTTCCCTCCTGCCTCAAACCATCAGAGAATGTTTCCTTTAGCTAGAAAATTTTGTTTATAGTTCATGTAAAATATCCATCCCTCATAAAACTGTTGAGGGAAAGTTACTATAAACAAAATCTACTCCTAACCTAAAAAAGCTGTCCTACAAAAGTAGAAGAGAAATAAATGTTTTACTAGTTAACAAATTTTCTAGCTAAATGAAAAAGTTGAAAATGAAATACCATACGATGACTGTCTACAGGGGACCAAAGAGGAAAGACAGAGTTACTTGGGGTTGGGGTCCATAAGCTTCTAATGAATCCTGCCTGAGATCCTTTACCGTTCTCCTGTCCTGTATTTAAATTATCTGAGGTGAGACCCCATGCTATGTTATGGATTGGCTTGTGCCCCTCTCCTCCCTCAAAATAAGTGTTGATATCTTAACCTGTGAAGGTAATCTCAATTGAGAAAAAGTTTTTCTTGTTATGCTAGCTAGTAATGACTTTTGAAATATTATAAAAAGCAAACTGACACAGAGAAGTACAAGTACAAATTAGAAAAAGATGGAGCTCTGGTAGCGTAGTGGCTACAAGTCAGGCTGCTAATCTCACAGTCAGCAGTTTGAAATTACCAGCGGTTCCATGGGAGAAAGATGAGACTTTCTGCTCCTTGAAAGATTTATAGCCTCAGAAACTCTATAGGGCAGCTATGAGTTGGAACCGACTGCATAACATATAACCACCAACACCACCACATGTGGAGATCATGAAGAGTCTAAGGAACATAGGTTTTGGAAACTGAGACAAATGTCTTCTCCCAGAATGGACAAACAAAGGAGCTTTTCTTAGAGTTGATGCTCTAAATTTGGACTTCTAGCTTCATACACTACGAGAAAATGAACCTCTGTTCTGTAAAGCCACCCTCTTATGGTATTTATGTTACAGCAGCAGTAGGAAACTAAGATAACCTGAGAATACGTCTTTTATGGTTGTACACATTCATACTGCACCTAAGGATTTTCATCAGATTCCCTTTTTGCTTGCTTGCCAGGAAGTGTAGATTAGTATCTGAGAGGCAATTATAGTTTAAATCATAAGGAAATTATAGTTTAATTATAGCTTAAATCATAAGCTGTTCTTCAAACTAAGTTATTCTTTTCTCCAAAACAGATGATGGGTAGTAGGGGGAAGGAATAGTGGAAAGAAGAAGGAAACAGGAAAATATAGTGTCTAGTTGGACTTCTGGTGTGGCATGGTGGGTTAATGTGCTGTATTGCAAAGTCAGTTTGAACCACAAGGTTGGTGGTTCAAGCTCACCAGCTGCTCCTCAGAAACCCTATACAGGGTCATTATGGATCGGAACCAACTTGACAGCACTTAACAACAGCAACAACAGTTGGAACTGATAGTTACCAGCTTGACATTCAGTGTTGATTGTACACTCGATTGGAATACCAACGGAAGCCTAAATTTGTGTTTATTACCAAGATTTTTAACACAGGCTTCCATTCCTATTAGATGTCTATTGAAAAATTGCAATGCCAAGTGGGATGAGACCCTGTGTGCAGAAGGAAGGAAGGAAGATAAAAGCAGAGCATGCCTCAAAATCTTCTCTCTCCAGAGACTTTGTCAGAACTGTATAAAGAAAGGAGCTACCATCAGAAGTTGATGAATCTGTTCACTGAGAACCCTGATGCTGTGAAAATAATTGTTACTATTAGAATCATGAACAAACTAGGGATGAGGGAAGTTTGCCATGACTGGTTTACAAGCTTTCATGGGTGTGCAGTTAAATGATATGAAGAAAATTAATCCATCATGTATGAAAGGGACAATAGCTAGAAGAGCCAGACAGGGAGTGGCTTGTGGTGCAATGAACGATGTAATGTCCCTTCTAGCCGCTGTCTTTGTAAACTTCCACCAAAGGACTTTTTCCTGATGGTCTGGGTAAGAGAAGGTGGAGGAAGATGCTGATGAATTATATGACTCAGTTGTAAGTGATGGTTAACAGGGATAACTGGGATTGATCAATTTTGTCATCCTGTTGGGTATAAAGTGAATCATCTTGGAAGCAGAAGAGAAGATCTCACTACCATCAAGGAAGAAGAACCAGGAGTAGAGCATGCTCTTTGGACTCTGAGATCCTTGTTCATTGAACCTCCTCAATTCAGGGACAGAAAGTGGTGACACCAGAGAAATGGCGGAAAAGGAGCAACAACAGAACCACGAGCCAGAGTATGAGACAGAGCAGTCAACTTCCTTGCCCATGAAACAAGAAGAACTGAATGACTTTGGGCAAAAGACTCACTTTTGGAGTGGGGTGCTTCCAGGCACCACTTTGGGGAGACAGATTTACTGAACCACGGAACTAGAGCCAAGAACCTTTGGGCTGAGATTTATAATGGAATGGAGTGCCCTGTAAGCATTTATCAGCAGCCCTAAAAGAGCTTCGCAACATTTCCCAGGTGGAGAGAGACCTGCTTGTTGGCATGACTGGGGAGAGGCTGTCCTGGTTGGTAGAACTGTGCTTTAAGCATTTTCTCATCCTGCATTGTGACCTGTTGACTTCCTCAATAAACCTAATTGTGATTCTGGTTTCTGAGTTCTATGTGACCATTGCAATGAATTGTCAAACCCAGCTCACTCGGGAGCATTGTGGAAGTGATGTTGTTGTTGTGTGTTGCCATCAAGTCGGTACTGACTCTCAGTGACCCTATGTACAACAGAATGAAACACTGCCTGGTCCCGGGCCAACCTCACTACTGTTGCCATGCTTGAGCCCATTGATGCTGCCACTTTGGCAATCCATCTTGCTGGGGGGATTCTTCTTTTTCTCTGACACTCCACCCTACCAAACATGATATCCTTCTCCAGTAACTGGTCCCTCCTGACAATATGTCTGAAGTATGAGAGACAAAGTGTGGTCATCCTGGCCTCCAAGGAGCACTCTGGTTGATAGTTGGCACAATTTTTGCACTTGGGCATTGGTGTGAGCACATTTGAGAACGTCTTTGGTAGGGTATGAGTACTCCCAAGGTGGGAATCAAGCTTCGAGAACAGCAAGACACATGGAAGCAGTTTTATGGCAGTGGACGTTGATGAAACCAGTTAAAAATGATGAGACCAAACTATGAAATCAACTCTGATCCATGGTGATCCTGCGTGTGCAGATGAGAACTGCTCCACAGGGTTTTCATGGCGGGAAGACTATGGAAACAGATTACCAGGCTTTATTTTGTTGTGCCACTGGGTACGTTTGAACTGCCAAACTTTTAGGTACTAGTCCAGCACAAACCAATTGTTCCTCTCAGGGACCCCAAACAGCAGACACAACCACATAATTCTGACAGACTTGTTATTAGCAACCATGACGTGAGACCCCTTCTGGGAGCTTGTTGTTTACCTGAGTGAGTGTATGAGGAGAATCAAATACCTGCAGTGGGGATGAGAAAGAGTCTAAGAATTACAAACCGTTACAGTTAAGGTGACACCATTTATTTTTCCAGGATGATGGGATTTAAGGAAATGTGTTACAGACATAATTTTATGTGTTGTTTCCCCAACATATTTATGAGGTTTCAGTCATCAAATAAATACTAAAGTACTATGCTATACATAAGAGCTGTGGTAGTGTAGTGGTTCTGAGTTGGGCTGCTGACCTCAAGGTCAGCAGGTAGAAACTACCAGCCGTTCTGCAGAAGAAAGCCGTTCTGCTCCCATAAAGATTTACAGCCTCAGAAACTCTATAAAGGGTTGCTGTGAGTTGGAACCAACTTAACAACACTTAACACCACCAAACAACATGTTATACATCTTTCTTTCACTTATTTTACTTTTTCTTATTTTAGAATTTTGTTTCAGCTAGAGTTTAGGTAGAATGACATGCAATCACAGGATTACATACACCTTCTTTAGCACACTACAGGTTGCCAGTGATTAGTGTACCTGCCCATCTTACCTTCTAAACAAATTCAAGTCTTGAATTCCTATGACCATAAATTCTTTTTTTGTTTTATTTAGTGGCTTTGACTTTTGACCAGTGTGGGCAAATCAGAGCCAATTTATACCCAGTGTAGCATTACTGTTATCAGTAGTCAGTCTGAAAGACTTCAAACAAAATTTAGATAAGCCCAAACACCTTGTTATGCTTCATCACATTTACTGTATCAAAACAATGACTTCTGACCTATGCACACTGATGATATTAAGCATATTTAACAATATTTTAAATACAGAAAATAATGTGAAAGATAATATCAAAGTTAAGGTAACAGAAATTGATGATTAATAAAAATATGGAATTTTATATAATGTTTTAATAGCTCAAGACAAAATACGAACATGCTTTAAAATTTAAACTAACTTGAACAGGCAAACATTTTGTAACTCAGGTGACTGATAGTGTCACGCTGGTTCGTGTGACTCTTTTTAGGTTCAGGCCAACCCTGATGTGAGCGTAGGCCCAATTGCACCAAATGCAACAGGAATTCTGTGAAGATTTTTAGTGTTACATGAAGTGTCTATACCATTTATTACACACCATTTCTAGTGAGGAGGAAAAAACAACAATCCTCAATTATCCATGAATTTCCCAAGTCCTTTCACCACTTCCTCCATTACCAAGATATCCTCTGTCATCTCAAACCTGGGTTCATCAAAGCAAGTTTCCTCCTACAGAGAAATGTTCCTAGTAGTGGCTGAGAAAACACAAAGTTCCTCATATGATTAGGGTCGACAATGACAGAACAGCATCCTTCTCTCTTTCTTTGTCTCCTTTGCTTACTCTTTCCCTACCCCACGGTTTCAGTGAGGATCCCTGGTGACACACTGTGTCCACACAAGGTTTTAAGAAATGTGTTTTGGCCTCTAAACTATTGTGAAGAATCCCCTTTAATTCTTCACATGGACAGTCTGGAGGTGAAAACTCCCTAGGCCACCTGAAAACCGCATACTGTGGTTGCCTGCTTCCATTGCATCACCTAGACATGTCCTTTGTAGATCTGACCTTCTCTGGGCTTCCTTTTTCTCCAACTATGTTGCCATTTCAGTTGATAGGACAATTGCACGCATGCTTGTAGGACACTGTAGATGGAAGATTGGCTGGGGACGGTGGGGGGAAGGAAGCAGTTACTGAGATCGCCCCAGGTTCTGCTCCTCCAGTCTTTTGATGGACACAGCACACCCAACAATCTTGTACAGAATCTAAAATGACTCTAAGAATGGAAAAGCATTTCAAAACTGGACCATAAAGGTATAGAGCTGATGGAGCCGGCTGCTTTCTATTCATCTATGACTAAGCCCAAAGCATAACAACACTAATGATATGTGGCTAAGGGAATGTGAGAACAAATTGCACTCAAAGGTCCAGTTGAGACAGACCCTCAGAAACTTCTGGAGACCTCCATATAATCCAGCAATTCAAGAGTTAATACCTTGTGCAGCAGAGGTTCTCCATACCCACTGTGTGCTTCAGTCTATGTTAAATATTTGAATATCCCCTTGGTGGAGGTGTTTTGCCCCTTGCCGCATAGACTCTGTTACTCTATTCCTCATTCCTTGCCTCAGCTATAGAAGCTGAAGGGAGGAGGCTGGTGGAGTCCAAACTCTTCTCACATTCTTTATCTGCTGGCTGCATTTCTCTGTCCAACTCAAGGACCTCCAAGAGACGCAAAGCCTCAGAATCATTACTGTTTCGAGCTAACCGCATTTTAGCAATTCTTTGCAGCTTGCTTTTAATTTTTTCTTTTGGCTTTGATCTCTGGTTTATTTTCATGCCCTCTATAAAATGCTGGATGGCCTTTTCTTCACATTGCATTTGATACAGCTGAAAGTTGCCGTATCGCAGATGCAGCAGCTGTTTCACCACAGGATTAAGCTCTTTGCTGAATTCTTTTTGGAAGTAATAATCTGCTTCCTCATACTGATTGGCTTGAGCACAGAGGCTGGCAAGGTAAGAGTAGATATTGGGTAGATTCGTATTGAGTGATTCTGCTTTCTTTAAATGAATCATGGCTTGTTCTATTACTTCCAGTAACTTCTCTTTTTTCCCATACCTTTCATTCTGTATTTGGAGGACTTTTGTCTTGTAGCAGCACCCAGTGTAGTAATGAACGTAGGCATTGTTTGGCAAACTTTCTAAAACCTTTCTAAGTATTTCTATAGCTTTGTCCAGGGCACCTTTTCTTCGATAAAAGTTTGCAGCGCTGCGAAGCACATCTGTTGCACATGGGACTTTCTCTAAGGCTTCTTCAACTAAACGTTCTCCTTCATCCTCTTCATTCATGTCTTGGAGTTTTTGGGCCAGGAGAACTTTAGCGTACTGATTGTCAGGATTCAGCCCAATGGCTTGTTTCAGAGAGTCAACGGAGTTCTGCTTAGGTGACCAGGTATCCAAACGGTAGCTCACAATCGCCAGTCCAGAGGTGAATTCCGGGTTCTTTGGTTTCTTTTCCAGAGCTTTCTCAAAACACACCTTAGCTCTTTCATTAAACTGTCCTCCAAACTTCAACCGTGTCCACCCTTCCTCACAGTCTATCTCAGGACTTTCAATTCTATACGGGCTGGAAAACTTCTTGCAGACGTGTCTCACCTTGTTGACATAAATCTGAGCTTCGAAAAGTCTGCCCATGTGATAGTAGACCCAGGCATAGTTTCCCCAGGTGATCAGACTTCTGATTTCTGCTTGGCTAGAATGATCTCTCTGAATGAATTCTTCAGCTTGCTGTAAATATTCCAGGGCGACTTCGTTTTGGCCTCGTAGGTGTTTTATGTAGGCCAGTATGTTGCATGTTGTGGCTCTGAATTCACTGTTCTCAAACTCAGTCTGGTTACATATTCTGTCTTCAAAATCATCCAAGGAATTTTCTTCCTTTAACAAATTCCAGGTGAAATGACATTTCAGTTGTTGTAGACTGATCTCCAAGGAATTCCTGGTGATCTCACTGTAGGGAAATTGGAGAGATGGACACTTTAACATTGCACAGATTCATCAGATAAGAAATGTGGATTGCAAATACAGATGTCCTCCCCCTAAAGAATGCCAACTATCCCAATCTAAAAAGAATAGATTCCCCCCACCCCGCACCCCATACCCTGCCTATGGAGTCCTGGTGTGGTGCTGTAGGATAGTTTGAACCTGTAAGGTCAGTTTGAACCACAAGGTTGACTGTAGAAACTCACCAGCTACTCCTCAGAAACCCTAGAAATGGTCACTATGAGTCAGAACTGACTGGACAGCACTTAACAACAACAACAACCCTGCCTATGTGTTAAATGCATGGTGAAGCCGGAATTTAATGACTGTGGAGGGTGAAAGAATTAGGGAATAGCAGTGGGTAGTGTTTTCTACACTGGAGCTGTTGTTGTTGTTGTGATGTGCCGTGGAGTCGGTTCAACTCATATTGACCCTGTATAGGGTTTCCGAGACTATAAATCTTTACGGGAGCAGAATGCTTCATCTGTCTCCCGCGGAACAGCTGGTCGTTTCAAACTGCTGACCCTGAGGTTCGCAGCCCAATTCATAACCACTACACTAAGCTTTATGTCCCTGAATAAGGCAGTTTTTGTTAAAAGCTTCAGCCCTCAGCTTTTGGCTTCTGAAGGCCTTTGCAGAGATTGCCAAATCTATGATTTCAGTAGAAGTTTCATTTTATTTATGTAGTTTCTAAGAAGCAAAGATATTTGATAACTTTTTAAAAAATTATTTGCTTCTATACATGAATAAGTAAAAAAGTATTGCTATAAAATCATCTGAACTTTTATTAAGCATAAATATCAAAATGTGAAACTATTGTTTCTCGGCATATCCTCCATCTTGGTCTATACACTTCTGAAGGCAGTGTTTCCATCTCTCTCTTCTCCAAAGAATTCTCCACTCTTCAATTTGTACCACATCAAAAAGTCTGTTTTGGCATCCTTGAGGGACTAGAATCGTATTCCTTTTAAATGTTCTTTGGATTCTGGGCACAAAAAGAAATCCTTTCAGGCAAGATGAGGGTTACAGGTTAGATGGCATAAAGTTTCCCAAAGAAATTCTCAAAGAAGGAGCAAGTGAATTGTCATGATGGAAAGAAATTTCTCAGTGTAAATTTGCTGACCTTTTTCAGATCAATGTAGTTTTCAGTTTATTTATAATTTCTTCATAATAAACTGCCATTATCATCCTGTGCCCTTTGAGAACATTACCTTTTTGGAATTCCAAAACACAGTTGCCATTACTTGAACTGATCTCTCTGCCTTGAATTTAACTGGTCCCGCAGATCCCCTGGGAAGCTATTACTGCAAGCCATCCACTGCTCACAGAGATGTTTGGGACAAACCTGTGCGTATATGAACTGGGACTCTACTAGCAATACTTTTTACATACCTTTGTATATTAAAAATTTTAGCTTTAAACGTTTAGTTTTAAATGTGTTTATTTCTCTGAAATGGAACCATTTTATCTTTTGTATTTTTAATGTCTTATTGTTAAGTGCCATTGAGTCAGTTCCGACTCTTAGCGACCCTGTATAGGGTTTCCAAGAAGTGGCTGGTGAGTTTGAACCAACGACTTTGTGTTTAGTAATCTAGTGCTTATCCTGAAGCGCCACATTGGGACTCCTTTAATGTCTTAGTTCTTTTTATGTAGCCTTTTAAAATCTTATCACTATCTATTTCCTGACTAATTTTTTTACATATCCTTAATTAATCATGTTAGTCCATACAAACTTTTTAAACTTTAAAAAATTGATTTTTTGTTTTTTCTCTTTATGTTGACCTTTATTATCTCTCTTTTTTTTTCAGTTGAAATTTTTGTATTGTAACCTTTAAAATCTATGTTCTAACCATCCTTAGTTTTTACTCAGTTCCCCTGCTTTCATATTGTTTTGGTCTCAGAGTGGAGGTATGGATTCAAAATCCCACTTGTAACTTTCAACTGTTTACCTCAGTTGTTTAACTCTTGTGTTTAACTGTTTAACTTTACCTCTTAACTGTTTTATTAATACATATGTTATCCATGCTTTTGTTTAAGAATAAAATGCAATCATTTTGTTGTGTGGTACTATAGGATAAGCACTGGACTGCTAACAGCAAGGTCAGTGGTTCAAACCCACTAGCTGCTCCTTAGAAACCCTATACAGAGTCTCTAGGAGTCAGGGGTGACAGTTGGTACTTAGCAACAACACTTCCAAACTGGGGAGTGCTGTGGCTCTGTAGACTAAGCACTGGACTGTGAACCATAAACTCACTGGTTTAAGCCCACCAGTTGCTCTGTGAGAGAAAGATGGGGTAAAGATGTTGTTGTTATTGTTAAGTGCCTTCAATTAGATTCTGATTCATAGCCACCCTGCATAGGGTTT
Organism: Chrysochloris asiatica; assembly: GCF_000296735.1. Taxonomy (NCBI): domain Eukaryota; kingdom Metazoa; phylum Chordata; class Mammalia; order Afrosoricida; family Chrysochloridae; genus Chrysochloris; species Chrysochloris asiatica. The sequence goes on along the minus strand of NW_006408521.1, from coordinate 13,870,887 downwards.
CTGAGGACTGAATAGTGAGTTTGAACACCTACCACTGTGGTAAGCCATCCAGTGTGCCAGTGATTATTCTAAAGTATGCATCGGAACCAACTGACGACATTTAACAACAAACAACTTCTAAACTTGTCATTTCTAATCTTAACACATCTCATTAACTTGGTTTAGTATTAATTTTGCATTTGTTGTTGGGATTTTCTTTGGAAATTATTACTGTATTTCTCCTCTGGTTCGCATTTACAGCAGCAGGAGAGAGGTGTGATTTACAGCAGGTTCACAAGCTCGTTTTCTTATGGGAAGAGCCCCTTTCCTTTAGGTGGAACGTTCCTGAAATGATTTTCCATTCCCTTCCATGCTGGTCCTCCAAGTAAATGAATATGCAGCAGACAAAAAACAGCAGAGAGAGCACACATGAACAAAACCCCTGCTCTCAATAACCTGAGAGATGGTTGGATTCAAAAGCACCCCATGCCCAAAATATTTCTCCACATTTGCCTATGTATAGTTTGTTGCTGTCTTGTACTGTTAAAATTGGTTCTGATTCATAGTGCCCCTGTCAGGGTTTCCAAGGAGCAGCTGGTGAGTTTGAACTGCAGATCTTACAATTAGCAGTCCAGTGCTTATCCTACAGTGCCACACCTGGACCCCTGCCTATGTATTGGAGTCCCTGAAATGTTTTTTTCATGACTTAAACTTTTTTTTTCATGGTTTGGCACTGCAGGATAATGCACTGACTGCAAAGTCGGTGGTTCAAACCCACCAGCGGTTCCACTGTTCACCAGGCATGGAACTAAAGCTATTACCACAGTGTACATCTTCAGGAACCAATCTCTTGGAGGGGTTGAGCCCAGAAATCTGTCTGTAACAAGCTCTCAAGCTGATTCTTATGCAGCTCAAGTTGGAAGGCTACTGTTTTAGAGTCCAAGCGCCAAGTCCAGTGAAAGTACCTACCAGGGTTGGATTACCCAATAAGCTAGGTACACATGGGTTTAAATGTGTTTACTTACTAATCTGCAATTTCACTTGTTTCCACCACATTATGTAAAATTGTACACTGTTGTTGTTGTTAAGTGCTGTTGAGTTGGTTCGGACTCATAGTGACCCTATATAGGGTTTCCAAGGAGTGGCAGAGCATATATGTTGAGTCTGTAACATTAGGGGAAAGATTCTAAGGCAAGATCATGTTAAAATATAAAGAAATAGGTACACAGGCTCTCGAGATTCTGGGTGACTATACACACACACATTGTAAATATCTTAGATCTTTTTTTCCTATGAGACAGGCATGCAAACTAGCTGGGGTAAACAAACAAACAACAGCAACAGTTTAAGAAGGCAATGCGGACTCTAGGAAGTGATCTCTGGAGCTGGTATTCCTGGATCTTTAAGCCCCCAAGTCTTAGCCTCAGGCAACCAGATCTGGTCATCCCAACCCTCAAACTGGAAAAAGTAGAGTGTTCCCTTACTGCTCTCTGAGCTAACACTTCCTCCCTCTCCAGGGCAGTCTTCTGTTTCTGGGAAACTTAAGGAGCCTTCTGTGGGCATGAATCGCTCTGAGCACTCAATCTCCAATTCACACTCCAGACAGGAGAACTCTAGCCAATCATTAGAAAGTGGAGGTAAAAACATTTCTGTGAGTTTGCCAGCTCTAATGCCATTGTGAGAGGATTGAGTGCTTTAAAGTTAAAATTCACCTTGTCATAAACTAGTCTTGTTGTACTGAGTCCATCTTTAACAACATCGGCTGAAAATAAATCTTTTGTTAAATACTAATTTTATTATAATTCACTGACTTAATAATCTTTTCAAATAAAATATAAAAGAAGAGCAGCCAATAAGACTAATTTCCCCAAACCCATCTTTAAATCAGCTACCTGCCTATTTATACCCAAATGTGATTCTCTGCTTCCCCTCCCTGTCTTTCCTGCCAAACTTGCTCTCAGCAACTCCTTGTAGAGACACCCTTAGGAAACTTGACTCAGGAAGTTGCCTTCAGTGGGACATTGCTGCCCAGGATTTGCATTCAACAAGTCTGAGTGAACACCGAACACCAAGGAGAATCTTTACCTCATGATCGCTGTTCGCTTTCCAGCTCTTCTGAGAAACTGAAGATGCTGTGCTCTGTAGAAGCCTTCTTCTTCCTACAATAAATTCTGAAGAGACCTATATATGAAGATACCAGTTTGCTTCTTTTCCTTGCTTCCTAATTGGCTTTACAAAAATGAAAATGAAACTGGAAAGTGAAACTGATTTGAATCTAGCCAGATCCTTGCTGAAGGAAAAGGAATCTGGAATAAGAACCACAATCAGTAGAGAGCCCCAGCTCCGCACACCGAACCCAAAAAAGTCTTTGTGAATTGAATAGATGTTCTGGGTCAGTAGCCATCAACGGAGTCCATCTCAGAGAAGGATACATTTATACCCAGGCTTCCTTATTACAATGCTAACCCCCCTTAATGACCCACAGGACACAGTTAGGAATAGTTTCATGATCTCCAGGAGGGCAGGGACTTTGCATCTGTTTTGTTCAACTGCTTAATCTTCAATCCCTGCAAAAATAGCTGGTACATAACAGACATTCAAAACCTAGTTGCTAAATAAATGAATACATGATTAGAACCATGGCTCTGTTCATATGTTGTGAGACTGTAGGCAAATTATTAAAATGTCCCTGTGCTATATTTTCTGCCTCTGTGAAATGGGGATAATACTACTAACTCATAAAGGTGTTGTGAGGACTAAATGAGTTAATACATGAAATCTACTTAGAGTAGGAGTTCTGGTGCAGCGCTGTAGGATAAACACTGGACTGTAAGGTCCATTTGAATTACAAGGTTGATGAAATCGCAAGTTCTTTGGGAACCCTATACAGGGTCGTTATGAGTCCAAACCTATTCTATGGCATTTAACAACAACAACAAGGGAAAAAAGGCAACAGCGCCGGATGTGTTTGTGTTAAGGAAAATACGTAGAAACATTCTGCATCTTAAAAGTGTCCAACTAGCAAAATTCAGATAACTGAGGCAGGTTATTTAGTCTTGGAGAAACTGTTTACCTTAGATACTTCTGGCTAGGACAGGTTTAAGCAAAGGCTGTGCTTCTTAAAAATCCTACCCACTTTATTTATAAAACTGAGCTAAGTTTTCTTGGGGAGCATGGTGGTTCTCTACGTTAAGCACTATGCTGCGAACCACAAGTTGCTCTGCGGGAGAAAGATAAAGTTATCAGCTTCCACAAAGATGTACACCCTGGAAACCCTACACAGGGTTGCTCTGAGTCACAACCGACTTGATAGCACTTATCAACAACCATAAACCTTCTTAGTCGGGAACTCCTACCTTTAGTTACCGCTTAAGAGGTACACAAGTTCTAGAATTTAGATGAACCCCAAATAAGACAGCTGACCTGAAAACCAAGTTTGTTATTTATTTACAGAAATATATGTTAGGAATATAAGAAGTGCTGAAATAGTAAGCTAGGAACACAGGGTTTCATTTTAAAATTTGGATTCAAAGAAATTATTGGATAGAAATATTTAAATCTTATTAATCAAGGTACTGTCTGAGCTGAAGCAAGGAGAAAGCTAGGGCTCATTGTCACTGTTTTGAAGTATCTTGTTGTTGTTGTTAAGTGCCGTCGAGACAATTCCAACCCATAGCGACCCTGTAGAGTGTTTCCGAGGAGCAGCTGGTGAGCTTGAATCACCGACCTTGCAGTTTAAATGGCTTTGCTGTCTGACGTATTAGCCCACAGCGCCACACCAGGACGCCTCGTTGTTGTTGTTATGTGCTGTGGTGTCGGTTCCGACTCATAGTGACCCTATACAGAGTTTCCGAGGCTGTAAATCTTTACGGGAGCAGAACGCCCCATCTTTCTCCCACAGAACCACTGGTAGTTTCGAACTGCTGACCTTGCGGTTCCCATCCCGATTCGTAACTCCTACGCTACCAGAGCTCTAGAGCTTGAAGTATCTGGAGGTACTAAATTACTGTCTAGATATCAGCATGACTAATGTCGGTGTGTAAGGAGCTCTGGTAACGTAGGAGTTACCAGTTGGGCTGCCAACTGCAAGGCCAGCAGTTGGAAACTACCAGCGGTTCTGCGGGAGAAAGATGAGGCTTTCTGCTCCCGTAAAGATTTACAGCCTCGGAAACCCTGTACAGGGTCACTATGAGTCGGAACCGACTCCACAGTACTTAACAACAACAATGTCGGTCTGGTTACGAATTGGGCTGTGAACCGCAAGATCAGTAGTTCGAAACTACCAGCGGTTCCACGGGAGAAAGATGAGGCGTTCTGCTCCGGTAAAGATTTACAGCCTCGGAAACCCTGTGCAGGGTCACTATGAGTTGGAACTGACTCGAAGGCACTTAACAACAACAACAACAACTACAGTTACCATGGTGGTGGTGATGGTGGGAAGTATGAACTGATTGGACAACTGAGTAAGTGTGAGAATATGTGTTGTGGTTGCAAAACAGAAACTGAAAAGGGAAACCTTATCTACTTGAAATATTTCTATTTGAAGAAAAATGAAACAGTAAGAGTTCTAATTCTCTGCTACAATGATTTGTGTATCTGTGTTCTAGAATCTAGGACATAGGGCAAGGACTGCCTTTGTTTTAGCCTAGACTAACGGAAGGAGCTCTGGTAGCGTAGTGGTTACGAATCGGGCTGCGAACCTTAAGTTCAGTGGTTCGAAACTACCAGCCGCTCCGCGGGAGAAAGATGAGGCTTTCTACTCCCGTAAGGATTTACACCCTCGGAAACCCTGTACAGGGTCGCTATGGGTCGGCTCCGACTCGAAGGCACTTAACAACAACAACGGAAGGGCTAAGGAGCTCTGGTAGCGTAGTGGTTACGAATTGGGCTGCGAATCTCAGAGTCAGGAGTTTGAAACTACCAGGCGCTCCGCAGGAGAAAGATGAGGCTTTCTGCTCCGGAAAAGATTTACAGCCTCAGAAACCCTGTACAGGGCCGCTATGAGTCGGAACCGATTCCACGGCACAAAAGCAACAAGGGAAGGGCTATGCTTGATGTTACCAAATAAATGATATTATCTTGAGTAGCTACATCAACTACTCAGTGGTTTTCAGTGGCTATCACCGTGCGGTCTTTTTACCAGCAGCGTTAGCCTGCTTCTGATGGTGCGTTCTCAGGTCCGGATGGAGTCAGAAACTCCAGGGGTAGGAACTAGTCATCTGTATGTTAGTAAATCTTCCAGATAATTCTGACGCATACTATAATTTGAGATCTATGTAATATTTTGACTGCAAGTGAAAATATTTTTGGTGGTAGTTGTGGTGGTGGTGGTGTGCCGTGGAGTCGGTTCCGACTCATAGCAACCCTACATAGGGTTTCCAAGGCTGTAAATTTTTACCGGAGCAGGAAGCCTCATCTTTCACCTGCAGAACAGATGATAGTTTCGAATTGCTGAACTTGAGGCTAGAAGCCTGTCTTGTAACCACTACGATCGATACTTTAGCTACATAAAATAATAAGGGGGCTTCAAAAACTTCTTAGAAAAACTTCATTATCTTTTAATTCTATTTCCCAAAAACTTTTTGAAGCCCCCCCCCTCTTTTTGAGGTTTAAAAAATATTGACTATTTTTGCTTTGTGTCTTTCTAGAAAATATTTGACTAAATCTTTATCCACCTACCTGCAACTTCAAAGGCGTTCACATTAGAGGATCTCAGGTATCCCAGTTGGCTCTCTTGATCTCCACAATGGACTATAATTTGATAATAATGTAACATTCCCACCCTCACTGATTCAAAGACATTGTTAAGTGCTGTCCATTTGGTTCTGACTCAATTGCAAGCCTGTACAGGGTTTTTGAGGCTTTTAAATCTTTGTGGGAGCAGAAAGTCTCGTCTTTTTCCCACAGAGCTGTTAGTGGGCTTGAACTGCCAACCTTGTGGTTCACAGTCCAGTGCTTATCTTATGGAGCCATCATGCTCCCTATTCAAAGACAGATATATGCTTAAAATCATCCCTTTTAAAGAACCTCTGCAAAGTTGAGTTACTAAAACAGCTTCTTATTTGAAAAAATGGCATTGCGGAACATCCAGCTTCTAATTTCAAGAAAAGGAGAAAGAATCAAGATCTTCATTTCTGACACTAACAATCCTTCCCATGGCCCTCTCTACTTCCCTCCCATGGCCTTCTCTGCTAGGTTTGATCATTTGATACAGTGGCCACATGAAAGTCACAGACCATTATGGAATTTATTAGGTAAGTCACATTACAATTCAGGTCAGAAATGCTCAGGATACAGTTATTCCATCAAGACCTTCTTTTCAGCCATGCCTCTATCTGGCCTTGGCCTCTCAACTTGGCCTCTGTCCTTCTCAGGGAAGTGTTACAAAGGTCTTTTTAGTTCTGCTGATGAAGTGCCCAGAGGCACCAGTAAGCCACCTGCTGGAAGGCACTCAGCTTTCTCATTGGCTGTCTTGTGCTTTTCTCTTGGTTTTGTTGCTTCCGCTGCTTCTTGCTATCGTTCACTGTTTTCTGTCTTCTGGACACAATAGGTTTCCAGCGTAAGGATCATTAACCTAAGGACACTCCTGGCTCTCCTTTCTTGGAGGTGTGAGGCCCATCTTTCTGCCTCTGCAATGGCTCATTTTAAGGTTAGTGGGATGGCAAGACTGACCAATCCCCTTGTTAGGGTTCTACACATCTATCTGTATGGTCCCACCCCCACAAGGGAGACATACACCTTATTTACATTTTTAGCAAGCTATCCAATCCCTTTTCTGGGACACTGTACCTCACATGCACATAGGCTTACCCGGTCATTTGGAGTCTTGGTGTAGTACTGTAGGATAAGCACTGGACTGCTAACTGAAAGGTCAGCAGTTCAAACCCACCAACCGCCTACTTGAAACCCTGTAAGAGGTTGTTGCTATGAGTCGGAATTGACTTAAAGGCACTTAACAACAACAACAACAACCGATCATTTGGTGGGAGTTACAATGACTATGGAGTCCTGATGTGGCACTGTAGGATAAGCACTGGACTGCTAATGTATTCAAACCCACCAGCTGCTCCTTAGACACCCTATACAAGGTTGCTCTGAGTCAGAACTGACACACTGGAACTTCACAACAACACAATGACTATATGTAAAAGAGCCATATTGTGTAACTTATGTTGTTGTTGTTGTTAAGTGCCATGGAGTCGGTTCCGACTCATAGCGACCCTACGCAGGGTTTCCGAGGCTGTAAATCTTTACGGGAGCAGATCGCCTCATCTTTCTCCCGCGTGTGTAACTTATAGCACTGTGCCATTCCTTTGAACAATGTTAGCATACTGTGCTCACTCTTCTGCATCCTTTTTTATTTCTTTAAGACCTCATACACACTAAGCATGCTCTCTACCACTGAGCTACTATAGGAGTTTGTGAACTTCTTTCAAAGGTTTACCACCTTTTACATGTAAGTCTGTGGTTCTGGAAGTTGACCCAGTTGATAATATGTTGTTGTTGTTGTTATGTGCCGTGGAGTCGGAACCGACTCATAGCGACCCTGTACAGGGTTTCCGAGGGTGTAAATCTTTACGGGAGTAGAAAGCCTCATCTTTCTCCCGCGGAGCAGCTGGTAGTTTCGAACTGCTGACCTTGCGGTTTACAGCCCGATTCGTAACCACTACGCTACCAGAGTTGATAATATACGTAGGCAAAATTTCCCCAGGTGACAAAAGTTCTGATTTTTGCTATGTAGGCCTTCTGTAGGATGAACTCTTTGCTTGCTCTAAGCATTCCAGATCTGCCTTGATATAGGAAAATATAGGTGTTTGATATAGGCAAATAAGTTATACAGGATTGCTTTGAATTCAGTGTTTAGAAACTCAACTTGCTCACACTGTTTACTAAATTACCTATGGAGCATTCTTCATCATATAAATTCCAGAAAAAATGATACTTTAATTGTGACAAGATATTTTCTAATAAATGTTTGGTAATTTCATTGTAGGGTGTGTCATAGAGCAAAATGGCTGAGTCTGGTTAAAAGTACAAGTATAGAGCTTTTATTGAGGGGCAAATTGGGAATCACAAATTTCAGAGGATTTTGAACTAAGTGATCAAAAAAAGGAAGAGTTCAGGGAGCTTTTATAAAAAAAGAACAAGGAACTTCAGAAAAATTCAGTGATTGGCTGGCATTTAGGTAATGGTTACAAAATTAGATGAGGGTATACGTGATTGGTAAAAGATTACATATATTTTTACAATTTTTTAAGTTAAAAAGTAATCACTGAATTGGGTACATCTGGACTCAAAACAATCATGAGGCCGTCTTGTGTGACTGCATGGGAGTCATGTGTCATTCTGAAGTTTATTTTGAGTAAGCATCTGTTCTGATCATTGTTTTGGAGCCAGTTTCCTATACAGTCAGCAAAACTCTTATGCAAGCAAAATTACACTGTTCTCTGAAATTGTCCATCAAGTAATTTTCTTAGGGTATGGTGAAGAATTATGGGGAAAACAAGCTACATTCCTGATGTAGTGCTTCTTTTGATTTAAAATGGAGTTTTCGCCTCAGACCTTAGCATGGCCGCCATCTCTTCTTGGGAGGCCTATGTTAATCTGAGGTGCTCTTACTCAAGGGAGAAAAGTGAATGTTTTGGAATGTGAGTGAACAGATGCACAAAGCAACAAGTTTGGGGCTTGGATACTTGATGATTTCTGAGGAGTTACCCAAATTTTCTAGGCCTTTGTTGGTGTTGCTAAGTGCTGTTGAGTACGTTCTGACTCATAGCAACCCTTGTATAGGGTTTCTGAGGAGCAGCAGTTGGTTTGAACCACCAACTTTGTGGTTAGCAGTCCATTGCTTATCCTATTGCATCGTACCAGGAGTCCGTTGTTGTTGTTGTTGGGTGCCATCGAGTCAGTACCGAACCACAGTGACCTTATGCACAGCAGAACGAAACACTGACCAATCCTGGGCCAACCTCACTACTGTTGCCACGCTTGAGTCCA
>NW_006408521.1:13858361-13861246 GCF_000296735.1 Chrysochloris asiatica | reverse complement strand
GGAACTGACTCATAGTGACCCTGTACAGTCTTTCCAAGGCTATACATTTTTACGGGAGCAGAAAGCCTCATCTTTCTCCCGTGGAACAGCTGGTAGTTTTGAACTGCTGCCCTTAAGGTTTGCAGCCTGATCCGTAACCACTACGCTACCAGAGCTCCTTCAGGAGTCCTTTACTTAATGTAAAAGACTAGTGAGCCTCATGACTTCTTTTACATGTTGTTTCAAGCTGCCTCAGAAATGGAGGTGTGAGAAGTTTACTCTTGGACTGAACATAGGTGAAGGAGAAAGTCTTGCCACTATAACATAGCGTTTCGTCTCAAACAACACTGGCTAAAGACTAGCTTAGCAGTCCTGGCCAGCCACCATACTTGCAAGGAACCATTTCGTTTCTCCCAAATTAGATTCATTTATAGATAAATAAGTAGTCAGTTCTTCCTGTCAGTCTATCTAAATGCATGCATATCAGGTAGAGAACACAGGAAGGAGGCAGAGAGAGAGGACAGACACACATCCACACCGAGTCAGAAGTGGAGGAAGGGAAGACAGAGGGAGAGAAATATTTATTTTGGCAAGCAACCACATCAAGAAATGTGAGTACATTTATCAGTGAAGAGAAACAGCTCACAAATTCACTCTCTGTCTAATTATTTTGGTTTTCTAAGGTCATATTTGGATCTTTGTTGTTTCAGAATAGTTTTGAATTCTTTCACGTCCTCACAGTGTGCAGTGTGCCCTCTACTCACCAGAAGCAGGTGTGTAGTGTGAGGATGTTCATGAATCATACAAAAGCAAGTTAATTGATGTGAGGAGATAATCATGTTCTGCAGCTGAGATTAAGCAGGCTGTCTGTCAAGTGTTCTGTTGTTGTTGCTAAATGCCATCGAGTCAGTTCCAACTCATAGTGATCCTGTTTAGGGATTCCAAGGAGCAGCTGGTGGGTTTGAACGGCCGACTTTGCGGTTCTCAGTCCAGTACTGATCCTACAGCACCACTCCAGGAGTCTTCAAGTGTCCTCGAATATATAATACAATAGAATTTTGGGAAAGAAGTTATTGTTGTTAAGTGCCATCGAGTCAGTTTCAATCCATAGCAACCTTGCATAGGGTTTCCGAGGAGGGAGCTTGAACCACTGACCTTGGAGTTGAAACTGACTTTACAGTCCAGCAGAGCCAAACCAGGACTCCAGAAAGAAGTTAGATCAAAATAAAAATAAGGTCTGACACATAATGAGTGCTCTTTCTATTTCAGACACGGTTCCAGGGGCTTTACATATATTAACTCACAAAATCCACACAGCAATTCTAGAGCAGGGTCTGTCTTTGTTCCCAGTTTGCAGATGAGAAAACGAGAGCATAGGGATATTGAATAACTTGCTCAAGGTCGTATAGCTTACTAATTAACTGAAGTAGAATTTGAACCCAGATGGTCTAGCTTTGACGGAGCCCTGGGAGTATAGTAGGTTACATGTTGGGCTACTAACCACAAGGTCAATCGTTTGAATTCACCAGCTGCTCTGTGGGAGTAAAATAAGACTTTCTACTCCCGTAAAGTTTGACAGCCTCGGAAAACCTATACAGGGTCACTGTGAGTCAGAACCAACTTGACGGCACACAGCGGTAGCAGCAGTCTAGCTCTGATACCTACACTCTTAGCTAGTAATCAAAAGCTATAAGATAGCAGCTGTGTAACTATCTTTCACTTGTTCAGCAAATATCTGAAAAGATTAGGAGCCCTGGAGCATAATGGTTAAGGGGACTGCTGCAAACTGAAAGGTTGAAGCTCAAAACTCCCCAGAGCTCCAATGGAGAAAAGAGCTAGCACTCTGCTCCCATAACGATTTGGTTGCTTTGTGCCGTGGAGTCGGTTCCGACTCATAGCAACCCTGTACAGGGTTTCCGAGGCTGTAAATCTTTATGGGAGCAGAACGCCTCATCTTTCTCCCGCGGGACAGCTGGTAGTTTCGAACTGCTGACCTTGTGGTTCGCAGCCCGATTCGTAACCACTACGCTACTACAGGGTGTGAAAACCTCTGGGGGTATGTCATACAGGGTTGCTATGATTCAGAATTTACTTTGATGGCCCACGATGACAACAACAACAAACACACGTGTGGAGATATTTTCTTACTGGTTGGTGGTATCATGGATATAGATTTCCCTCCCCTTTTAATTGTTGGTATGTTTCCAAAGTTTCTTTAATGTGCTTATATTATTTGTATCCTCACAAATTTTATCCTCTCTTTATTCTGGTTATTTAAAAAGCAAGATCACTCAGGACTAAAAACACAACAGAAGGGGAGGAGGGTGCCTGCAAAGCCAATCAGACTGAGCTCCTCTGGAGGCTGTGAGGGAATTCGGAAATGCAGATTCTGTGGTTCCTTAGAAAGAAATGAGCAAAATCTTGACCATTCTTTACTGAGTTCTGATAAATAAGCATCCTTTAAAAAATTGTAATAAAGTGATCTTAAGCACCTGAATTTTCCTCTCAAATGCAAAACCAAAAAACTAAAGCCTGTAAGACCATATCTGCCGGATTTGAAACCTTAGCTAAGGTAATTGTGACTGCCCTGTTGTTATTTGATGCCACCGAATCGGTTCTGACTCAGTGACACTACGTACCACAGAATGAAATATAATTTGGACTTGGAACAGCCTCACAATTGTTGCTATGCTTCAGTCTTTTGTTGCAGCTACTAGACTAATCCAGCTCCTTGACAGTTTCCCTCTTTTTCACTAACATATGCTTTACCAAACATGATGTCCTTCTCCAGGGACTGATTGCTCCTGATAACATGTCCTAAGTATGTGAGACAGTTTCGCCATCTTTGCTTTTAAGGATCTGTGTGTCTTCCAACACAGATTTGTCTGTTCTTCAGCAGTCCAAGG
>NW_006408521.1:13854888-13855976 GCF_000296735.1 Chrysochloris asiatica | reverse complement strand
CCTCCGCCCCAAGCTGAAAAGTTAATCACTCCCCTCCTTGCTACAAAATGTCTACCTTTACATTTCCAACCCTCACAAGCAGTCCTGATAACAATTATTCACTATTGTATCACAAGAGACCCATCTGCATTTCATTTCATCAGCCCCGCCTAGACAGATTGGATATTACTCAGTGGAGATTCTACCTTCCTCCATGCCCTCTGGATCTAGGTTCTCTCTTGAAAGCTTGTAAGCCAGTCACTTCTTGCCTTTGAAGCACCCCCCACTCCCCCAATTTGGGTAGCCAATGTCCAAGTTGCCCATCCCTGTCTATTCTGTGTATGGAGGGGATGGGAATAATCCTTGCTGTAAGGATTTGTTCCCTCTTTTGAGTCCATTTCATTTTTGACAATATTCAGTTTTCCTAGATTAATACTTCATACATTCCATGTTCCAATATTAATGGATGTTGACAGCTGTTTCTCCTCATTTGCAGTTGTGCCCCATCAGCAAATGAAGGTCCTAGAATATTTACTCATTCACGTCATCTCAGTCAACTCTACTTTGAGAAGGCAGCTCTTCCCTAGCCGTATTTTGAGTGCCTTCCAACCTGAGGGGCTCATGTTCTGGCAGTATATCTGACAATATTCTGGTGCTATCTGACAGTGTTTCACTGCTATTCATAAGGTTTTCAGTGGCTAAATATTCTAAAGTAGTCTGTCTCTCCTCCTTCTGAGTCTTTCTTAGTCTGGAAGCTCAGCTTAAACCTGGCTACCATTGGTGACCTTGCCACCATTCAAAATACCAGTAACATAGCCTTCAGCATCACAGCAACATGTAAGCCTCCACAATGAACAAACTGACAGATGAGTGGTGATCCTTATTATTCATTCTTATTCATACTACCTAGAACTCTAAATTGTGCTTATATGGAACATGTACATAGACCACCAGGCAATTGTTTGAATAAAACAAGGAGATACCACATGGTCTAAAATCGGGAAAGATGTGTGTCTGGAATGTATCCTTACTATTCAATTCTTAAGTATGGTTTTACCATACTTACTCAATATGTGTACTGAACAAATAATCTGAGACACTGGACTATA
>NW_006408521.1:13851318-13854238 GCF_000296735.1 Chrysochloris asiatica | reverse complement strand
GCTGTCCAGTTGGTTCTGACCCATAGTGACCTGTTGTATCTGTTTTTGAATTATCTTTAGCAAAATTTTACTTGCATGTAATATTAATGATTGTGGTGGTTGTTAGGTACCGTCGAGTCTAACTCACAAAGACCCTGTAGTAGGGTTTGCAAGGAGCAACTGGTGAATTTTGACTGTTGACCTTGTGGTTCAAATAGACCTTGTGTTCCAGTTCATTATCCCACCGCACCACACAAGACTATATTGATGATGTTGTCCTATGATTTTTGTATTCTGTTGGATTACTTTTCTTTGGAACGGTCCACAAATGTGGATCTTTTTAAATCAGTTCGCCAGGTAGCTGTCTTTTAAATTTCTTGTCATAGGTTAGTGATTGCCTTCAGTGCTGCCTCAGTTTGTTGAAAGACCAAGGTTCTATGACAATGCTTTTAGTGCACCTTGGACTTCTTCCTTCATTACTATTGACTCTTGATCATATGCTACCTCTTGAAATGGTTGACCGTCAATCATTTCTTTTTGGTACAGTGATTCTGTATATTCCTTGCATGATCTTTTTATGCTTTTTGTATCATTCACTATTTTTCACAAAACATCCTTCAGTATTGTAAATCAAGACTTGATTTTTTTCCCTGAGCTTGAGGAATGTTGAACATGTTCTTCCTTTTTGTTTTTCTAACTCCAGATCTTTGCACATTTCATTGTAATATTTGACTTTGTCTTGTTGAGCTTAAGGCATGTTAAGTATTTAATCAGACACCAAAATCTAATACTTAAGAAAATTTGTCTTGAGGTCTTCAGAGAGTAGGCACAATTTCAAGAGATCAATGCAAGGAAAAGAATTCTCTACCTCATGGTGGCAGGTAGATTGTTGCCCAACTTGTCCTCTTGTGTTCTGGTGATGACTGGTGTACTACTTAGAACTCTGCTTAAGCTGACTGCAGATTCTTAAGGTTTTTTAAGTGGAGTATTGTTTCTGAAGTTTACTTCTGTGTGTTGTTGTAAATATGATATCCTGGAAAGGATGACTAACTTTCAACAATGCTGGTTTCCTTACTGAAGGAAAAGGAGAATTAGGCTGAGAGAACTTTGATCTTCCTGGTTGGAAACTCAACTGGGATGGAATATTTTGGAGGAAATGTGTGTAAGAAATTTTAAGGTAGATGTAAATTTACTATAGTGGGAACCAGAAGTAAGACAGTTAGAGAAGTAGAAATTTGAAGAGGTATACTGGAATGACAACATGACTTGGGAGGCTTCAGGAGAGTTGGCCTCACCACTAATGCCACTATCTATTGTTGAAAACCTAGACTCGGGGCTCTAAAGGCTTGGACAATTTATTCCTTTGACACCTACATGTGATATGGCATTTACTAGATGAATAAGGGAATATTCAGAGAACTTAAGCAACATGAGGCACAAGAAAGAGTACTCTAAAACTGTGGTGCTTGACAAAACTAAAATGGTGGACACAGTTCTGAATTGAAATCCATTTTGTTCTAGGCCCCTGCTGCTTTTAAAGTATGTGACTCATGACCACACTTTTGACCAAGATAACTTGTTTTGCAATCTGAGATGGACACACAGATTATTTAAGGAATCCTCTGAAGCTAAGGTTAAGTACCACAGCCAATAGAAATTCTTGTTAAATAAATATCACAGAGCATGTTGAATATCAACCAATTATCTTCGAGCAGTGTGGTGGTGGTAGTGTGCCATGGAATTGGTTCTGACTCATAGCCACCCTATATATGGTTCCAAAGACTGTAAATCTACGGGAACAGAAAGTCTCATCTTTCTCCTGCAGACTGGCTGACCAATTTGAACTGCTGATCTTGCAGATATCAGTCCAACTCCTATCCTACTATGCTACCAGGGCTCCTTATTCTTAGAGTAATGGTACAGAATCTGCTTAATATTAAAATAAGAGATTTGTTGAAAGCAAAAAGACAGCTTGAGCTGGGGATACACACACAGAAAGTGAAAAGTAGTATTTCAGAATGGTGAGGCTACAGGGCCATATTTATAGGGTGAAAACAAAGAATTCAGCATACTCTGTTTTTTGTTGGAAGTTTTTGTTATGTGCCATCAAGTCGGCTCCGACCCATAGCGACCCTGTATAGGGTTTCCGAGGAGCAGCTGGTGAGCTTGAACCGTCAACCTTGCAGTTCAAACGGCTTTGCTTAGATTTGGAAGAGAGAAGTGAGAGTGTCACTTGAAGTAGGGGGCTTAAACTGGATCAGGCTAAATTACATACGCTATCTTTCTAAAATTAGCTACAGTGTAATAATTGCAAATCTATGTGACAAAAAGGGGAACTACTAGGGTAGTTACAAAAGAATTTCAGGACATTATTTTCTTAGAAATAGCCTGCTCAGGTGAGGACGTTCCTGTAGGTATTTTTGTAGAGGATTTAGCTAAGTGCCAAGATCTTTTCCAGAGACATTGTTTCTACATATTTAACTAGGAAAAGCATTTCCTTACTTGCATGATTAAGTCCTGCACAAAGGTTAAAAGTTATGAGGGGGGGAAAGCAGGACTATCAAAACAGAATCAAACATAACTATTAAAATAGAATTGGGCTTAGCCAGACCACCAGTTCTTGGTTTTAGGGCTCCTGAAGACAATTAAATGTCCAGAGTTGTCTTAGAGTAACATCATGGAGTCGGCTTTAAGTAAAAGCAATAGAGGTTTATTGAGAGACAGGGATGGTCTGGACTGGGAAGATGTCCAAATTCACAGAGTGCAAACGCCTGCTCCTCCAGATACTGAGGAACCATACAAAAGTCCTAATGGGCTGAAAGACCATTAAGGGAGTCAAAGCAGATAAATGAAAGTTGGGATTTCTCAGAGATCGGTGAATAACATGAGGGTAAGCCAAAAAGTACTGCTACAAAATCATAGAAACCTTTATTAGAAAAAA
>NW_006408521.1:13841433-13849098 GCF_000296735.1 Chrysochloris asiatica | reverse complement strand
ATAGCTTTTTTTTTTTTTTTTTTTTTCTGAGTCTTTGGGGTTTACTAAGTATAGGATCATATCGTCTGCAAATAGAGCTTTACTTCCTTTTTTGCCAATTTGGATGTCTTTAATTTCCCTGTTTTGCTGTATAGCTCTTGTTAAGACTTCCAGCACAATATTGAATAGGAATGGTGACAAAGAGCATTCTTGTCTGGTTCCTGTTTGCAGAATACTAAGAACTGTATCTGAAGCATTTCTGGTCTTGACTTATATAGCCTGTTAATTTCCCTAATAAACCCCGTAACTGTGAATATAGTATCTGTGTTCTATGAGGCTATTTTGATGAATTATCAAACCCAGCTGAGTAGTAGATTGTTGGTACCATTTTTTTGCAAAAAGGTAAGTATGGAATAGGGCCACATGAAAGGACTACATGTTTGCTATGTAATTAGGAAGTCTTTTAGGCAGGGGCTCATGTCCATTGACAGTGAGCACCATTTATATACATGAGCTGTTTCATTGGTAGTATCATAGTTCTCAGGGTCAAAGTGCTGACAGTAACTTTAATATAATATTTAGTATTGTAATTACAATGACAATAACTCTAAGTATTGGCAGTGCCATCAGTTGTGCCGTCTAACATTCTTAAGTTGCTGTTAAGTGCCGTCAAGTTGGTTCTGACTCATAGGACACTGTATAAGGTTTCTGAGGAGCAGCTGGTGGGTTTGAACTGCTGCCCTTGTGGTTCAAACTGACATTGAAGTCCAGTGCTTATCGTACAGTGCCACATTCTTAATTGTTGTTGTTGTTAAGTGCTGTGGAGTCGATTCTGACCCATAGCGACCCTGTATAGGGTTTCCGAGGAGCAACTGGTGAGTTTGAACCACTGACCTTGAGTTCAAAGGGCTTTACAGTCTGATGCATTAGCTCACAGCTCCACACCAGGACTCCACATTCTTAATGACATGTTCTAAATCAGTGACTCAGTACCAAAGAAAAGAAGGCTCTTCAGGAAGAGTACGCTGGATTAAGTGGAACACCTAAATGGTTTAAGGCATATTGTTTTTGTTTTATGGGTACCTGCCATGACCAAATTTGTGTAGGGCAAAGTTGTCACTCTTAGAATACGTTTTTCTTTATAGATTACCCTATCTCTTCTATGCTGCTTCTACACTGATTTGTGGTAGATGGCATTGTAATTCTAATTTATTTGATTTGGCTAGAAGTTGCAGTGTTGCTGATGTAGCAATTGTTTTCCTGAAGGAGTTAACTCCTTTCTGGATTTTCTCTGAAAGTTGTGTCCTGCTTCTTCATACACTACTGTTTGTGTCCATATGGGCTAGGTGTGGGCAGGCAGTGAAATCCTCTCACTGAACTCAATGTTATTGCGGTTGAGTGTTGTCAGGTTCGTTCCTACTCATAATGTTTCTGTATAGGGTTTTGGAGGAGCAGTTAGTTGGGTTGAACCACGGACCATGTGCTTAGTGCCACAACCAGGACACAATAGCAACCTTTAAAGAATTTATAGCATACCTCTTTAAACTCTGTATTTTTTTTCACTCCCATTTGTTTCATGTGTTTTCAATTTATTTAGCTTTTTGCCAGAGTAGTCTTAGGTCAAGGAGCTCTGGTAACGTAGTGGTTATGAGTCGGGCTGTTAACCTCAAGGTCGGCAGTTCAAAACTACCAGCGGTTCCATGTGAGAAAGATGAGGCTTTCTGCTCCTGTAAAGATTTACTGCCTCGGAAACCCTGTACAGGGTCGCTAAGAATCGAAACTGAATCCATGGCACATAACCACTACCATAACCAGTCTTTGGCCTGGTGAAGCTGGTAGGTAAGTGAGAATTCATAAATTTTATAAGTATTTCAGGGCTTCCCCCAGATTCCTTGTTCTGTGTTAATATTTTCCTGCAGTATAAAATATGTCTCTTGATTGTGATTTTCACTTCAAAGGCTCTCCTAATATCGCCTCATGTTTTTTCTGAAGTCTCAATGCCAAAAGAGAAGTTCAAGTATTGGTTGTCAGGATTCAGTTTAAAGTCCATTCTCTTTTGGTTTTCCTTTTATTCTCTTTGGTTTGGCTGGAAGCCTAGTTCTAAAACTGAAGTCCATGGCAGGACCTTGACTCTAACAATTTGGAAATCTGAATTCCTTCCCCAAAATGGGAGCTTTCTCCACTCCCACATTGCCCTCTTTTGTACTACCTGCCACTAAATTAGGAAGCTAAGCCCTGGTTATTTCTCCAAAACCCTCCCCCCATGATTGTACAGAAACTGCCTCACTCTCTTTATCCTATCTGCTAGTTCATGCTTCTTCCTTTTCTAGAGAACAGTTACATTAAAATAAGTTAATATGAGGTGAAACTCTCAATACAGTAACAAGAAGGGAAGGAGTTGGTTATATCATGAAAATCAACACAGTTGGGGATGGAAGAGCCAGGTTTCAATTCATGGTTAAAACATTGTAGCTGCAAATTGTTGTTGTTAAGTGCCATTGAGTCAGGGTTTCTGAGGAATGACTCATGGGTTTGAACCTTGTGGTTCAAACCAACCCTGTGGTCCAGTGCTTATCCCATAGCACTACACCAGTACTCTCATATATAGTATTTATAGTTCATGAAATATAATTGTCTATATAATATGAGTTGGAACCGACTCTATGGCACATAACAACAACAACAACATATAATATGAAGGGTCCTCACAAAGTTCATGGAAAAATGAAATGAAAAGACAATGGGATATTTCTATGAATGATTTGAAGCCCCTTCGTATATTACATAATATTCCATTATCCATTCTATACAATATTACATTCTCTCTATATAATAGTTATATTCTGTGTGCTTCTGTTATTACTTTTTTAACCTAAGATCAAGTCTTTACATTTTTCATCATTTAGTCATCTTTTAAGAGATTTCTTGCTTTTCTAAACATAAAGAACATGTTGGAGCCTGTTATTTTATTTTTATGCTAATATAATTTGGCAAAATAATATGTTCAGAGTAGATTCTCTAGCTCTAACATCAAACAGAGCAAATTCCTTTATGGTCTTGAGAAATTCACTCAACCTCTCTCTGCTTCTGCTTCCTCTCACATAGGTTTGTTGTAAGATTAATTGAAGCTCCAAGGAGTTTCTGGCAAATTGTAAGCTGTCCATAAATTGTCAATGGCTTTTCTCACACCTCTCTCATATACTAAGTGTAGTGTGCTGTGGAGTTGGTTCCTGCTCAGAGTGACCCTGTATAGAGTTTCCAGGGTTGTAAATTTTTACAGGAGCAGAAAGCTTCACCTTTCTCCTGTGGAACAGCTGGTAGTTTTGAACTGCTGATCTTGAGGTTATCCGCCCCACTCATAACCACTATGCTACCAGAGCTCCTTCCTCCCACACTGAAGCCAAGAGATTTTCTTCACTAGCCTTGTTTACAGACTTGTTGCACATAGACTTAACTCCCAGCTCTTTTTCTGTTTAACCTTAGCTCTTGGAGTCAGTAGTTTTGTAACCTGCTCTTTCTTTCCTTTCTGCATAGGTCAGCACTGGACTATGAACCACAAAAACCCCCCACAAGAACGGTGGTTTGAGCCCACCAGCTGTTTTACAGGAGAAAGATGAGACTTTGTGCTCCAATGAAGATTTAAAGCCTGGGAAACCCTATACAGGGTCTCTGTGAGTAGCAACTGACTCCAGGACCCGCAACAACAACAAAGAAGTTATTTGAACCAAGAAAGTGAAACTGTTCTAATTTCCTGAGGAAAAGAAACTTAACTTAATAAACTCTTTTGGTAGGAATTGTTCTCCTTTCTCCTTCTGTGTTCCCGTTGCTGTTGTCACCAAGGCCCCAGAGCTGACTCACACCGAATGCACTGTAATCAAGGAGAGGCAGACTGATGAAAAGAAGTGAAATGAATGAGGACTTTCCAAAATGGAAATATGTCCTCTCTTGTCCCTCACATTTTTATAACATTCTGTACTTTCAAGTTACCTTGGTAATATCCGTATGTGAGTGAGACTATTTAAAATAACCCAATGGGAGCAGCTGCTATTTTATCCTCAGGCACTTTCACAGGAAGAAGGGAGAAGGGGGAGTAGTTATTTGTGCAAAAATAGCCTTAGTGTAAAAGTTACCTGGGAACTTCAAACTGCAAGTTGTGCTTTGCTTACTTGGAAGAATGAATGAATGAATGAATGAATGAATGAAGATAGTTTACTTCCTCCAAATGAGTCATGTTCCTAAACTGAAGCATGATCAACAGACTTTTTATTCTTCTTCTTTTTTTTAAATAATATATCATTGTATTCTCAGAGGAGGTTTACACAGCAGTTTAAGTTCTCATTAAACAATTTCTACCCAAGCTGTCCAGTGACATCTGTTACGTTCTTCACAGTGCAGGAACATTCTCTTGGCTTCTACTAATCTAGTTTCTTGGACCCTTACTTTTTAACCTTTGTTTTAAAGTCCTTGCTGACTGGTTGGTCTCATACAGAGGATTTTTTAAAGGAGCATAGTACTCACAGGTGATATTTTTTTATTTTGTTAGCCAATCTCTTATTTACCAGAAAGAGACACCAGTGGCTAGTTTCAGCTCGAAGTTAAAAGTTTTACATCAAGACCAGTGGCAGACAGGCCTTGTCCACTTGCAATGATTCTGACAGTAGATCAGATCAGATTCTTAGACTCTGAGCCCTGAAAAACATCACATGTCTGAACACTAGGAGACTCTGTCCCAAGGGATGCAGCCACTCCCTTCCCACTTGACTGAAGGGGCTCTGATCTCAAATGACATTTTATTTCGATACAATGATGTTTGCAAGTGTCACTCACAGTCAGTATGCTATTTTCATCATTTTATTCAAATAAACAGGATTCAGCATTAAAAAAAAAAGTTCATGTAAATCAGGGCAGTACTGTCAGGGACTCAGTCCTCAGTTTCAATTGGTCCACTAAGTCTGGAGTTTTTAAGATTTTGACCTTCCATTTCTTGTTTTTCTCCAATCAGGACCCATCTGTTGTGGCACTGATTTGGTAGAGGTTGTTTTAAATAGATTTTTTCCATTTAAAGTAGTTTGAATAACTGTACCCTCTACTTTTTCTGTATTTTTCTGAACAACTGAGAAGAAATTTAAGAAAGTTTAACTTAGAATATATACTTGGTCTATCCATCCATTTCTATTCATTTATTAATTCACTAAGTTAATACTCATTGAATTTTGATCACTGTTTTATGCCTCTAAGGTTCTGAGAATAGTACAAATTAAAAAAAAAAAAAGAAAAAGAAAAAAGCTAGCATATTGGGAGTCCTGGTAAGGCACAGTAGGATAAGCACTGGACTGTTCACCAAAATGTTGCCAGTTCAACCCAACCAGCTGCTCTTAAGAAATCTCATGCAGGATCACTATGAGTTAGAACTGACTCTATGGCATTTAACAACAACATATATTGATCCCTAACTATGTTAGGAATTGTCAAGTTTTCTACATAGTGTGTTGTGTTTAATCTCAGAAATAGCTTTATGATATCTATTGGCGTCCTGGTGTGGCGCTGTGGGTTAATGAGCCAGATTGCAAAGCCATTTGAACTGCAAGGTCAGCAGTTCAAGCTCACCAGTTGCTCCTCGGAAACCCTATACAGGGCCGCAACTGACTCGATGGCACTTCACAACAACATTGTGATTATCTCCTTATTAGAGATGAAGCAACAAATAACTTTTATAAGACTCAACTTACAAGTGGTGGAGCTTTGCTTCAATCCTCATTTGCTGTACCATACATATTCCTGTTCCTATGCAGAACCTAGACACGTAATCATTGTTCTTTACAGCTTTCTCTGCAAAATTATACAGTGGAGTAGAAAAGTCATAGTCAGACCTGTGCTGCCATTTCTGTCACACAAGTGTGTTGTTGAAGATCAAAGATAATGTAAAAAGACGTGACACTTTAAGCAATCTAAATATATTTACAAAGTACCTGGTATACCTATACATGGAGTCATCGAGTCATTTGAGAACTCTAGAGCTAGACTGGAATGTATGAGGATCGAGTGGTAAAACTCCTTTACTTAAAAAAAAATCAAAACTGAGAAAAGAATAAAAGAAACTGATAAAAGAAACTCAGATAAGTAATTGTCACAAAGTGACGCAACCAGAATTGGCAAAAATGAAACGAATAAAAGTATATCACCAAGCTTCTAATTCCTAGTTTCACTAAGCGTGTCTAATTCTGAATTAGTCACAATTCAATGGGAGAAGCAGAGCCTCCAAAATGTGTGTGTCTGTTTGTATATGCACATAGCTGTTCCTGTTGTTAGGTGCCCATGAGTCACAGTGACCCCCCTATGTAAAGCAGAATGAAGCACTGCTTGCTTTTGCACCAGCTTCACATTCTTCCCCATGTTTCAACCCCTGGTGCAGTCAATTCACTTCACTGACTGTCTTCTTTCTTGCTGACCCTATCCAGGGTCCTCCAGGGTCTGGTCCATATCCTGATAACGTGTCCAAAGTACCAGAGACAAAGTCTCCCATCTTAGATTCTAAGGAGCAGTCGAGTCTTACTTCTAAAATGGATTTGCTCATTCTTCTGACAGTTCATGGTATATTCAATACTCTTCACCAACACCATAATTCAAAGATGTCAATTCTTCTCTGATCTTCCTTTTTTACGGTCCAGCCTTCACATGCACGAAGTGATTGAAAATGTCATGGCTTGGGTCAGGCAAACCTCAGTCCTTAAAGAGGTCTCTTGTGGCAAATTTGTTCAACGCAATAATACATCGTTTGATTTCTTGACTGTAGTTTCCATGGCCATTGATTGTGGATCCAAGTAAAATGAAATCCTTGACAGCTTCTGTCTTTGTGTTGTTTATCATGATGTTGCTCATTGGACATTTTTGTTTTCTTTATGGTCGTGGTTATATGTTGTCAGTTTGGTTCTGACTGATAGTGACCCTGTATAGGACTTTGTGACTGGAGTCTTGGTGTGGCACTGCAGGATAATGCACTGGGCTGCAAGGTTGGTTTGAATTGTAAGATGATATAAAAATGATCTTTATATTATCTGCAAGATAATATAAAAATCCACCAGCTGCTCCTTGGAAACCCCATACAGTGTCACTTTGAGTCAGAGGTGACTTGACAGCACTTAACAACAACAAAAGTCTTTACAGGAAAAGAAAGTCTTTTCTTTATGTGGAGCAGTTGGTGGATTCAAACTCTGACCTTGTGGTTGGCAGCCCAATTCCTAAACCACGACACCACCAGGAATCCGTATTTCCTTTATAAGCTGTAATCCACACTAAACAATGTAGTCTTTGATTGTTGTCAGTAAGCGCTTCAAGCTTTCTTGGTTTTCGGCAAGTAAGTTGTATTATCTGCTGATTGCTGGCTTTCAATGATCCTTAGCATAGTGGTTACTAATTGGGCTGCGAACCTCAAGGTCAGCAGTTCAAAAATACCAGCTGTTCCGTGGGAGAAAGATGAGGCTTTCTGCTCCTGGAAAAATTTCCAGCCTTGAACATCCTGTACAGGGTCGCTATGAGTCGGAACTGACTCCACAGCACATAACCACCACCACCAATGCTGGATTGTTATTCATGTAGTCCAATTTCTAGGCTTATTGCTCAGTGATGTGGCACTGTAGGATCAACACTGGACTTTGAACCACAACGTTGGCAGTTCAAACCCACTAG
>NW_006408521.1:13839396-13840768 GCF_000296735.1 Chrysochloris asiatica | reverse complement strand
GGTTCAAACCAACCTTGCAGTCCAGCGCATTGACCTGCAGCATCACACCAGGACAAGTGTTTATCCCATAATGCCAGCAGGGCTCTAGTTTCATGAGGGTGCTTTAAAAATGTCCAATCCAAATAGTGGCTTCTGAGGGGATCTGCTGGGTCAATTAAATTCAAGGCAGAGACTTTTTAGCTCAAAAGACTATGGCAACTATTTTTTTGAATTCTAAGGGAGTATTCAAAGGCTGTCCCATGAGAATTTCATTGGAAAACCTTACCCCATACACCTATAGCTCTGATCTTGTCCCTTCATATTTCTTTTTGTTTAAAGACCATTTAAAAAAGAACATGACTTGAGTCCCTTAAGGATGCCAAAACAGCCATTTTGATGGGGTGTAAACGGAAGAGCCCAGAATTCTTCATGGAAGGGTTAGAGAAATGGAAACAACACTTTCAGAAGTGTACAGCTCTGAATAGAGGATATATCAAAAAACAATCGCTTCAGATTTTGATGTTTTTGTTTAATAGCCGTTTATATTATTTTGGAGTAATACTTTTTGACTTTCCCTCATATATATAAATGTGTGTGTGTGTATCTGTATCATCTATAACTAAGTCTAATAGGAATTTAACCTTGTATAATTGTGTTGTTGTTATGTGCTGTGGAATCGGTTCTGACTCATAGTGACTCTGTACTGAGTCACTGAGTTTCTGAGGCTGTAAATCTTTACGGAAGCAGAAAGCCTCATCTTTCTCCCATGGAACAGCTGGTAGTTTCGAATTGCTGATCTTAAGGTTCACAGCCTGATTTGTAATCACTACACTACCAGAGCTCCTTTTTGTTTTAAACAATTGTGAGAGCTGCTTAAACAGTGTCTGCAAGATGCTTGTCTTTGTGTCTGATGATGGAATTTTAACTCTGTGGGCTGGACAGTTGGGAAGGGAAGATGAAAGTGAAGTAAAGGAGAGTAAGGACAAGCTGGGCCCCAAAGGTGACTGAAACCTTAGTTACCTCTTATTGCCTCCAGCCTTGTTGATGTGGGTGTCCTGCAGAAGAGGCTGAAGGTGAATTCTGGGGGAGGTGAAACAGTTGCGGGCCATGCACACCAAGGAGTTGAGCCAGAAGATAAACAACAATGTGCCTTGGCCAAAAACACACTTGCTTTGACCTATCACGAGTTTTTTTAAAACAGGCTATTTCTTCACTTCCAACTTCCAAATCTCATATGAAAATGTGACTCTTTACTGGAAGCATCAGATAAGGAATTCTGGGAAACAGTTCAGCTTAGCCAAGCTGACACATTACAAAGGTTCACAGTTTCTACTCTGCCTCATTTTTTGCTATGTCAGTCACTATCATAACAATTGAGTTCTGTCTTCCCAAA
>NW_006408521.1:13825446-13838824 GCF_000296735.1 Chrysochloris asiatica | reverse complement strand
TGCAGGCTTACAGGGTACACCCCTTGGTTGGGTGAGGATGCATGGACGGGATGGTAACTATGCCAATGAAATGATGGATGATGGAATGAATGTAAAGCTGATGTTCTCCCATGTAGACTATCACACAATTCACAATAAAACATTTAAAAAAAGAAAACATTCAATTACAGCTAAAAAAAAATGAAGCACCAACCATTCCTCCCATAACCTCACTACTCAACTGGGTTCTAGAATGCATTTTAATGGCCACACAGAGCTCAGACACCATTCTCACAGTTAATGGGGTTTATTAGAGAAGTTAACAGGTTGTAATTTGGGTTCAGAACTGCTTAGAGCACAATTATTCACAGGCAGCTGCTGATAAATGCCCACAGGACATACCACTATACCACAAACTTCATTCTGAAGGCAATCAGCTCTAGCATTGTGGGTCAGCCAACCTAGTTCCCCCACTTAAGTGCCTGGTTGTACAGACTCTACAAGCAAGTTTCATGCCCAAAGTCACGTCACTCAGCTTGACTTGCTAGGTGGAAATCCACTGCTCTGTCTTGTGCTCTAGTCCCTGGGTTGAGGAAGTTCAATGCACAGGGATCTTTGGGTATAATGGATGCTCTCCCAGCCTGGTGCTTCCTCTTTAATGGTAGTGAGATTCCCTTCCCACCACCCCCACCACCCCTCCTGCTTCTGAGATGGCTCATTTTAAACCCATGCTAGAGTTTAGTTTAAACTCTAGCATGGTTTTTAAAATGTAAAAGCCAATTGTAGGTTTTTATAATTACAATGAACTCTGTTGGCATCCACAGCTGCATCATGTCATCCTATCGGTATCTTCCCCCACTTTCTCTTACCCAGACCCAGCAGGGTGAATATATTGTTTGGTAAGAGTTACAATCTATGGCTAAAAGAGATATTAGACAATTCCCTATACCACAGACCACCCCCTGACACCTCTAGCCATTGTCCTTTTCATACATCATGGATTCACTTTCCTCATATCATTTTAATTGTGCACATTCATGAAAGCTTATAAATCAGCCACTACATATCTTTATCTCCTTCAATATTATATATCTAATTTCTAAAAAGCTCATCCCTATCAATCCAGTGGAGCCCTGGTGTGGCGCTGCAGGGTACTGTGCTGGACCACAAACAGTCAGTTTAAACTGCAAGGTCAGCGGTTCAAACTCATCATCTGCTCCTAGGAAACCCTACATAGAGTCGCTATGAGTCAGAACTGACTCGATGGCACTTAACAACAACAACATAAATCTAGTACTTGGAGGAGGCAAGCATCTTCTTTGATGTGAAGAATCTTCTGATCCTGTTAGAACTTAGAACATCTGCAAAGTCATAAGCAAAGTCCAGTTCTAAGCAAACTATCAAAGTGCAGCAATTTACACCAACTCACAGCTCCTCAGAAATCCTATCCAGGGTTGTTATGAGTTGGAACCATCTCAATGACACTTACCAACAACAAGAAGCTTCCTGATAGATCCTTGGGTGGGGCAAACGGTTAAGTGGTCAGCTACTAACAGCAAGGTTGCTGGTTTGAATCCACCCAGAGGTGCCTTGAAAGAAAGATCTGGCAATCTGCTTTAGAAAGGTCACAACCATGAAACCGTAAGGATGGGTCATTCTGAGCCAGAACCAACATGGCGGCAACTGGTTAGCTCTCTTATTTCTCTGGTAAAGTACAAAATGGCCTGCTGGTAGCTAAATTATTGAGGGGGAGTTGAGGCAGAAACCACAACTTCAGAATGTATTCTGACTCATAAATTAATAAACTGAGCAGATTGCACCCTAGTGTGCATCAGAGTTTATTTGATCTTCAGTCTGCTCAGGCCTATATTTTAAAACAGTTTTCTGAGATACAGTTCAGCTACCATAATATCCACGCTTTAAGTGTTTAACTCTGTAGTTAGGATCTTTACTAAATAGTGTTATATAACTATCCCCACTATCTAATTTTATTTCATTTCAGAACATCTTCGTTACACCTAAAAGAAACTACATACCCATTAGCAGTCTTTGGTAAGCCTACTTCTTTTCCCACAGAGTTCTGGTGTGGTGCTATTGGTTAATGTGCTGTACTGCAAAGTCGATTTGAACCAGAAGGTCAGTGGTTCAAGCTCACCAGCCACTTCTCAGAAACCCTATACAGGGTCGCTATGCGTCAGAATCGACTCAATGGCACTTAACAATAACAATAATTCATTTCCCCAGACACTTTGTTGTTGTTCAGTGTCATCAAGTTGGTTAGACTCATAGCAACCTTGTATAGGGTTTCCCAGGCTTTAAAAATCCTCGTGTGAGCAGAAAGCCTCATCTTTCTCCCATAGCCTGACTGGTGATTATGGTCCGCCAATGTAGTTTGAAGCCCAGTGCTTCTCCTTTGGAGCCAACATACTCCCCTCCTCTTTCTCCTAGCAACCGCTAATTTGTTAACTGTAATTATGGGTTGCCTATTCTAGACATTTCATATAAATGTAATTGTACCTATAGTGGTCTTTTGTGACTGGCTTCCTTCACTAAGCATGATGTTCTCAGAATTCATCCATGATCAAGCATGGATCAGTATTTCATTCCTCTTTATTGCCAAATCATATTGCATTGTATGGCTATACCATATTTTGTTTATCCAAGCCTCAGTGGATGGACACTTGGATTGTTTGCACTTTTTGATATTACGAATCATGTTGTTACAAATATTTGGGTATACTTTTTTATGTGGACATATGTTTTCATTTCTCCTGGGTATATATTTAGGAGTGGAATTACCGAGTCATATGGTAGATTTATTTCTAATATGTGAAGAACTACCAGACTATCAATACAGTATTACTGAAATAAGATGATTTCATTATCATGAGAACCAAACCGTACCAGGCACACTGAATGCTTCCTAGGTGTCAGGCACCGATTGAGCACGTGACATGGGTATTCCTCTTGTAATTTTCCCAGTGAAGCTATGGATGGAGTCCTGGTGTGGCACTGTAGGTAATGCGCTGGACTGCAAAGTTGGTTTGAATTGCAAGGTTGGTGGTTCAAGCTTACCAGCTGCTCCTTGGAAACTCTATACAGGGTTGCTATGGTTCAGAACTGACTAGATGGTACTTAACAAAAACAACAACGCTGTGGGTGAGGAGGTCTTAACAATTGCCTCTTTATAGATGGGGCATTTAACAAGAGTGTGCACTTTGGTTCAGGTTACATACTAGTCAGTATCTCTTTGAAAGCTGGGATACAAGTACGTTGCACCTAACAACCACTAAATCTCTCTAATTGATAAGTGTCTGTATTTTTCTTATATTCTGTTTGTATTTCAAAAAGAAACGTAGTGTAAAAACATACCACTAGAATGAATTTATCCTTCAGAACAGTTACTAACAATTGATAGAACTCTTGTGTTTCCTGAAACATTATCTCATGACTGATGTGATACCCTAAAAACTATCTTTACAATTTCTGGGTTAATTATAAATTTTAAATATCAAAATAACTTAGAAATGGACAAAATTACTTTAAATTTAAAAGACCTAAATTGTTGCCAAGGAAATCAGGATTCATACCTTAATCAGTGGCTGTAAATTTCTATTTTCAATAAATTTGCTTCCAGAAAATATTTGTAAAGCTGGATGTAGGTTGTCTTGAAATCTCAGAAAAATGTTAAAATAATCTGATGACTTAGCCAAAGTAAACTAGAAACATACAATCCCAAACAACAAGGTGTAAAACTTAACATATAAAACGCTTTAATTGTAAAAATTAAATAATTATTTGTATATCAATGAGATAAACAGCAAGTGTTTCCCAAGGTATTCTCTGGCTGATGAAGTTTTTCTTTATCTGTTTTAATTATTCTTATTTTCTGTTTTTCTTTAAAATACTTGGATTTATTCGTGGAATAAATAATAATAATAGATAACAACTGTTGTTGTTATTTGTTGTTGTTATTGTTAAGTGCTGTCAAGTTAGTTCCAACACATAGCAACTCAGTGTAAGGTTTCCAAGGAGCAGCTGGTGAGTTCGATCCACAGTAGTTCAAATCAACATTGTGATCCTGTGTGTATCCTACAACGCCACACCAGGTTTTGTTTAAACACTCCTTGTGTATTAAGTCATTTAATATTCTTAAGAAACCTATTAGGTAGGTAATTTTATAATCCCCATTTTGTACACGAAGCAACTGAGGCACCGGAATCATCTGAAAAGTGAATAAAAATTGCTAAAAGATGCATTGAAAGTTGTAGAACCATGAGATGCACATCAAATTACTGATGCATAAAAAGTCAGTACAGAAAACAGTGACTTTGACCAGTACTTTGTTTTAACAATTTGTTTTTGACCATGGCACTCAGAATGAATATATTTGGGGTGAGGTACAGGGCATGTGAAGTGTAGAAGCAGTTTAATTGATGAGCTAATGCTTGACTTGAATCTTAGGAGATGAATAACTGTACTGTCAGGTAAGGGGTAGGGCTAGGTGGCAGTGGGTTGAAGTGGATGAAGACATTCCAAGTAGAATACACTGCTCATAGAAGGAACAAGCTCTTGAGAACTGCCAATTTTTACAGATGGGTGGAATTTAGGGTCTGAGGGACTATGTGACCCAAAATGTGACTGCAGACATAGGTGGAACACGCTATGGAGATGTGTTGTATGGATTCCTTTTTCAGGCATCACAAAATTTTACCTTGTTGTTTCAACTGCAGGCTAACATACCTTTTGCCAGAGTTTCCAATGGAAACAATATAAGACACATTTAAATTATCTTCTCTGGGAGACAGGACAATCATTTAAATTTGTTGAGCACCAAGAGATGTTGTAGCTAGAATTTCTAAACATTGGAATGGGGAGTGGGGAAGGAACCAGGGGCAAAGTCATATGATGTCTTAAGTATTCATATGTAGCTGGATGTCAGACTTCCTCTTGTTAAGGCCCAAATGTAGACACAGAGACAGTCTTATGGGGACTGCTGCCACCTACTGGCAGTAAGACATCATTGTATATTTGTATGGCTGAAGACTCAGTTCAGCCTGTCTCTCTCTACACCTACCCAGTCCTGAGAACTTTGTTTTCCTGTTTTGAGGCTCAGATTCCTTAATTCTCTACCTCCTGCCCTACACTTTGGAGATAGGATCCAGGTATACAGTAAACAGCAGAGTGCCTGGACCTCAGAAAACACAACAAATGGGATACAATTCTCAGGTACTAAGTAAGGAGCTCTAGTAGCGTAGTGGGCTGCGAGCCTCAAGGTAAGCAGTTTGAAACTACCAGCTGTTCCGCGGGAAAAGATGAGGTTTTCTGTACAGGGTCGCTGTGTCGGAACCGACTCCACGGCACATAACAACAACAACAAATAAAAGCTAGATCTTTGGCATCAAGCTACTTGAGCTTGAGTACTGTTTGCAGGAATTTAGCTTCTATGTCCTTACTGTGCCACTGGTCGGCTAAGTTGTTCAGATCATGAAGACGGTGCAGGACCTGGCAAGAGTTTATTATAATGTACGTGGGGTCACCATGAGTGGGAGCTGAATGGATGACAACAAAAATCTCAGCTGCAGAAGGGGGAAAATTACTCTGTTGAGTGATTAATGATTAAATTGGATAATGAACGTAAACTATATCTGACATAAGGAGCTCTGGTAGCATAGTGGATTTTGAGCTGGGGTCAGCAGTTTGAATCTACCAGTCCCTCCTTGGGAGAAAGATAAGACTTCCTGCTCCTGTAAAGATTTACAGCATCAGACACCTTTTATATGGTCACTTTCGGTCAGAACCGACTCCATGGCACATAACCACCACCACCACCAAAGCTGACATGGGGGCACAGTGGTTCTGGAAGACAAGCACTAGACTGCTAACCACAAGATTGATCGTTTGAACCCACCAGTCATTATTGTGGGTGAAAGAAGAGGTTTGCTGTTCCCAAAGATTTATAGCCTTGGAAACCTCTATACAGGATGGCTATGGGTTGGAACTGACTCAATGGCACTTCACAACAAGAACAATGTATCTAACATAACACCACTCATCTGTCAGTTTGTCATACTGTGATGGCTTGTGTGTTGCTGTGAAGCTGGACGTTATGCCACCAGTATTTTAAATACATGCCAGGCCAACCAAGGTTACAGCTTAACTTCCAGATTAAGACAGACTAGGAAGAAGGAAAGGCAAATCATGTCTGAAGGCTTAGCCACCGTAAACCTTATGAATAGCAGTGGAACATTGTCAGACATAGCGCCAGAAGATGAGCCCCTCCCATTGGGAAGCACTCAAAATACGGCTAAGGAAGAGCGGCCTCCTCAAAGTAGAAGTGATCTTAATAACATGGATAGAGTCAAGTTTTCGGGACCTTCATTTGCTGATGTGGCACAACTCAAAATGAGGACAAAGAGCTGCAAACATTCATTAATAATAGGAATATGGAGTGCATGAAGTATGAATCTAGGAAAATTGCAAGTTGTCAAAAATGAAATGGGATGTATAAAGATTGATATTGTAGGCATTAGTGAACTGACATGAATTGGCAGTGCCATTTTGAATCAGACAATCATATGGTTTACAATCATATGTTGTTATGTGTGGATAACAACAAATTCAAAAGGAATGGTGTCACATTCATCATCAAAAAGAGCATTTCAAGATCTTTATATATATCTTTATATGAAGTATAATACTGCCTGTAACAGGATAATATCCACATGCCTACAAGGAAAACTGATTAATATCATGATTATTCAAATTTAAGTTCCAACCACTAAAGCCAGTGATGATAAAATTAAAAATGTGTACCGACTTTAGTCTGAAATTTATAGAATATGCAATCAAAATGCATTGATAATTATTGGGTACTGGAATGTGTAAGTTGGAAACAAAGAGGAAGGATCTGTAGTTGGAAAATATGGTCTTGGTGATAGAAATGATGCTGGAGATCACAGGATCCAATTGGGCAATACTCATGACTTAGTTATTGCAAATACCTTTTTAAAACTATATAAAAGGTGGTTATACACATGGACTTCACATGATGGAATACACAGGAATCAAATTGACTACATCTGTTAGAAAAGATGGTAGAAAAGTTCAATATCATCAGTCAAAACAAGGCCAGGGGGTGACTATAAACTACAAGTTGCTCATATTCAAGTTCATGCTGAAGCTGAAGGAAATTAAAACTAGCCCACAAGAGCCAAAATATGACCTTGAGCATATTCCACCTGAATTTACAGACCACTGAAGATCAGATTTGATACATTAGACACTAATGACCAAAGAACAGAAGAATTGTGGAATGACATCAGGAACATCATACATGAAGAAAGCAAAAGGTCGTTATAAAGACTAGAAAAAAGAAAAGATCAAAGTGGGTGTCAGAAGAGACTTGGAAACTTGCTCTTGAGCATAGAGAAGTTAAAGTGGCTAAATAAATGAAGTAAAAGAGCTGAACAGAAAGTTTCAAAGGGTAGCTTGAGACTACAAAGTCAAATATAATGAAATGTGCAAAGACTTAAGTTAGAAAATCAAAAAGGAAGAACATGTTCAGCATTTCCTAAGTGGAAAGAACATAAAAAACGTATACCTTGAGTTGTAATACTGAAGGCTGCTATGGACAAAATATTGAATGCCACTGGAAAGATCAAAAGAAGATGAGAGGAGTACATGGAGTCACTGTACCAAAACCAACTCGTTGATGTCCAGTCATTTCAAGAGGTACCATATGATCAAGAACAGGTGGCGTTGAAGGAAGACTTCTAAGTAGAGTTGAAGGCATTGGCAAAAAACAAAGCTCCAGAAAATGATGGAATACAAATTAGAATGCTTCAACAAACTGATGCAGTGCTGAAGACTTACTTGTATACGCAGAGAAATTTTGTAGATAGTTACCTGGTTGGTCAATACATTCCAATTTGTATTCCATCCTTTTCCAGCCCATTACAAAGAGAGATGATTCTTGCCCATTACAAAGAAAAGGCTATTCTTAGCCCATTACAAAGAAAGGTGACCAATGGAAAATCAGAAAAAAAATCTAACAACATCATTAATATTGTTAGATGCAAGTAAATATCACATGCAAGTAAAATTTCATTGAAGATCATTTAAAAAATAATTACAACAGTATGTCAACAAGG
Source organism: Chrysochloris asiatica (assembly GCF_000296735.1). Classification (NCBI taxonomy): domain Eukaryota; kingdom Metazoa; phylum Chordata; class Mammalia; order Afrosoricida; family Chrysochloridae; genus Chrysochloris; species Chrysochloris asiatica. The sequence continues at coordinate 13,830,692 of NW_006408521.1, read as the reverse complement.
AACTGTCAGAAATTCAAGTGGAATTCAGAAGAGGGTGTTGAATGAAAGATATCATTGTTGATAACAGATGGATCTTGGCTGAAAGCAAAGAACCTCAGAAAGATGTTTGCTTATGCTTTATTGACTATGCAAAGGCATTCCACTGTGTAGATCATTACAAACTAGAGATAATGTTGCAAACAATGGATAGTTCAGAGTACTTAATTGTGCTCATGAGGAATCTGTACATAGACAAAGAGGCAGTTGTTCAAACAAAACAAGGAAATACTTAATATTTTAAAATCAGGACAGGTGTATGTCAGGGTTGTATCATTTCATCATACTTATTCAATCTGTACACTGAGCAAATACTCTGAAAAAACTGGATTATATGAAGAAGATTATATATAGCACCAGGATTGGAGGAAGACTCATTAACAACCTACGATATGCAGATGACACTAAAAGCAAAGAGGACTTGAACTATTTATTGATGAAGATCAAAGACTTCAGTATGATTACAACTGAATGTAAATAAAATGAAATTTTTTTCTCAAATGGACCAATAAATAGCATCCTAATAAATGGAGAAAAGATTGATGTTGTCTGAGACTTTAATTTGCTTGGATCTACAAAAAAATGCTCATGAAGCAGAGAATTCCGTAGCTCTCAGCTATAGTTAAGGAGCTCTGGTAGCATGAAGGTTACGAATCGGGCTGCTAACTTCAAGGTCGGCAGTTCGAAACTACCAGAAGTTCTGTGGGAGAAAGATGAGGCTTTCTGCTCCTATAAAGATTTACAGCCTCAAAAACCCTATACAGGGTTGCTATGGGTCGGAACCGACTCAACGGCACATAACCACAACAAGAGGTATAGTTGCTGCTCAATGTCTTAAACTGGACTCAGTTCCATCTCTGATTTTCTCCTCTGGCATGAGTGGGTGCTAGTCATCAAAGTCTGGATTGGCATCATAGGAGTATTCCCAGTAGCCTTTGCATGCCAAGTAGGTAATGCACAAGTAGTATTCCAGCAGAAACACTAGGATGCCAAAAATCAGGAATGAAAAGGCGCAGTCAGCTCCCACCCCTACCCCCCTTTGCTTATGTGGCCCGTCAACAGGAGGGGACCTATGATAATATGAAAGGTGTCAACCAAAAATAGTACAGTGGCAAGTGCAGTAGCTTTACAAGGGATCTGAGGAAGGTTTTTCTTAAACACAATGTCAGTGAAACCATCATCTGTGCTGCAGAGTCTGGACACAGATGATGGTTTCTCTGACATTTAGTTTAAGAAAACTAAATGTTTTATTTTACTACTGGGGATCCCAGGAGCTAGGTTGGTGCCACCAAATGGCACCCTAACACGTTGACATCACTACAGTTGGAGTACTGCACAAGGCCAACCTTGTGGAGAGGAAAACTTGCTCACAGTTGGCAGTTGAGACATCTGAGGCCACCTGGCACACCAACTTTGATTTTTTTTTTTTTTTTAATCAGTTGTGTTTTTTGTGTTGGATTTAAGAAATCTTTAGCAAACTAAGTTTCCTAAGATTTTCTCCTTTGTTTTCTTTTAGGAAATTTTATATTTTTAGCTCTAAAATTTATGTCTCTGATCAATTTTGAGCTAATTTTTGCATTAAGATAGGGATGGGTTGAGGTGCATTGTTTTCCATATAGCTATCTAAATGTAGGAACCGACTCCATGGCATGTAACAACAGCAACATCTAAATGTTCTAGCATCATTTGTTGAAAATGTATTTTTCTTCATTGAATGTCTTGGCATCTTTGTGTAAAGTAAGTTGTTTCTCTGCAAGGGGGCTTCCAAACAGTTTGTGAAACAATTCCATTATCTTTGAATTCCTTTCCCCCACAAGAACTTTTTTGAAGTTCCCTTGTATTTTTGGTTTCTTTTATTTATTTATTTATTTATTTATTTATTTATTTATTTTTCAAGATATTAAATTTTAATCCGGGGCAATGGTAGGGCTCACTTCATTTGCTATTCTTCTCTCAGGGAACACTGTCCTGCACAGCTTGCTGTCCCAGGTCTACTATTTCATACTTTTTCCATTTTCTTAGTTGTTTAAGGTGGAAGAGTAAACCTGGTGTCTTTTACCCCATCTTGGTTGTAAGTGGACGTGCTATTTGTTCATTTGCTCCAATCTTCAGTCCACCAGTCTGCTTTAGCATTTGTTTTACACAAAAGCATCTGCACATATGCGAATGTGCACACACACACCACATACTACCACCTATCTTTTGTAAAACTTTCTCTTTATATTATTATCATGTGCCATCCATCAGGCACAAAGCAGAAAGGGAGGGAGATGCTCCATAATCTGTTATATAGGATTATATAGAAGATTATATAGGATTCCTAGCCTATATTTTTGTCATTCATTCATAGACGGCAGCCTGGATTTACTTTGCCTGGGTTGCTTTAGGGGTGCATTACTTTATGCCTTTGTGAACTTGGACAACTGATTTAGCGTTTCTAACTCTCAATTTCCTTGCCTTTAAAATGGGACTGCGAAGGTAGTTGTGAGGATTAAATGACACATTTTCTGTAAAGAGCTTAGCACAACATCTGACACATAGAAATACTGCCAAATTTAATGTTCATTTCTCTGTTCAGACTCCACTCACTTTCAATTGCTCTGACTGATCAGTTTATCTCTTTTGAAAACTTTCTTCACTTGACATCAATTCTCTTTGAATCTCCCTGCCCTTTCTGGCTTTGCATCTTCTGAATCTCTATGCACATTCTTTTCTATTCATGCTCCCTCCCTAGAAGATTGCATACAGTCTATTGGTTTTAAATAGCAACCCCAAATTGATTATTCCTGGACCTTGACTTTGAACATTGCGGTTATTGTTGTGTGGGCCATTGAGTCAGTTCTGACACAGAGCCATATAGGATATCTGAGGATCTAACTCTCTGTGGGAGCAGAAAGCTTCATTTTATTCCCCACTGAGTGGCTGGTGGATTTGAACTACCCACCCTGTGGTTATCAGCCCAGCGCATAACTCAATTCCTACTGACTCCTGGTGTGGCACTGTAAGATCAGCACTAGACTGTGAACGACAAAATTGGCAGCTCAAAGCCCACAGCAGATCCTTGGAAACCCTGTGCAGGGTGGTTATGAGTGTGAACTAACTGGAGGACACTTAACAACAGCAACGAGCATCTCCATTTGGATGTTTGACTGACTTTTGCCTTTTGTCTTCATATTAATTCCCTGTCCTTCCCCTACTTTGCTCTGTACAGGCTCTGACCCTGCAGGTTGCATTAAATAGACTCTTGTGACAGTTGATTTCTGGCTGCACTGGCCCATGGGAGAGACTCTGTGAGAGACTAGAGGAAATGAGAAAGGAAAGCCAAAACATAGCTAACTTCCCTCTCTCAGCCTTGGTTGGTGTTCCTGGCAGAGGCACAATCTGGACTCTGGTGACACTGTCTTCTCCCAGTGAAGCCTCAGCCATTGCTGGCATTGCTAGGAATGTCTATGGTGCCTCACCAAAGCTTGTTTGGCTTCTCAGCTCTTCCTGTGTTACTGATTTTCTTTGTTTGACATACCTCAAGTGAGTTCTGTTTTCTGATGGTACTGTAAGTGATAGAGTTCTCTAACAAGCATCGCAAAATTAGTATGTGTAAAGCAACAGTTTTATTCATGCCTCCATTCATCCATGCATATACTGTCTCCATTTCATTTACTAGCAACTCCATTCTGCCAAAGCCACTGATATCTGCCTTGACACCTCTTTTCCTTTGATACATGTATTTAACCCACCAAGAAGCCCAGCAAGCTTGACTCCCTGAACATATTTCGAATCAACTATTTTTCTCTACCTCTACTATCCTCATCACATAACAACAACTTGCCTCATCAAGGAGCTCTGGTAGCTTAGTAGTTACAATTCGGGCTGCTAATCTCATGGTCAACAGTACAACGGGCTTCCAAGCTACCAAAGTACCTATAGAGCTTCAGCTTCTCCCTCATCTACCTTGTGTATTTGGTTCCAGCCATATGGGCCTAGTTGCTCTTTCAAAAATCCATCCAGAATAGTCCTACCTCAGGTCTTTGCACTTGCAAATTTCCAAACCCAGAATGCTTTTCTCCCAGTATCCACGTGGCTCTCAACCACTTCCTGCTTGTCTGTGCTCACATGCCACTTCATCAGTCTTTCTTCCTTGTAGATTGAACACAGCAATGTCCTTCGTTCTTCCCTTTACTCTCTTTTATTATGCACTATAGCACTTAACTCTCACCTTATGTACAAGTTGTTCATAGTGTTTCTTCTTATTAGAATGTATGCTCCAGGAGCACATGGGCCTTTTTTGGTTGGTTATATGCCCCTTTATGTCTTAATAATGGTTGGCAGGTGGCAGGTGTTCAATATAATTTTTGTTGAATGAAATAATTAATAAATAATGTACCAAATATTATATTTATTCCTTTCTTTTCAGCAAATCTTTAATAATAATGAAAAGCATATATGTAACAGGCTTGCTGGTGGCTCTGTGGGTTAAGCATTATTGGACTGCTAGGTTAATGCGCCAGATTGCAAAGCCATTTGAACTGCAAGGTCGTCGATACAAGCTCACCAGCTGCTCCTCAAAACCCTACACAGGGTCGCTATGGGTCGGAATCGACTCGACGTCACTTGACAACAACAACAACCTTAAGATAGCGTGGCACTGCAGGTTAATGCACTGGACTGCAAGGTTGGCAGTTCACGCTCACCAGCCGCTCCTCAGAAACACTATACAGGATCGCAGTGAATTCGAACTGACTCCATAGCACTTAACAACAATGACCTCAAGATGAAGTCCTGATGTGGCACTGTAGGATAAAACACTGGACCACAAGATGGATTTGAACTTCAAGTCGGTGGTTCAAATTCACCAGCCACTCCTTGGAAACCTTGTATATAAGGACGGCACTTAGAACAACAATAACCACCTCAAGATGTACGTATGGTCCAGATTCCAACGACATTCTTCAAAGAGATGGAGAAAACAATTCCAAAATTTATATGGAAAGGAAAGAGACCCAGGATAAGCAAATCACTGATTAAGAACAAGACTAAGGTTGGAAACCTCTCATGCCCTGATTTCAAAATTTACTACATGGCTACAGTGGTCAAAACAGCCTGGTACTGGTACAATGATGTTGTTGTTGTTGTTGTTAAGTGCCATCGAGTCGGGTCCGACCCATAGCGACCCTGTACAGGGTTTCCGAGGGTGTAAATCTTTACGGGAGTAG
>NW_006408521.1:13822188-13823941 GCF_000296735.1 Chrysochloris asiatica | reverse complement strand
AGAAAGCCTGATCTTTCTCCCGCGGAGCAGCTGGTAGTTTCGAACCGCTGTCCTTAAGGTTCGCAGCCCGATTCGTAACCACTACGCTACCAGAGTGAGTGAAATTAGTCAGTCACAAAAGGAGAAATACTGCATAGGACCATTATTGTAAAAGATTAAGAAAAAGAACCCACCCTAAAAGAGGAAAAAAAAAAACCTTTGCTGATCACGGGGATATATGGGGTAGGGTGAGGGAAGGGAGGGGAAGATGGAGCAGAAGGTAGGAAATAGACACAAGATAGCTTGGGTGCTTGTGGGGAAGCAATACATAAGAAGAGGGAGGGGAATGGAAGAACAAGGCAGATGGGAAAACAAGCAGGTTTGCATGGGCTAAGTGGGACAGAGGTAAATAATGATGTATGCACACACAACCTTGGAGCAACATGGCTCTGGAATACAGGGAGTGAGTCATGGTGTGAATGGGTAAAAGAGGTGAAATAATATTAAGATGCTTGGCTGTCTTTTGAGTCTTTGTTTCTCTTGCCTACCATTTTAAAATAGACACTTGATGGGGAGAGAAAGTAATATCCAGAAACATCTCCATATAAAGCTTGAAGGTCTGTCTTCAGCCTATAGCTGATTGGAATACCTAAAAGGGGTTAGAACTTGCCCAGTGAAAGAGGCTTCCTGCAGAGCCTTTGCATTGCATAAGACCATAACTAGAATCCTGAACCCCATCCAGAATCTTCTGAGGTAGGAAATTTCCACTTAGAAGTACAAGCAAACCAGCCTGGAGTGGCTAGAAGAACAGAAAATACTTCTTGAAAGAAAGACCAGCAGGAAAAATAAACAATAATGGCAGTCCAATTGACTACTATAAGAACAAGCAAGCTGTTCGCCTGGGAGCCATCAAGGCAAGTGGTCAGGTCCCCTCAGAGCTAAATCTCCTTCTAAGACTAAGACTCAAGGGGAATACACGAACAGGTATGTGGTCTTGTTGGTGACCACATTGGTCACTGAAAAGGGGAAGTGGGGGTGGGGAGGAAACAGTAATGAAGATATGAGCTAAGTCCGGCAACGTTTAATAGACTCCTGTGAAACAGGGTGGAGACCTGGGCCCAGAGACAGTGACATGGCCATAGAGGACTACAGTGGAAAGTGAAGCATCCAGCTAATATGAAATGAGGGGAAATGCACAAGAACACTCATACTTGCAGATAGTACCCACTTGACCTGGCTTTAATGGCTGGATGATCAGAACTCGACTAGAAGAAGAAAGAAGAGGGAAATAGGAGTAATCTGCTACAATTTGATGAACTTGGCCTATATTTATGAATGTAGTAGCTCAAAAGAGGGAACAAATCTTTACAGTGAGGATCACTCCCACCCCCCTCGTACACAGGGTTGAAAGGGATGGGCAACTTAGACATTGGATACCAAAATAGGGGGGCTACAAAGGCAAGAAGTGACTGGCTTACAAGTTTTCAAGAGGAAGACTAGTTCCAGAGGGTGCAGGGAAGGTAGAATCTCCACCTAGTGGTTTCCAATCTGCCTGGGTGGGGCTAATGAAAGGAGATGGGGGATAAGACTCTTGTGGTACAATAGTGAATAATTGCCATCAGGACTGACTTTGAAGGTCAGAAATGTAAAGGTAGATGTTTTGTAACAAAAGGAGGGGAGTGATTGACTTTGCAGTCTAGGGGTGGTGGTTGCTGGGACCGTCAAGTGAGAAGAGCAGAGTGAAGGACCCTAGCCAGAGAAGCAGTGACGCCAG
>NW_006408521.1:13784240-13820888 GCF_000296735.1 Chrysochloris asiatica | reverse complement strand
AAAAGAGACATTTTTTTCCAAAAGAGAATTAGCTACTTCAGTAGTAGGAATTAAGGCACTATCTGCACGATTAATATTACTAATCTTTTTATGCAAAGTTACTAAATCAATAGAATTGTCACTATTATTCCAAATGCCTCATAAATGCTGCTGGACTTTAAACTAAGGCACTTTAGTGTTGTTGTAAGGTAGAGGGGTGACACACATCTATTTATAATCTATGTGGCACTGCGTGGTTAAGCGAACTTTGATGACTTGAATTTGATTCCCTATATATAACACTGCTTCTTCTAAAGAATTCACTTTAGCTTCTAAATTTCTGTCAATTCGCTCTTGAGCCATTAAGGCCAGAGACACATTTCTTGATAAGTGATCTACATGTTTTGCAGTATGAACTTGTTGAACTAATGCAGCTGCAGATGCAACAACAGATCCAATTATAGTAATTAAGGCTGTTATACTTAAAATAAGTACAACAACAAAGCGTTTCTTTCTAGCTAGAGATTGATCAATAATTTTTAGAGCTTGTAAACCTGGATCATCATACCAAGGTCCATCAATATGAACAGGTAACATAACATATGGAGGTTGTTGAACTAATAACAAAACTTTGACATTATCTGATGATGAAATACAATTAGTATACAGGATGTACAATTAACTTCAAATACACCATCATTGTTAACAGATACATGAACATTTCCATTTGAACCTTGTGACAATATAGCATAGGGAGCCTGCACACAGGCATGAATGAAATGCTTTTCAGGTGCATAGTAAGTGAAGTTGTTAGCTGTCACTCTGGATACCTGACAAGCAAGAATTACAACAAAGACAGTTTTTGGAATTGTCTCAGTTTTTTGAGAGTCAGTTCTCACAGTGCTCTGTCAAGCAATTCAATTGCCCCCACATGGGGCTAGTCTTTCTCTGGTTGAAGTTGCACATCTCCGTGGAGGAGATGGAAGAAACTGTAGTGCCGCAAACATGGAGGGGAGAGATTAAAAGTCCAGCTGCTGGAGCCTGCAGTGGAGGAGGTGTCAGTGGAGGTGCAGATGGAGACACGCCTTCAGATGGCTCCTCAGCTTCTCTGCTCCAGATAGGGAGAAGTGTCCGTTTCCTCGGCACAGGGTTGAATCAGTTGGTCTTGAATCTAGTTGGGGTCATTGTCCTGTAAAAAGAGACTAAAACACATCTTCGCTCCTTGGTTAGTAACACATCTAGCCATAAGAATTAAAATACAGATTAAAAGGAGGTTTGTTACAGGTGATTAAAAGCAAGGAAAACAGCAATTAATTCTGTGCTCTGCGCTGATGTCTCCGAGGTCTGCTATAGCTGTGAAACTTTTCTGATAAGAGTTGCAGCTTGACTGCGGTCAGTGAAAAAACTTGTCAGTAAAACTGTCAGCAGGTTCAGGGAGAGATTCATTGAAAAACTGCAAAGAGAAAGCTATAGGATGATTATGAATAAACTGAAACAGGATTACTGGAAAGATAGCATAGAGTTTGTCCCGAATCTGCAAAAGAATAATTATTCAGTTCAAAGTATAAGTACTGATGATTTTAGAGAAATCCTTTCCAAATAACTCTCGGTTTCTTCTCCTACTTTTCATTATTAAAGTTACAACACTGCTGGTTAGGAGTTATGGGGAAGTGTATTTATTCAAGGTGGTCTTTCGTGAAAGAGAAAGTTACAATAATTCTGGTGGAATTTGGCAGCTCTCTCTTTTAATTCAGCCCCATCCTCCAGGCTTAAGAGATCAGGAGTGCTTCCATCTACAGAATCATCACTGTTCTTTTGCTTACTAGCATAAAAAACACTCAATTTAAATGTTAACAAAGGTGTTTTCTTATTGAGCATATCAAAGGTCTGAGAGAGGGTCTCTACTCTAATGCTGGGGTCTTGAGCATCACAGAATAAATTCCACAGGGAAAAAACTTTGACTGAAACTCTCTCAAGCCCATGTTGTTTATAATACTTTCTCATTTCTACACTTGCCTTTTCCCACTTACCTGAATTCACAGTCCCTTTATCTTGGAACAAATTTTCAAAAGCCAATTGTTTAGCCACAATACTTGTTAATTCCTCATTAGTAATAACTTTTTTGACTGTCTGCAAAAGACAAGCTATAAAATCTTTGTAAGGCTCATAGGACTTCTGTTTAATCTCACTTAAACTATCTTTACTAGTTGTAGAAGGCAAAGTCTCCGCTGCTTTAAAAACTATTAGAAACTCAACTTGTAAGAGAGGAGTTTTGGGGGAATTCCTGAGGGGAGGGACTCAGAGCTCAGGAGCTTGCTCTTTGAATGCACCATAATTAGCCTGCTTAGAGAGCAAAGAACTAGATATAGGCAGCTTTTCCTGAACAGTAAAATCCTCCAAATGATATTTTGCAGCCTTTTCCTTTAACAAAGCCTGTTCGGGGTCACTGTTATTCTGAACAGGAAAGGTAGAAGGCTTGAGGGGCAAGAGAGGAGATTTCTCAGTTGGAGGAGAGAGATATTGCTTAAAATGAGTGGTTTCATGACGAGGATTTAAGGCATCACGAAGTAACTTCCAGAGGGCAAATGCTTTTACTGGAACATTTTCAGGCCCATTATGGGAGTAATATCTCCTAATTTCCACACCAACCTTTTCCCAGGTCTCTGGGTTTACAACTCCTTCCTCAGAGAACCAAGGACAGCAGGACTGGATAAAATTTAAGAATCTTGCTAACATATTAGAGTCAACTTCTATACCGGTCTTTGCAAGCATCTGTTTAATAATTTCAATGAAAAGCCGTCTGTTTTTGGACTCTGAATGGCCCATTTCTCTCTCTTAGTTCTGCTAAACTTTCCACTACTTCTCTGAAATCAGTCTGTCTGTACTGACGGGCCTGCAGTGCCCTCTTAGTGGAGTACGAATCCGTGTCGAAACAATTAAGAGACTTACCTGTTCGTGTCTGAAACGGGAGACGCAGCGTCTGTGTTGTGCCGAAAGGGTTAATCGGAGAAGATTATCGACTCATGCCCCATGTTGGGCGCCATATTGGGGGGTGGGGGGGTGGGGTGGGGTCCTGCCCTCCGCGGGGGTAGTGGGACATGAGCGAATACTCGGAAACATCAGGTGAAGAAATGAATGAATACAACTCGAGTGGCTTTTCAACTTGCTGTGCTGTTTGGCTATGCTCTCTAGCTTCTGCTCTTGCTTCTGCTTCCTGTTCTCTTTGCTGTCTGCCCTCTGCCTTCTCCCTCCTGCTCTCTTCTTCTTCTTCCTCCTAGCTCTGCCTGCTCTGCCTTCCCAGCTCAGCAAGTCTTTATTTTTTATACTTAAAATTACACAGTACATGCATTGACACTTGGATCATTTCTTGAATTATGACACAGTCACAACATTCTTGCACCTGGTCATTAGACAACCTTGACAAGAATACTCTGTGATGTTCAGATTGACCTTCATCTCCTTTCCCAGTATGAGATAAAACTGTTTCTTCTTGTTTCTACTAAAAGACTATAAACTTTTTATCCTACATAATGTGCTATTATTTTTATAATAAAGGTATTCATTAAATCACTTGGAAGCTATGTGGCATAAAGCCCAACCTAGCTACTTGCTGCAAGAAGTGTAGATTATTAAGTCAAAACTATTCTTCACTTAAGTTCATTATTGTCTGCTTGTTTATGCAGGTGTCTGTATGTAGGGGTTTGAGAATTCTAGCTAGTGACTGAATGTGGTGAGGCCTATGGGGGTAGGTCAGCTTGACTCTAATATGCTTATCTGCTTTTGTGGCCTCACAAATGCAGTTACTTAGGTTTTCTAAGGAAAGGGAGTAATTTATACAATTTCTCTTTGTATTCAATCCACCAAGGCTGAAAGCAATTGCTGCTAAGCTAGTTTTTTTCCTAAGGTTTGTAGAATTCATAGTGAAAGCTGCGAATATTGCCAAATTATATATATATTTGTAAGTAAAATTAAGATTACTCTATAGAGAAGGTAGAAAGCAATTTCTGAGAGCTATCTGTTTTGTCAGACTACTCTACTATTTACTGGTCTGTGTCAAGCAGTAAATCGAAGCTATCCTCTACCTTCATCGCTTCCAGCAAGGGAGGAAGAGGGGCTGTGTGTAGATAGTCGGGGAGCAGGCTTGTAGGGTGTACCCTTTGGTTGTTTGATGTTGCATGGAGGGGATTGTAATCATTGCAATGAAATGAAATATGATAGGATGAATGTGAAGCTAATCTTCTCCCATGTAAACTATTCCATAATTCACAATAAAATCTTAAAAAAAAAAGAAAAGATGGACATTGGTTCAAATGCACCAACCACTGGAAGGAGAATGATGAAGCTGGTTGCTCCCATAAAATGTATGTCTTGGGAACACTGGGAATCAGTTCATTTGTGTCCTATAGGGTTGCTATGAGTTGGAATCAACTCTATGGCAGTGGGTTTGGGATAGGCGTGTTTGGCTCCAGGCACAATGCTAAGTGCTTTACATGAAGTTTAAAATTAATTTTCATTTAGAGTTCACATTGTTGTTTGTTGTTGAGTGCTATCTAGTCAGTTCTGACTCGTAACTATCTAATATAGGGTTTCCAAGGAATGGCTGATGTGTTTAAACCTTGCAGTTAGCAGCCCAGTGCTATTATTGCACTGTAGCAGGACCCCTAGAGTTCATGTGTTGTTGTTGTTGTTAAGTGCTGTTGAGTCGGTTCTGACCCATAGCGACCCTGTATAGGGTTTACAAGGAGAGACTGGTAAGTTTGAACCACAGACCTTGTGGTGCAAACTGACTTTATAGTCCAGTGCATTATCCCACAGTGGTGTTGTTAGGTGCCATCGACTTGGTACCAACTCATAGAGAGCTGTGCAACAGAACGGAACACTGCCCTATGTACAACAGAACGAAACACTGCCCGATTCTGGGCTAACCTCACAATTGTTGTCTCACTTGAGCCCACTGATGCTGCCATTGGCCAATCTATTTCACTGGGGGGTTCTTCCTCTTTTTCTCTGACCCTCTACCTTAGCAAACATGATATCCTTCTCTAGTGATTGATCCCTCCTGATAATATGTCTGAAGTATGAGAGTCGAAGTTTTGCCATCCTGGCCTCAAGGAGCACTCTGGCTGCACTTCTTCCAAAACATGTTTGTTCTTTTGGCAGCCCATGGTAATTTCAATATTCTCCTCCAGCACCATAACTCAAATGCACCAATTCTTATATGGACTTCCTTATTCATTGTCCAGCTTTTCTCATGCATATGAGGTTATTGAAAATGCCATGGCTTGGGTCAGGTGCACCTTAGTCCTCAAGCTGACATCTTTGCTCTTCAACACTTTAAAAAGGTCTTGTGAAGCGGATTTGACTAAAGCACTATGTCGTTTGATTTCTTGGCTGCTGCTTTCATGAGTGTTGATGATTGATCCAAGAAGAATGAAGTCCTTGATAACTTCAATATTTTCTCTGTTGATAAGAAAGTTGTTTATTGGTCCAGTGGTGAGGACTTTTGTTTTCTTTACATTGAGATGTAATCTATATGGAGGGCTGTACTCTTTGATCTTCATCAGTAAATATTTTAAGTCCTCTTCACTTTCAACAAGCAAGGTTGTATCTGCTGCATATCACAGGTTGTTAATGAGTCTTCCTCTAATCCTGATGCCATGTTTTTCTTCATATAACCCAGCTTCTCGGACTATTTGCTTAGCACACAGGTTGAATGAGTATGGTGAAAGAATACAACCATGTATTACAATTCCACAGCGATACTCTATGCCAAATACAGAGGTTCCAGCCCTGGAGGAGTTCTTGGAGCAAAGAGGAGGCAGTCCCCTAAAAGACTACGCTGGTGCGGCCTTCCAAGGGAATGGTGCCTTGTCGTGTCCTGTCCAGTCCGGCCACAGAGGCCTCAGGGACATGCCTGAGCAGGGACCAAGGCCAGGACGGGGAGGCAGGGACCAGAAGGCGGAGCACCGCCAGACTCGAATATAAGCAGCCCGATCTTGGCGCAAGTTCAGCGTGGCCGTCACTCAGCTCACAGCGGCGCTGGCTGGGCCGGGCGGAGCCTCCGAGGCACTTTCCGGTATTTAGAGGCTCTGATTGGCGGCGCGGGTATTCTGAACGGAGTCCAGTAGCCGCCTGCTCTCTGGTAGGAGAGTCTCTGTCCGGTTTCTTACCCCACCACCGTAAGAAAAGATAGGGGCCCAGACACAGGACAAGGACAACGGCTCCAGGTGAGTGCACGGGTCCCAGCTGCACAGCCCTTTGCGGATGCAGCATTGGAGCTCACGCCAGGCCTGCCTTCAAGGGCTCTGCGGAGGCCCGCACTGTCCCTAGCTGCTCAGTCCCAGTGGCGCTTACTCTATGCAGGGGCACATGTCCCTCTGCTCTGGGTGCCTGCGGGCCTTGAATGGGGTTCCTGCGGTGCCTTTTGTGCGGTAGATGACCTGAGGCAGCACCCAAGGACGCAGGAAGACAGGATTCCCTGAAGTCAGCCCTTGGCTGACTCTCTCCGGTTTCCTGTAAAGTGGTTACTCCTCAGTGAACCTGCTCAATCCCCGGACTGCGGGGCCAGCTGGGATAGCTGATTCCCTGCTCTTCCTTCCTGGTTATGTTTTCCCTTTAGCTACTCCAGACAGACTGCCTTGCCTCTCTTAACTTGTTCACCAATAATGTGGTCAAGAGCAGAATTAGAATCAGTCCAGAATAAAAACCCACCAGCTGCTCCTCGGAAACCCTATACAGGGTTGCTATGAGCCGCAATCGACTAGATGGCACGTAACAACAACAACAACAATACTGCTGTTTAACTAGGTGGGATTTTGCTTTGCGTATTTAGCTTGGGTGAACCTCAATTTCTTGAAAGACTGGGTTTAATGGTACCACCTGGTTGTTGGAGGAATAACTGGTGTCTGGCGTAATTACAAAGCTAAATGACAAGCGACTTTGGTGCCTTTTCTTCAGCCACTGAACTATTGGACCGCCCCTACCCCATTTTTTTTTTTTTTTTCCAAAATCTGTATTGTGTCTGGTTCTTGGCTAAGACTTGGAGGTACAAAGTCTAATCAGACATGGCCTCTGCCCTTCTGGACTGGGGCAAAGTGAGGCCAGACAAGCATAGTGTAGAAAGAACTGGCATAAAGGTGTTAAGAGAGCACAGGAAAGGGCGCCAACTCCAGTCTGGGGATTAAAGGACCAGACAACATCCATATTGTTGTTTACTAGTTGGCTCCATTTACAGCCACCCTGTTGGTTTCCCAGGAGGTGATGTTGTGATTCAAAGTCCAGTACTGATTTTACAGTGCCAAATCTGGAATCCAAAGGGAGCTCTTTCTGCTGTGAACTTCTTACTTGTCAACCTTGTAAGAATTGCTTGACTAGTATGTTGAGAAACTTGCTCAGTGTTGTGCTGGAAGGAAAACGAATTCAGTGACCTGCTTCCAGTTGATAGCTTCAGCTGTTAACTCGTGTGAGAAGTCCCCCGAGGACAGCTTGCCCCCGTGCTTCTGTAGAGTAGGTGCTGAATAGAAAGCAGCTACAGCCAATGATTTGTGATTCTCAATTGTGGTCATACTTTTTCTCTTTTAAATCTACTTCTTATTCCCTAATTGTAATGGACTATTATGAGGTGGCATTTATGATAACGGGTAACCTGGGGAGGTTGTGCAATTCTTCCCAACTTCCATAAAGAACAAAAAAACTTGTAAGTCAAAGCTGTGAGCATACTATGCTAACACAGACTCAAGACAACGTTCACTTCTGTCAAGAAGTTCCAGGTTTACCACTGCTCAGAGAAATAACTTTCACTTTTAAATAGACTTTTTTGCAGAAACACTGTACAGAGAGTTCAGAGTTCCCGAACACCCTCTCACTCCCTGCACACTGTTTGTTGTGGTTAGTTATCATTGATTCTGTTCTAACTGTTGGTGACCCCATGTATTGCAGAGTATATTTGCTCTATAGGGTTTTTCCTGTATAGGAGCCTTGTGGTACAGTGAATTAAACATTGGGCTGCTAACTGAAAGGTCTGTGGTTCTGACTCATCACCTGCTTTTCAGCAGAATGATGAGGCAGTCTGCTTCCAATAAAGATTGACAGCCTCGGAAATTCTATGGAACCGTTCTACTGTGTCCTAAAGGGTTGCTATGAGTTGGAATCAACGTGACTGCCGTGGATGGTAATCTTAATGTAAAACACATCACAGGCCTTTTCTTCCCAGGGGCCACTGTTGTTGTTGTTAAGAACTGTCAAGTCAGTTCTGACCCATAGTGACCCTGTATAGGGTTTCCGAGGAGCAGCTGGTAGCTTGAACCACCGACCTTGCAGTTCAAACGGCTTTGCAGTCTGGTGCATTAACCCTCAGCATCACACCAGGACTCCACAGGGTCCACTAGGTGAGATCACACTGTCAACCTTTGGCCAGTCATTTTTGCTACTAATAGGACCTTCTACTATTAGTAACCTCTTGCATTCATGTGATGCATTTGTTATAGTTGATGAACCAATATTGATACATTACTTACTGTATTATTAACCGGAGGCCACAGTGGACATTAAGATTCACTGTTTGGGTTTTACAATCCTATGGATTTTGGCAAATGCATAATCTCATGTGTTCACCATTAGTGTATCACACAGAATAAACAAACTGCTTTAAAAAAATGCCCTGTGAGTAGTTAATCTTATAGTCCAGTAAATGAGTACACTAGGATCATCAAGGGAGAAGAGCATGGGTGGAATGTGGGATCCTATTTAGAGAAGCAGCTACATCAGAGATAGAGGCAGAGATGAGGACATGGAGAAATAGAGCAGCTGAGGATTCTAGACTCATGGAAAGAGAAAGACTATGTGCTGACATCCAGGAGGTAGGCTTCCAGAATGTGCCCTTTCGTTGTTTAAATGATTATATATTTCTGAGGGGTTTTGTGTACATCTCCTAACAACAACAAAACAAAACAGAGGAAATAGAAGCAAATACTGTTGAATGATGATGCACCGAGGAGACTGTAATCATTGTAATGAAATGACAAGCATAAAACCAATGTTCTCCCATGAAAACTATCACTCAATTCACAATAAAATCTTAAAAAAAAAAAGTAAGCAAAAAAGCCCTGTGCTGCATATAGTCAATTCACTTTTAATCTGAAAAACAATTTGTGTAATATCAATTTATGCACAAGTTACTCAAAAAAAAAAAACAAAAAAAACAAACCACCAGCTACATTGCAGCATAAGAGGTGCTCACGGTGGCATAGTGAGTTACTTGTTGGGTTGCTACCATAAGGCCAGAAGTTTGAATCTACCAGCTGCTCTGTGGAAGAAAGATGCCAAAATTTACAGCCTTGACAATCCTATCCAGGGTCTATGAGTCAGAACCGACTTGATGGCATACAACAATGACAACAACATATTGCAATATAATATGTTGAGTCAGTTTTGACTCATAGTGGTTGAACTGTCACCTTGGGTTTCAAACTGACCTTGCAGTCCAGCGCTTTTCATTCAGTGTCATACCAGGACTCTAGTAAACGTACAAAACTCTTTTATAATTTTGGGACTTCCCTTCACAATGTCTATGGATACATTTACAATAAACAAAACACTTTTCATCTGACAAATGTTAAACTTGTTGCAACTCATAGCAGTCCTGTTTGAAACAAAGAAACCAGTTTTTTCCTAAGGTTTGTAGAATTCATAGTGAAAGCTGCGAATATTGCCAAATTATATATATATTTATAAGTAAAATTAAGATTACTCTATAGAGAAGGTAGAAAGCAATTTCTGAGAGCTATCTGTTTCGTCAGACTACTCTACTATTTACTGGTCTGTGCCAAGCAAAGCAGTAAATCGAAGCTGTCCTCTACCCTCATCGCTCCCAGCAAGGGAGGAAGAGGGGCTGTGTGTAGATAGTTAGTGAGCACTTACTTACATTAAGTGAGCTGTAGGGTTTTCAGTGGCTGAGTTTTGGGGAGTAGAACAGCCTTTCATTTAGCAGCCAAGTGCATTAACTGTTTGCACCACCCAGGGACTTTTTTTTTTTTTTTTTTTAAAGCTTTTATTATGTATTGAGTGAGTGAAGGTTTATAGGGCAGGTCCCCATTTTTAATTCAGCAAATTATTGTATTGATTACAAACCCTCCCTTCACTCCCAGCCAGTAGCATTTACCTTTATTACTTTTGTGTGTGTGTGTACACACACCACATTGTAAATGTGTATTCTTTTAAATGTCCAAAGGGCACATTTTGCAAGCCAGCCTCCTGCCCACAGGCATAGTGCTTTTCTCAGTCCATAGGCCTAGAGTCCTCTGCTGCTCTGTCTCTCTGTGCCATCGCCTTCACCACAATTTCTGATGTCGCCACTTTTCTGGTTATGAGCTCTTCCCTCTTGATGGTCCTAGGGTCCCCTCTTCCTGAAATGTCATATTGATTGCTCCCCTCTTTCAGTTGCACCTCTTCTACATTTATAGTCTGGCAATCACTATTAGGCTTGGAAAGAATTCATTACAATTGAACCATAAAATCCTATCCCTCCTCATCACCAAACCCATCTGGGCCTGAGGAAAACGATTTAGTAAGGTTTCTGTCTTGTTCCCCTCATTCTGACACTAAGGCATCCTCACAAAAGCTCGTAAGCCAGCCATTTTGTGCCTTTATAGCCCCCCCGATTTTAGTAGCCAAATTCTAAGTTGCCCGTCCCTATCAACCCAGTGTACTGAGGAGGGAAGGTTTATCCTTGATATGGAGACTCCTTCCCTGTTCAGTTGGAATTTTGAGCAGCCTCATCCATAAACAAGGGTCCAGTTGATCAGGTTGTAGCTATTTATGCTTGTTCCCTGTATCATACTTCTTAATCTTCATCTGGTCAAATTTTGGTCAGCCATCCATCCATGCTAGGTTCAGTGGGTACTGTCGGAGAGTCTGTGAGTTCTGCACACCTACTCCCTCTTCAGATCAGCTGGCTAAAGATCATTCTTATCTTTAGCCCCTACTGGCTAGGTGAGTGTCTTTGGGCTCAGGAGTTCACACTTCTCCCTGAACTTCAAACCAGCTAGCCAGTCTGCTTCTTGTTCTCATCTCAAAGTCATTGTGCATCTATGGAATATGGTCAGTCTCAGCCCACATCTTCTTTGCTGCATTTCCCCACCTTCCAAGTTGATCAGATGGTCACCAGGGAGCATACAGGGCTGTCTGCATGTTCCCTTTGAGTTTCAGTCTTAGAAAGAGATTAGCTGGACAGTGAATAAGGAAGACAATAGAAGAAATGATGCTTTTGAGTTATGATGTTGGAGAAGAATACTGAAAGTGCCATGGGCTGCCAAAAGAACCAATAGATCTGTTTTGGAAGTAGTGCAGCCAGAGTGCTCCTTGGAGGCCAGGATGGCCAAGCTTCATCTCTCATACTTCAGACATAGTGTCAGGAGGGACCAGTTGCTGGAGAAGGATATCATGTTTGGTAAGGTGGAGGATCAGAGAAAAACAGGAAGACCCCCAGTGAGATGGATTGTCCAATGGCATCATCGATGGGTTCAAGCGTGGCAACAGTAGTGAGGTTGGCCCAGGATCGGGCAGTGTTTCATTCTGCTGTGCATAAAGTTGCTATGAGTTGGTACTGACTTGTTAACAGCAACAGCAAATCCAGAGAAGCAGCCACACCAGAGATGGAGGCAGAGATGATGATATGGAGAGAGAGAGAGCAGCTGAGTACTCTAGACTCATGGAAAGAGAAAGGTTGTGTGGTAGTGGCCAGGAGACAGGCTTGTAGAATGTGTCCTTGGGTTATTTAAATGATTATATATTCCTGAGTGTTATTGTTTACGTCCAAAAAACAAAACAAAACAAACCAGAGGGAATAGAAGCAAATACTGTTGAGTGATGATGCACGGAGGGGATTGTAATCATTGCAATGAAACAATGAGTGTAAAATCTATGTTCTCCCATGTCAACTATCACTCAATTCATAGTAAAAACTTAAATAAATAAATGAAGAGATTTACCCTGATGGGCTGACTTTTCTTGCCTTGATGGCTCCAGGGCAAACAGCTTACTTGATATTGTCACAGCCAGTCTGCTTTTTTCCCTTCTCCTTCTGTTGGTCTATCAAGAAGTATCTATTATTCCTGTAGCTGATCAGGATTGGTCTGCATGTCTTTTCAGTTGCCACCCAGGAACTTTTGACATACAATATAGCAAGTCATATTTAAAATATACAAGTTTATCAGTTTTGGCATATCCATACACCTGTGGACTCTTTAGCACAATCAAGATAATGAACACATTCATCACCTCCAAAGGTTTCTTGTGCAGGCCCCTTAGTAATTTTATTTCCCCTCCCCTCCTTTCCCAATGCAACTATTATTTGCTTTCTGTCAGTATAGATTAGGTTGCATTTTATATAGTTTCCTATAGGTGACATTATCCAGTATTTTTTTTTTTTTCTTGTGATCTGGCATATTTCACTTAGCATAATTATTTTGAGAATCATCTGTGCTGTTTATGTGTTAATTCCATTTTATTGCTGAGTAGTATTCTATTGTATGTATCACACCACCATTTGTTTACCATTTTACACATTTGAACTTATCAGGTTTTTACCAGTACAAACAAAACTGCTGTGAGCATTTTTGTACAAGTCTTTGTATTGGCATACATACATGCATCTTCATAAATGACTTGATTTATTAGGAAAAAAAAAAAAGGAAGTGGTTTGGGCTACAGTTCCAGTTTTACCATAAACTCTTTAGGTGTTGTTGGGGAAGACATTTCACTTAGCCTTTAACATGAGGTCATTGGACCACTCTGCCAAGGTCTTCTACAATGACATATTTGTGATTCTGAGCCATCCCTGCCAGTAACTGGGTGTTTTTTGTTAATGGTTGGGAGGTTTCAGAGGTCAAAGGGAATGGTTTTCCCTGATTTTTTTTTATCAGGTTTTGTTTTCTTTCATGTTTGGTTTTCTTTTTTTCCCCATTGGGTGACATGTTTGAATCTTGATGTGAAATCTGGGGCAAAACATTGTGTGAGTACATGTGTGAGGCAAGAGCTCCTAATGATTGAAGTCCCTGGGTGGTACAGACTTGCTGATCTACCTAGCGGCACCTTGGAAAATAGTGCTGCCAATCTGCTTCAGAAAACTCAGCCAATGGGAACCCTGTGGAGAACATTTCTATACTGACACACATGAGGCCACCATGATTGACCTGAACCCAATAACTTGTATTTTTGTAATGTTTAAATTGCAAGTTGAGAGGAAGAGGAGGTGGAAGCTTAACAGACTTTGGAAGTTTGTGGACTTTCCCTTTTGCTTATCCTGTGAGCCCTCCTGAAATTCTGTCATTTCTCCAGGAATGGATTTGTTTCGCCTTGTGGTGGGGAAGTGGGTGGGTATGCAGTGTTGCAAAGGTCACATATTTATTGAGGGTGGGGGAGAGATGGTTCCTAGTTTTTTTTTTTTTATTTTATTTTTTTGCTTCTGGATGTGACAGGAGTCATTTGGTTCATTGTCTGTCACCTACTTTTTCTGTGGCTCTGCAAGATAATGTGCTGGACCACAAGGTCAGTTTGAGCTGCAAGGTTGGCAATTCAAACCCACCAGCTACTCCTCAGAAATCCTATATAGGGTTGCTATGAGTCAGAACCAACTCTACAGCATTTAACAACAACAAACATGGTTCAGAGCTTTTCATGGGAGCTATAGTCTGACAGCTTAGTTTTGAGTGGTAAAAGTTGGGCAGTTAATAGTGGACCAACTGTTTTATACAGAATGAAGATGTGGATCTTGGGGTTGGTGGTCTGTTTGGTTCTGGAGACTGTACATTCGGAGAGGCCCAGAGGGAAGCAGACACCTGTGAATCCTGAAGTATACATGAATGTGGTAAGTTTCTCAGAGTCATATACTTTTCAAATGCACCTGTGACAATGTTAATGATCTTCTTAAATTCAGCTATGTGACCCCAAGTCAATCATAAACTCTCGTGTCTTTCCATCCTATGTGCTTTTCACTTTCCCTAAACCTTAGATTCCATTTGCTAGACTTATCCTACCAGGAAATGTGTATTTTAGAAATCCTTGATTGTTGCAAATGATTAACACGTTTAAATGCTAACTGGAAAATTGTAGGCTGGAGTGTACCCAGAGGCACCTAAGAGGAAAGGCCTGGTGATCTGCTTGTGACAAATCAGCCATTGAAAACCTTAGAGAACATAGCTCTACCCTGACCCACAGGGGCTTGCCATGGGTTGGAATTGATTAGACAGGAGCTATCTTAATGTGCAAGGAGCTCTGGTAGCGTAGTGGTTATGAGTCGGGCTGCCAACCTCAAGGTCAGCAGTTCAAAACCACCAGCGGTTCCTCGGGAGAAAGATGAGGCGTTTTGCTCCTGTAAAGATTTACAACCTTGGAACCCTGTGCAGGGTCACTATGAGTCGGAACCAACTCCACGGTACTTAACAAAAACAACAACAAGCTTAATGTGCATTTTACAAACCTGATTTTACTGCCAAAACTATACACTTAATAGGACATTTTATTAATTCATTTCATTGTTAGTCACAGTGAATTTGTTTTAAAATGCAAGAGTGTTACTACTAAGTGATGATTTCAGACTACATTGAGGAAGGATAGGGACTAAGATTGTCAAGGGAACACAGGCCTACATAAAAATCAAAGGATCTGAAAAAAATAACCATGAGAACAAATAAGTAAAATAACCTCTTGTTAATTAAAACATTTCAAAGTTAATAATTTTAAGTAAACACAATTTGGAAATTCCTTATATTAGCATATAATATGGGAAAATATAGATTATTTAAAGGAAGAAAAACTGAAAATGATGTAATGAGTAATTGAGAATTGATATCAGGATCTTATAGTTAAGTTTTTGTTTTTTTCCCCACCCCAAATATTTTCTTTTATCTTCTTCCTTTCCCTATTTAAAAAAAACAAACCAAAAAACCCTTCAGTAAGAATAAAAAGTTAAACCCTTTCAAGTATTTCTGCTAGGGAAGACAGTGAACACTTACTTACATTAAGTCTTCTGGAAAATTCTATTATCCATATCCCACAGAACTCTTGATTAAGAACACTCAACCTTGATATCCTAGTGTAGTTTTGTTAGTCCACTGAAAACACTGATTATTATTTTTTATGTTTCGTTTCCCCCCAAACTAAAAACAAACTCATTGATGTTGAACTAATTTTGATTCATGGCAACACCATATGTTTAAAAGTAGGACTGCACTTTGTAGGGTTTCGGTGGCTGCAATCTTACTGTGTGTGCTGTAGGATAAACACTGGACTACTAACCACAAAGTTGATGGTTCAAACCCAACAGTTGCTTCTCAGAAACCCTACACAAGGTTGCTCTGAGTTGGAACTGACATGACAGCACTTGACAACAACAACAATTCACGTAAAGCTGGTACTTTGAATCTACCCAGTGACATCACAGACAACAATTCTGGAAATCTTCCTCCGTAAAGTTTACAGTCAAGAAAACACTGTGGAGTAGTTCTAACTTGTAATATATGGAGTCACTAGGCATCAGAGGCCTGGTCTGGCTCTGTATGATAAGCTCTCGTCTGCAAGGTCAGTTTGAATGGCTAGGTCAGTAGTTCAAACTCACCAGCTGCTCCTTGGAAATCCTATATAGGATTGTTATGAGTCAGAACTGAATCAGCGGCACGTAACAACAATAACAATAACATTCATCAAAAGTAGATCACCACGCCTTTCTTCTGCAGTGCTCCTTGGTGGAATCTAACCTCTGGTTAGTATTTGATTGTGCCGCCAATGGACTTCATAAGCAAAGAATGTGGTAGATCATAGTATAAACTTGACTATTTAGAAAAGAAAGAAATGAATGTTTGTTTTTGAAAAGCAAGGTGGAAACAAAGAGGCCTCAAGTGATGATAAAATTAGGGAAGCCTGGTGGAACACATGCGAGAATGATAAAACATCTGTGGGTAGAATATCAGTTGGGTAAAACAAGTGGAGGTTGTAATGGGTGTTGACTACTAGATTCAACAGACTAAAATTTCAGTAATACTATTGATTTCTTAAAGTATGGAGAATAACATTGGCATTTTGCTTTCTCTCGTGTGTGTTAATTTGGGAGATGTTGTCAGATGCTGGTCATAGAATTTCCACTGTTGTTCATTTACACAGAGTGAAATTATCTCTTACTGGGGATTCCCAGTTGAAGAACATTTTGTCGAGACTGAGGATGGATATATTCTTTGTCTTCACCGAATCCCCCATGGGAAGAAGAATAGTTCTGACAAAGGTATGGGTGTTTTCTGGGCGGGGGAGATAGGAAAGCTCTTAAAAGTAAATGAATTGTTGGTATTCAGTTAGTTTTTATGGTAGTCCCCAAGTTCACATTAAACTTGGAAACATTGAAATGGTATTATATTTAGATTAAAGTACTAAATGTCCTCCATTTACATAAGACATATAAAAATACTTCTTCTTTAAAGAAGTAATAACAAGACTTGCTTAGTTTCTTATTTTGCTTACTGATTCAAAGCTCAGATTGTTTGACATTATGCTAAAACTTCCTTTTTTTAAAAGGAAGTATCTTATTCAGTGAAATATTTTGAATATAAAGTAGATAGCTTTTGCTGTTTGAAAATATGTTCAATTTAAAAAATAGGTAATGCATTTGCATAATTCAGCAAAGAGAATAGAAAGATAACACAGTGAAATACCTCCCTCCCTTATCATATCTCAGTCTCCTTAATTTCTTACGTATCCTTCCAAAATTTGTGTATGTATACATAGATTCTTATTTCCCCTTCCCTCCCTTTCTATACACAACTTGGCCTGTAATGTACTCTGTTTTATAACTTGTTGTGTTTTTTTTTTTTCACTGAATGTCTTGGAGGTCATTTTATATAAAATGTAGAATGCTCATCATTCATTTCTGCAGATACATAGCATTCCATTACATAGCTGTATCATGGTTTATTTAGTAAGCATCCCATTAATGGGCAGTCTTCTCACAAATACAGTTCAGTATTTAACATTCTGTGTGTTCAAGTTTATTTATAAGGTACATTTCCATACATAGAATTTTAGGAGCAGAATATTTGTGATTTTGATAGATATTATGAAATTGCTTTTTGTATGTGTTTGTACTGATAATACTCTCACTAGAAATATATGAAATTTATTGCAACACACACACACACACACACACACACAGAGAGAGAGAGAGAGAGTAAAATCTGTGGAAGCTGGAACCTGTGGAAGGTGGCGAGTTGTAAGAGAAGGAAACTCTGATGTTTCCCACTAAACAGAAAGCGACAGGGAAGTGGTGATTGCAGTCGGAACAACAAAGCGGTCAGTCCCCTTGAGTTCTGGCCATCACAGGTTTCATTCCTACATCTTTTTTCTTTTGTTTTTCCTTCTCATTGTACATTTCAAACAAATTGCAGTTTCTAATGCAGAGTCTGGAATTTCTAGACAGGCTACTAGGAGTTATTAAACATCTCTCTAGACATAGTTTATTGTAAAGAAACTTTTAAAGGAAAATTTCTAGAAACTTCAAATGGGAAATTAAGATTGAGAGCTAAGGTAATTGGCTAACTACCTGTTCCTCAGTTAAAATCATAGATGAGCATATGAACTTTCTAAGGGTCCTCTTTTACCCCATTACCCCCCAAATTATTATTCAAAGCAAAGTTATAAACTGTCTGTGTGACTGTGAGCTAGAGCCCATCCTCCAGCTCTGTGTATCATCTATATCATCCTCTCATTTGAGTTTTAGCAGATATAACTATTTTTTAAAATTATCCTATGAATTCTATATTTAATAGGGTTTTTAATACTGCTTAAGTGACCAAGAGAGCCAATGGAGTTTTGAAATTAAATTTCTAAGTCTTGCAAATATGTGCATTAAGATTTCTCTTATAACATGTTATCATATGAGTGGTGAGTTGCAGTGAGGGCTTCTGGCTTTTCTTCCGTGTAAAACGTAAAAAGGCCTTTTATGCCTGGGTGGTTCCCTTTTTGTTGTTTTTTAAAAGACTAACCTCTATATACCCATTTCATATCCCATACGAAGTCCTGGTGTGGTGCTGGGGGTTAATGCGCTAGACTGAAAGATGGATTTGAACCACAAGGTTGGTAGTTCAAGCTCACCAGCTGTTCCTTGGAAACTCTATGCAGAGTCGATATGAGTGGGAACCAATTGGACACATTTAACAACATAGAGAAGATTAGGTGCTGGTGTGGTACTGTAGGCTAAGCACTGGACTGTAACTGAAAGGTTGGTAGTTCAAACCCACCAGTCACTCCTTGTGGGTCGTTCTGAGTTGGAACTGACTTGATAGTACTTGACAACACCACCATAGAGAAAACCACATATTATTTTTCTTAAACGTGGTTGCTTGATTAATAGGATTTTAAGAGAAGCTTGTGATCCCAGTAAAAACATGGTGAGAGGATATGTCTCTATTTCTTTTCCTGTATCCATTTCCACAAAGCACCGAGAACAAAGGCTCTGCATTCCTCCAGGCAGGGTATCGCCACTGATTTTTGTAAAGCTGCTTTGTGTTAGAATATGAGGAAAGTGAGCATGATTTGTAATTTGCTCCCAGGAGTAGGAGAAAATGAGAAAATTTCAGTTCTAGACCTGGGCCTGCCCTCACTATTGTGTGCTTACATTTCTCTGGGCTTCTGATACTTCCGTATAGGAAAAGAAGTATGTTGGCTGGATAATATCAAAGTTCCTCTTTCATTGTTATCATTCTCTGGTGCTATGGACTATATATATATTTTAAAATCAGGAGTATGAAGGGAAATGAATATATTCTTGGTCTCTAAAATGGGGACCATAGACTGAAAGTGTTGCTGTTAGGTACCATCGGGTTGGTTCTGACTCATAGTGACACTATGCACAACAGAATGAAACACTACCCAGTCCTGTCCATCCTCATGACTATGATTGTGCTTGACTACACTGCTGCTGCCACTGTGTCAGTCCATCTCATTGGCGAGTTTCTTCTTTTTTGTGGCTTCTAAGAAACACTCTGACCGTAGTTCTTCCAAGACAGATTTATGTGTTCTTCTGGCAGTCCGTGCTAGTTTTAGTAGTCTTCCCCAACTCCATAACTCAAATGCATCAATTCTTCTTTATTCATTGTTCAACTTTCACGTGCATATTGTGGAAATACCTATTTGAAAATACCATTGCTTGGGTCAAGTGTACCTTAGTCCTCAAATTCATATTTATTTGCTCCTGAATACTTGAATGAGGTCTTGTGTAGTGGATTTGCCTAATGTAATGCATCATTTGATTTCTTGACTGCTGTTTCCAGGAGTGTTGACAGTGTAGCCGAGCAAAATGAAGTCTTTGACAACTTCAATCTTTCCTCCATTTATTTACTGGTCCAGTTGTGAGGATTTTTATTTTCTTTACATTGAGATACAGCCCCTACTAAAAGCTGTGGTCTTTGGCCTTCATCAGTAAGTATTTTAAGTCCTCTTCACTTCCCACAAGCAATATTGTATCATCTGCATATTGCAGGTGTTTAATGAGTCTTCTTCCAATCCTGATTCCATGTTCTTCTTCATATAGTCCAGCTTCTCAGATTATTTGCTCAGCACAGATAGAATAAGTATGGTGAAAGAATACAACCCTGGCACACACCTTTCCTAATTTTAAACCATTCAGCGTTCCCTTGTTCTGTTCGAATAACAGCCTCTGAAAACCATTAAGCTAAATCCAGTCATAGCATTAGAAACTCATCTTCTTCCTCTCTTCTGAAAGGACCTTCAGGTTGAGGGATCAGTGACATGTATATGATGCTTGCTATGAACCAGACTCAGAGGGAAGTTTTAAAGGAAACTTTCAGGGATCTAAAAGAATTGTGATTTTCCTAAGAACTACACAGGTACTTGTCTTGATGGCTTGGGTTTCCATGGTCTGATGCAGGGTTTGGACCGACGATCTTTGTTGTCTTCCTGCTGGTGTTACTTGGGCTCATTTAATATTGAAAATAATTGATAACTCAATGTGAAATTCATCTTGTGATCCCTCCCACGTACTTCCTCTTTTGGCTTTTCTTTCTATTAATAGCAGCCACCTCCTCCTGATGACCTAGACTGGAAACTGTGGAATCGTTCTTGACTCTTACCCTCAAGTAGCTGTCAGACCGTCTCCCACCTGCCCATGCCGTATTGCTTCAGGCCATCACTTCCTTTGCTTTCCCTGTCCACTCCCGAATCTTAAACTCTGGTTACTGGCGAATGAACTCAGAACTGAGAGAGACTTGAGCCCCTTCCATCTTTGAGGAGCCCATTTATTAAGCAAGAATTTCAAAACAGGAATATGAACATTCAGTCTACCTGTAATTTCTGAAATCATTGTTTTTAACACACACACAAGTGCTTGCAGTACTGCTGTTTACAAGGTAATTATAAGATGCGTAAAACATTATCATTTTTCTGTATAATATTGAGTGTGGAAGTCAAATTTGAAGGCACAGGGTGGACATCTTTCAGTCCTGTTATAGGAGGCTTCTCTGACTTTAATCGTAATCTCATTTGAAGATTTTTTATAAACACAGAACTACGGCATGTCATGTGTCTGTCTCTGCTGTTGTAAGCTCTAACACTTGCTCTTCTCTTGGCCAGACTCCTTGTTCTCGTTCATTTTACATATTTTTGCTTGATTAAACTTCTCAAAGCACAGATATGTGAGCAATGATGTATGTGATTGTGCCATCCACCACCAGTCTTCAGAGGCCTAATGAATGTCCTTCGAACTGTTCTCTGTACCATATTCAGCCCGACTCTGCACATTAGTACTTCTTTGAAATTCACCCAGTATATGTTCAAAGCCCATCATGATTCCCAAAAATGTGATTCCAGCTACAGGTTCTAGTGTCTGTTGATCCCCTTGGTAGAATGTGCTTCTTGTTGTTGTTAAGTACTGTCGAGTCGGTTCCGACCCATAGCAACCCTCAACAGGGTTTCCGAGGTTGTAAATCTTTATGGGAGCAGAAAGCCTCCTCTTTCCCCTGCAGAGCAGCTGGTAGTTTTGAAATGCTGACCTTGCTGTTCGCAGCCCGATTCGTAACCACTACGCTACCAGAGCTCCTTCCCATTATGTAAGAAACATTGATCATTTATCAACTGTATAGGTTTCAGTTGGTGCCACAGTCAAAGTACAAATGGTATAGTTGAAGTTGGGTCAGTAAATTCCTGAATCTAGGCAAATCCTTTCTTCTTTGCTAAACTCCCCTGGGACCTAAGGGAGGGATTCACCTCTGGAATGATGGTCAGCATGCTCAACATCCTCATTCCTCTACTTCTTTTTGAAGCATAATTCTTTCTATCCTTCTTGGCCCAGCTTGCATCAGGCCATCTCTCCCTGACTACTTGAGTGAGAAGGAACCACACCTTTCTGCTGAACTCCCCAATGCCTTGCCAATGCCTTCTTGAGATGTTTCTCTTATTCTGCTTTGAGGCTGACTTATTTGTATACTGCTCCCTCCTCCAACCTCTCTCTGCAGCCAACTCTTTGAAGGATGAGATTAACTAGGTCTTGTCACTTTTGTAATCCTCATAGCAAAACATATGCCCTGTGTTTGGTTTTATCAGGGCACTTTTCAGAATTGGGGTTGGTAAATAAGACAGTGGACCTTCTCCCTAACAAGATAAAATAGACACATACACAAATTTTATACTTTTAGAGAGTTTATGGACTCAGAAACAAGCCCCGTGATTTAGACAATGAATTGCCTGTTTATGCTGAAACCTCTGCTAACTAGACAGCTTGGAAGGCATTTTCAAGAAGCACTTGGCAACCTATGGATTCCATGTGTGTGGTTTCACTAACAGCTCATGAGTTACCTGTGCCTTGCCCAAGTGCATTGTTGTTGTTATTAAGTGCTGTCAAGTTGATTCTGACTCATAGCAACCCTGTACAGGGGTTCTGAGGCTGTAAATCTTTATGGGAGCAGAAAGCCTCATCTTTCTCCTGTGGAACAGCTGGTAGTTTTGAACTGCTGATCTTAAGGCTCGCAGCCCAATTTGTAACCACTACACTACCAGAGCTCCTTGCCCAAGTGCATTAAGGGCATTGAAATTTGAAAAAAAAAAAAAAAAAACCCACAAAAACAAAACAACCCCAAAAAACCCCAAACACCGAAACTATCATTTAAAGGGAAGTGGTTTTGTTTTCATCTGCTCAGCCTAATTTCAGTCATGGGATGTTAGCGCTAGCCATTTGGAGAGCTTGTATTTTTAATACATGTCCTGGGGGATTCCAAGGTCAAATTCTAGGGCTTAGGAACCTGTATTCTACACCAGCACCTTCATTTTACTGAGTGAGGCAACTAGGTTCAACGAGGCAAAGATATTTGATTCAGGTCAAAAGTAGTGGACAGACCAGTTTAACTTCAGATCTTTTGGAGCTGCAGCCTTATATAATAACTTTTGAATAAGTTGATGATAGTCAGGATATGTTTTATCATCAGCTTTGGTTTACTTGACTAAAATATATAAAACAGTAGCAACAACTACATAGACTTATGCCTTCCCCAATTAGAAAATGGTCAATCTTTAAGCACTGTGAGTGACACATTTATATTTGAGAAATTATGTGAAGGACAATCTGATAGTCTTAGCAATGAAAGGGTATTCTAGGGCATGAAGGCCTAGAATAACTGCCTTCAACATGCAGAAACAGTGTTTGGTTTTATTTATAAGGCTATCGCTTAACAAAGATTCCACAGGGGCTGACCATTGAAAATTCAGAAGATGGCTTTGGTCTTTGGAAGGAAATGTCATTGGTCTCTTGTTTTAACTCCGGTTGTTTGTCTTAGGATTCTGACTGATTTCCGGGTTTTCTGTTCTTCTTTTCTTGCCATTTTTTTCCCCTGAAGAAATCAGTCTTTGAATCAATGCAGCACTCCAACAATGAGTCCAGTTGACATAGTGGGTTGTGTGTTGCGCTACTAACTACAGAGAAGCGTTTTGAGTCCATCAGGTACTTCCCAGGAGCAAGGTGAGGCTTTCTGCTCCTGTAAAGATTTACATACAGCCTTGGAAACCTTGTATAGGGTCACTGTGAGTTGGGACTGACTCGACAGCACACAGCCAGCCAGCTAACAAGGCACATGTTGTTGTTAGTAAGCTGGGCTGCCACCTCTTGCCTACCAGGTGGCACTGGGCAGATGTAGGTTCATTAATCAGCGTCAGAGTTTAATGACTTGGATAACTGAGCTTCACCCCAGGCTCGCTTGAGTCTCTGATGGTGGGCTTGGCAGTGGAATGCGTTGCCTAACCAGGCAGCGTAAGTCGGTGTCAGCTGCTCAGTTTATCTTCTTCCTAGGTTGGGCTGGAGCAGAGCCAGGTGGGATGAAGGAACCACTTGCCCTGCACTCACCCCTCTTCCGGTTCTGCTTTTCTGCTCCCACTAAACCACTCTGACTCCGCCTCTGTCCTCAGCGTAAATGCCACTTCTTCAACGAGCATTTCCCTGGCCACCCACACTAGGTCAAGGCCCTGGCTCCCCATCCTCCTAGGGCTAAGTGAGTTTCCTTCATAGCATTTAAGAAAGTAAGTGGTAACTTACTATGTAATTGATGAAGTGTGGAACCACTAGACCATGACCTCTGTGAGGTTGAAGCCTTTTCCGACTCATTCGTGTGATAGTCCCTCAAGGTCCAGCCATGTTTCAAGTTATCCCAGAATGCACTACAGCCCTGCAGCTCTTCTCTGATTGGGCTGAGCAAAGCATTGGCACTTCCTCATGTTCCTTACTCAAGTCCTCCTTGGGCTAAGGATTCCCTACTTCTGGGCTAAGTGGCACCTGCAAATCCAACTTGAAGACTTTTCAGTGGTGGGTAGAATTTGAGGTGGTTCCACCTAGTGGTTAATGTGAGTGTGCTCACAGTACCAGCCTTGGGTGTAAGTTCTAGCACTACGGCTTTAACCAGCTGTGTGACCTTGCAAATTTACTTGATCTCTTGAAGTTTTATTATTTTTTTAAATCTGTTACAGCAGGGGACTCAAACTTTCTATTTTATAGGTTGTTGTGAAAAGAGATGAAATGAGCCCTATGAAGCACAGTATAAGTGGGAAGCTATTATTACTATTCTTATTTCTTAAATATCAGGATGGATTTGCCTTCTCAGAATCCAGTCCTCATCATGGGAAAGTATTCTAAAGGAAAGGAAGAAGGTGCCTGAGTTAGGGTTTGCTTACTGAGAGCAGAGTGCTGATGTCAGAAGTAATGGGAAGAGCTATATCTTGATGTGGAGGCAGGGGACAGCTTATGAAACTGTCCTCTGTGGCTGGCTGCTCACTTGCAGGCCTCTTTTCTCTGGACCACTTTCTTCTCCCCTATTAAGTGAGTGGAGTCTTGGTGTCCTGCTGTGATTCACATTGGACCACAAGGTTGGTTTGAACCACAAGGTCGGCGGTTCAAACTCACCAGCCGCTCCTTGGAAACCTATACAGGCTTGCTATGAGTTGGAACCTACTCAATGGCACTTAACAGTAAGTGAGTGGTTTGGACCAGAGTGAGCTAATTCCCAATATTCTGCCACCTGCATAGTTCTATGAAGTCAAGATGCCATAATGCAAGCTAAGGAGATGCTGTGTTGGCTGACAAGGGGAGGGAGAGCAGGAGACCAGTGACTGTTATTCAGTGGAGGGCAGTGGTGGCTCAATGGTAGAGTTGTCACCTTCCACCTGGGAGACCTGGGTTCAATTCTCAGCCATTGCACCTTATACACAGCCACCTGTGTCTGTCAGTGGAGGGTTGGGTGTTGCTATGATACTGAACAGCTGTCAGCAAAACTTCTAAACTAAGGCTGACTTGAAAGAAAGGTGTGGTGATCTAGTGCCAAAACACAGCCAATGAAAACCCTGTGGATCCCAGTGGCGTGACCCATAAGCAATCCTGAGGATGGTGTGGGACTGCGTATGTTTATTCCTTGTGAATGGGGTTGCCATGAATCAATCCAATGGCAGCCAACAACAGAGTTCTTTCTTGAGCACTTACTGTGTCCCAGGCACTGTACTGTTATCATCTCCACTTTAGAAAAGGCGCCTGGACTTTAGAGGGAGTCCTGGGTGGTGCTGTAGGGTAAGCACTCGACTGCAAGGTCAGCAGTTCCAACTCACCAGCTGCTCCTCAGAAACCCTGTACAGGGTCGCTGTGGGTCAGAACAGACTCAGTGGCGCTTAACAATGACAACAACAATATACTTTAGAGGGGTTGAATGAATTCTGTAAGGTTTTACAGGTAGTGCTCTGGTAAGAGCCAAGGTCTGTGTGAAGCTAATGCCCATACTTTTTGTCTTGGCCCTTGACTCACTGTGAGTTGGCTCTTTTTTATGGTTTTCCCCTGGACCTCAGCTGGCTTCCCTTTTGGAGCATGGTGGAGGCTGTCTGAGGGCCAGGATCCTGGGAGGCAGTAGGATCTTCCCCTCCCGCCCAGTCATCTTCCTTCTTTGGGACTGTGAGATCAGCAGACTTTGTTTCAGAGCCTGAGTAATGCTAATCCTGCTTTCACTCACCTTTGGACCTCATCAAGTGGGGTGGCATTGTGACTGTGGTCACTGAGCCCTTTACTAGCTTGGTGCTAACTACTAGATGACCTTGATGAGGCCAGTGCCCCATTCTAGACCAAGAAATGGTTCTTTTACCTCCTAGAGGCAGTTTAGGATAGACAAGCTAGCTCTAGGTTATGGACTGGGAGGACAACAGTTGTCTGTCCTGTTGGCTTGTTGCTTTCACAAATCAGGCCTCAAAGTGCTAGAGCCACTGAATAGGTTAGTCCTGAAAACTGCCCCACTGGGCAAGGTTGAGTTTTGTGTCCCTTCTGCCCATCCTTTATCTGCTAGAGATTATAGTCTTCCAAGTGTCTGGTCTAGATTCTCCAAAATAGCTTATCCCTTTGGCTTATCATTATCTGAGGGACTTGTGAATCTTCCAGAATGATTCCTCTCTTACTCACCTTTCCCTATAGCAAATTGATTAAAAGCATAGATCTTGGCATCAGACATGCCTGGATTCAAACTTCAATTCTCCCACTTACTAGTTGTAGTCCAACCTTGGGCAAAGTGCTTGACTTAGTCATAATTCTGCATTCTGTAAAATGGGTTTAGGGCCAGCTTGGTAGGCTTTCCAGCACAATAGAGTGCTTTCAGCACCCAGAGCTTGTAAATGCTCAGGAATAGCTTTCATTGCCATCAGCTTCTCTCAGTAGAAAGGTGAAAAGAAATCTGACGAGAAGAATTCTCTGGAAGGGATGAGTCGCTGTCAGTTTAACTCTCCCAGAGAGCAATTTGTTTTTCCAACAAGTTCTTAAATTGACTGGTGGTGGGATGTGAAAGAACTGCATTACACCTTTCTCTTTTCCTTGGTGGGAGCAGGTAAGAGAAGCCACACCCAGATGAGATTTCAAACTTTCCAATCCTCTGGCATACTCTCCTGAGCGCTTTATGTAGAGAAAGGGGCAAGCACCTTAGCATGCATTTTTCAAAGGTTCCACCCCAAGATTTGTTAGTATTTTCTGGCTATTGGTGCCTCACCATAGTTAATGGAATCACTGGTCTTAGGCACCCAGTGAGTGATATCTTCTTCATCTGTTTCATCGGAGGGGCCCATTCATTCTCAAAATTAGCCCAGTCTGGAAAGAGTGGCAGCAGCCATGTTCTCAAGGGGAACATTATGAGGAGGGCACAGGTCTGGGCAGGGCTTCGTTGTGCTGTCCACAGGGTTGCTATGAGTTGGAACTGACTCGACACCTAACAACATATCTTTCATTTCCCATTCACACCAGGTCAGATCAGGTACTGACCTTTTCTAGCCGTTCACCAACCTGACTGAACCTCAAGATTCACTCAGGGAGCTTTATAATCTGTGATCTGGGCACCCCTAGTGGAGGCCTGGGGCATACTCTCTGGCCTTTGTTGTTGTAAAGTATCATGAAGCCAGTTCTGACTCATAACAACCCTGTGTAGGGCTTTCAAGGAGCAGCTGGTGAATTTGAACTGCCAACCTTGTTGGTGTTGTTGAGTGCCGTTGACTTGGTTCTGACTCATAGCGACCCTGTATAGGGTTTCCAAGGAGCAGCTGGTGGGTTTGAACTGCCAACCTCTCAGTTCAAACTGACCTTGCAATCCAGTGCATGATTCCACAGTGCCACATCAGGACTCCAATAAATATCCAGTTCCAATGTTTATCTCTTTGACTGAATGACATTCTCTTTCCTCTAGGCTTTGCTAGGTAGTGTGTGGGCATTCATCATGCTGGCCTAGTAGGAGACATGTCCATCATTTCCCCTAGTATAGGGGCAAGGAGTGTGGGCTGCTTCTCTTTCTGTCTCTAGCATCTAGCAGAGTGGCTAATACAACGAAGAGCTAACATTAAATGTAACATGTGATTTGAATCACATGATTGATTTGTTTTCCTAGTACAACTGCTTAGAAGAAACTCTGGTGATGCAATGATTAAGTGCTTAGCTGCTAACCTCAAGGTTGGCAGTTAGAACCCAAAGACTGTCGTGCTGGCATTCTGCTTCCTTAGAGATTTGTTGTTGTTGTTGGTAACTGTCATCAAGTCGGTTCCAACTCATAGCAGCTCTGTATAGGGTTTCCAAGGAGTAGCTAGTGGGCTTGAACCACCGACCTTGGGATTCAAACTGACCTCATGGTCCAGTGCTTATCCTACAGCGCCACACCAGAACTCCTTGGAAATGGTGTGGGAATTCTGCTCTATCACGTAGTTTTTCTGAATTGAAATCGATTCAATAGCTTACACCTCTACCACTGCTTAAAATGCAGCAGTTTTCCCGTTAAAAATCGTAAAATGAGTGGACATGGTAAAGGGCACAGCTGACTGGCTTCAGGATGATTAAGTGCATGCCAGTGACAGGCCACTGCATGGACCTTTTTCGGTCAACCTCTTTCCTCACCTGCTGGCATTGCCCATGAGAAAACAGTGTTGTCTGTACAACAGTCTTTGCTTTTTAAGAATGGAATCACTTTGTCCTTCTCATCTGCTCTTCCCAGATGGTTCTATCCTTTACATCTGTTATCCACTGAGCTTTTATGTCTAGTTTGAAGTGAGGACTGGGAGAATCCCAAACAAACAAGAAGGAAAATGAAAGGAAAAGTAGCTTTGGTTTCCCCTCCCCAATGGTTGAGTTTTGTTCACCTCTGGCCCCCCCTTTCTTGCCCCCCTTGCACACACACTGGACTGCTTGGCTCTCACTCTGATTTACACACCCAGCTTTGTCTGACTCTAAAACTCATGATTGTATAGTATCAACCAACACCTTGAGGGTGGGTTTTTTTCTGTCTTATTCTCTGCTGTGTCCCCATTGCTGAGAAGAATGAGACCTATGGTCTCAACAGTATGTAAGCAGGGACATTTACCCAGTAAGCAAAGTAAGCACGGCTTTACTTGTGCTTATTTATTGGGTTCTTCCATCCCGCTCAGTGATCATAAATTTGAAGAGACTTTGAATCTGTAAGAAGGTGCTGCATGGTTGGGAGAGAGACAGATGCCAGAATCTTTGCTGTGGTGAAAAAAATGTGAAATTGTTCACTATATATTAGTAAGGAAACACAATAAAGCCCACATTTACCTTGTTTATTGAGTAACCTGACATTTTATGTAAATAGCCTGAGATCAGGTTTCTTTGGTTTGTAATTATATATGACGTTCAGTACATTGTAGTATCCCAGGTGCAGGTGACGAGAAACCAAATGCACGTCTTTGCATGTGTGACCTTTTCTTTCGGTGCTTTGTGAAAAATGCAATTACTGGAGCAAATTGCAGGAATATTTTGAAAATTATAAAAGATACATTAAGGGTTTTTTTTTTTTTTTTTTTTGATACTTAAACCAATGTCTTGTTACTAGACATGGGAAAACAGCCCAGCGTATTTGCCACACTGCCAGCAGTGTTGAAAGAAATTCTTTACTAATTTTATATAGGAGTACATTGGCCAGTATTTTAATTTATTTGTTTCATTATTTTTGGTGGGCTCTTCTATGAATGATCAGTTTAGTAACATGTTTTTTGAAGCCTGGTGCTGCTCACTCTTAAACATGTCTGTTTTATAGGCCCCAGACCAGTGGTGTTTCTGCAGCATGGTTTGATTGCAGATTCCAGCAACTGGGTCACCAATACTGTCAACAACAGCCTGGGATTCATCCTTGCTGACGCTGGTTTTGATGTCTGGATGGGGAACAGCAGGGGCAACACCTGGTCTCGGAAACACAAGACTCTCTCAGTTTCTCAGGATGAATTCTGGGCCTTTAGGTATATTTGAATTGATAAATGGCATGGTTTGATTTCCTGAATGCCTTTAATAAAGACACATGGGATTCCAGCAGTAGAGGGAACTAGATAAGTAACTCAAGATCATTCGAGAGGAGAAACTGATGTCTCTTGAATGGTTTAAAACCCCACTAGGAATTGAATTGAGTAATTAGCTGGGGAAACTATATGTGGATTACATGATAAGAAGACTTAGATTCTGTTGGGAATTGAATAAGTTTTTCAGTTATTTTGTCATTTGTGGAGGTTTGGGAGTTGATGGTTAAGGTTTGTCCCACAGTCTTCCTCCCATATCCAAGGGGGTTCCAAAAAATTGGAACTCAAAGGTAATGGAAGTTTTCTGAAGCTCCCTTATACATGTATTCCAAATTTTCACTTCTTACTAGAATTTCTCATCTCTGAAATTGTCTTCTCCTCTCTCTTATTTCTGGCCCTATCAGGTAAAGCATGTTATATAAGCCCTTTGTGCTTTAGTCTCCTTGTTTATAAAATGGAGATGATAAACACCTACTTCATGAGGTTATTGGGGGAATTAAAAGGGAGAATCCAAGGAAACGTGGTGAATGCTGATGAAAACTTTCCCCCCCACTTTCCATCCCCAGAGTTTCTAAGCTCTGTGTCCTGTACAAGAATTAGTGTAGATGAGCCCTATGACCTCTTCCAGACACACTTCCCACTCATCAAGGCTGTGCCTGAATAAAGACTTGAAACACCAGGATGAAAGGTTTGGTCAAAAGCCACATACAAGAATATGTTTATTGGAAGCATTTTGTAGCTTCCTGGTTGCTCTGTGCTACCCTGATGTGTGAAGCACTTTTCCCCTCAATAAGCATCTTTTGCTTTGTTAACAAATGTTTATGTAGCACTGTTCATAATAACAGAAAACTGGAAATTACTCAAAAGTTCAATAGTAAAATGGATTAAGTATGAGTTATCCTATATGGATGGAGTCAGATAAGGAAGAATAAATGCTGTGTATGTGTGTTTATTCACACACATGTGGTGGTAGGGGTAGTTTAGAACTGCTGATCTTGAGGTTAAGCAGCCCGACTCAAAACCACTATGCTACTAGAGCTCCTTACATACATATATATATATATGTATGTAATTTATCCAACATGGATGGAACCAGACAAAGAAGAATATATACTGTGTGTATGATATTATAGAATCCTGGTATGGCACTATCAGATAGTGGGCTGCTAACCACAAGATGAACAGTTCAAATCTAGCTGCTTCTCTGAAACTCTGTACAGGGTCGCTCTGAGTCAGAACCAACTTGACAGCACTTAACCACAGCAAAATATATATATATATAGATAGATACACACCATATATAAGGAGCTCTGGTAGCGTAGTGGTTACGAATCGGGCTGCGAACCTTAAGGTCAGTGGTTCGAAACTACCAGCCGCTCCGCGGGAGAAAGATGAGGCTTTCTACTCCCGTAAAGATTTACACCCTCGGAAACCCTGTACAGGGTCGCTATGGGTCGGACCCGACTCAACGGCACTTAACAACAACAACAACAACACACCATATATATATATGTTGTTGTTGTTGTTATGTGCCGTGGAGTCGGAACCGACCCATAGCGACCCTGTACAGGGTTTCCGAGGGTGTAAATCTTTACGGGAGTAGAAAGCCTCATCTTTCTCCCCCGGAGCAGCTGGTAGTTTCGAACCGCTGACCTTGCGGTTCGCAGCCCGAGTCGTAACCACTACGCTACCAGAGCTCCTATCTGTATATCTATATATCTATATAAAAGGAGCTTTATATATATATATAAAAGGAGCTCTGGTAGAGTAGTGATGAAAGAGTAGGGAGAAAGATGAGGCTTTCTACTCCCGTAAAGATTTACACCCTCTGAAACCCTGTACAGGGTCGCTATGGGTCGGTTCTGACTCCACGGCACATAACAACAACAACAACATATATATATATATACACACACACTGTGCAGTCCTAGTAATAGAAAAATTCAAAAACTGATCAATCTAACTATCTAATTTCTAGTGTGAAAAACCAAAGGGTAATAGTTCTCTTTGGGAGTATGACAGGAAGGAAGCTCAAAGGGGCTTCTCAGATTCGGGGGCTGTTCTTTTTCCTGAGCTCAGTGCTGCATCACTCCCTTGGATCCCATGTGTGATACCCATTAGGCTGCAAACGTGTCTCTTGTGTACTGCTCTGTATATATGCAATGTTCCAATGAAGGATTCCTTGTTTTCATTACAGTTTTGATGAGATGGCAAAGTATGACCTGCCAGCTTCAGTTAACTTTGTTCTGAAAAAAACAGGCCAAGAGCAGTTGTATTATGTGGGTCATTCTCAAGGTACCACCATAGGTATGTAGTAATGATTGGAAGTTGATATAATATCTTTATTTACTCTAAACAAGTGCAATTTTTTTAAAGTCCATTCAAATAAGGGTTTTTGTTTTGTTTTGTTTTAATGTCAATAGCAAGTAAAGAATATGATAATGACTTCAGTTATTAGTTGTTTTTCTTTGGAAATTCAGACTTCAACATTAACAGAGAAATGTAGTGCATGGTTCTCTTTGAAACTGAAGAAATTAATGTAGACCATACCCTATAAAATTTTTTACTAGTTAAGCATTATGGGTATGAGAAAGGGTAGAACCAGATTGTTTTAGCTTCAGAGTCTTTATAAAAGAAAACACATGGACTTTTAAATTAAGTGGAACAAAATTAGATACAAGAATTCCAGGGTATATTTTACTTAGAAGTTTCTAAAAAATATATCCATTTTTACTCATGCTGATTAGAAAATTAATATCTGTTCATTATAAAGAAATCTAGAAAATTGGACAAAGTCTAAATAAAATAAAAATTGTTCATAGTTTTGCCAAATAAGAATTTCTAATAAAGGGTTTAGGGACCTGTCTCATAGTTTATGTAATTCTCTCTTTTAGTGTTTACTATAATTAATTAATATCTTTATGTCAATGTTATATGATTGCCATAGAATGAATCACTAGAAGGGAAGTTGCTATATTAAATATGTGAATGTCTGTGTTTTTTAAGTATCTAGATACATATGGGGAGTACTAGTGTGGTGCTGTAGGATGGGTACTGGACTGCTAACCACAAGGTCAGTAGTTCAAACTCACCAGCCACTCCTTGGAAACCCTATACAGAGTAGCTTTGAGTCAGAACCAACTTGATGGTACTTAACAACAACAAGATATATATGGTGTGTGTGTGTGTATAGCTAAATTGCCTCACATTTACTACCACCAAACACTCTTTGCTAATTTGAAAGACTGAAAATGAAAAACAACTTAGGTACATTTCAATTTCTCATGAATGAAGTTAAGCATTCTTCTGCATTTAGGTTCCTTCTTCTATGACTTGTCTATTTGTGTGGGGTCATGTTTAAGGCAGGAAGTGATCTGAAAGGAAGCTAAGATATATTTTAAAGCTAGGCGCTCCTACACAGTCCTTTGAGCCACTGATGATTTAATTGAATGCCTGTACAAGTGGGTCTTAGGGAGTAGAGAGGGCTGTGGGGAATAGGGGTGCTGTGTGGAGCTGTTGGGAATGTGGTTTTACCATTGTACGATTCAAACTTTAAAGGAACAGGGGAGAACTAGTTTTGAAAGCCTGGCTTTTTCCCAGTGAACATCTAGATTGAGATTTAGAACAAGCACTTGACAAATTCTTGATTAGCTAGTTTAAGCAAATTCAGTGTTTGCGAACATAGGCTTTCAAAGGGCCACATTTTTAGTGTTTTGTCTCCTAACTTCAGCATAGTTTTCATAACTATGAGTTATGCCCTTGGTTTGAATGAGTAACTGCACTTGGTTTTTCTAAGAAAGAAGTGCCAGAAGATGAAATTCTTATTACTTTCCTTTTGTTTCCACAGGCTTTATAGCATTTTCACAGATGCCTGAGCTGGCCAAAAAGATTAAAATGTTCTTTGCCTTGGCTCCTGTGATGTCAATCAAGTTTGCTACTAGCCCTGTAGTCAAGTTAGCAGCCATTCCAAGACAGATCTTTCAGGTATTTAGAGTCCCCTTACCCCTCTCTCCTGCATCTTTTCCTTTACACATCTGAAACATTGGTCAGTGGCAGGAGAACCTGTGCTTTCCCCTGTGTTACTGTCAACGGAACGATGAGCTTTCTTCTCTCCATAGATTTTCGTGTCCTCTTTCATGCCAACTTTTAGATCCCGGGAGTCAGAATGGTATACAGAGCATCCACCTTATGTGAGAGTCAGGCTTTAAGGTCAGAATACAGTCCATAGTCCTCCTTAAATGATCATGAGATATGGTGAAATTGTGTATAGATGAGGGTGCTTCAAATATTTTATGGAAATTGTCCACGAACCTTTTGAAGTCCTTTAGTATGTATATTCTTATATAAGATTACCTGGTGTGGCGCTGTAGGATAACCATTTTACTGCAAGGTTGTTTTGAACTGCAAGGCTGGAGGTCCAAACTATCTCCTTGGAAACTCTGTACAGGGTTGCTGTGAGTTGGAACAGACTCAACGGCACTTAGCAACAGCAACAACATGTCAGATTACATATATAAAAGTTGTATATGAATATTATATACAAGGGGGCTACAAAAGGTTCAAGGACAAACAGAATGGAAAGTTTATGGACTTTTTCCACAAATTTTTTGACACCTCTTCATACGTGTATTGTGCTTTATACTTGTAGTTATGTACATATCTGAGGGAGCTTCCAAAGTTTGTGGAAAAAGTCCATTGTTTTTTTTTGCTTGATATTCTGATTAAATTTGGTGAATTGACCCACAAGAAAGAT
Source organism: Chrysochloris asiatica (assembly GCF_000296735.1). Lineage (NCBI taxonomy): Eukaryota > Metazoa > Chordata > Mammalia > Afrosoricida > Chrysochloridae > Chrysochloris > Chrysochloris asiatica. The sequence goes on along the minus strand of NW_006408521.1, from coordinate 13,786,819 downwards.
TTTACCACATTGAGAGAGACACACTGAGAAATCATCTACTAAAGAATGGTTTCTGCTACATGTACTAAGAGGCGTTTCAGAGCTTTTGAAGGCTTAAATAAGCCTATCCTTGGCTACGGATTCTATTTCCTGGGGAATTAAAGTCCATATCATACATGTAAAGGAAACGTCAATGACATATCAACATTTGATTCTAAAATTAGCCAGGCCCAACCCCCAGCAGTCCCACCTAGACAGTTCACTGTTGGTCTACACCTGAAATCAGCAAAACAGATGCAAACTTTCTAATATCCTTAATATTATCATTTTACAGCACTTTTGAACTATTTTATAAATGAATTGGTTTCAAATTAGATGAAGCAGTAATATTAAACGTTAGCTAATTCCTATGTTTAAATTAAATAGAAGCATTTAAAATAATCATTTTAATTAAACACACGTTCAGAGAATTCATCATTAAAAGTGGAATTGATACTTGAGATTTATCATTCAGAAACTACTTGAACCACATTTTTTTTTTTTTTGAAACTTTTTCTTGTGAATTGAGTGAAATTTATAGAGCAGATAGATCATCAGTTTTATAGTCAACACTGTTTCATCTCAATGATTGCAGTTCCCTCCATGTATAAACAGTTCTCCTGCTTCCTCCCTGTGCTTCTTATTCCTATTCCACCCTCCTTCCCACCCCTTCCCTTCTCAACTTTGTCTTTTAGGTAAATGTTGTCCTTTTGATCTTGAATGATTGACCTTGAATGCTCATGGTGAGCATACCTTACTAGTGTTGTTGTCTTCCCTCTGTGACTAGCTACCACTTGACTGGAAATTTGGCCATGAGGGTGTGTTTTGTTCCAGACCTGAAAGGTGAACGAAGGCCATAGTCTAAGGTGCCTCCAGTCTCTTTGTGACCAGTAAGCCCAGTCTTTCTGATAATATTGAGTTTTGTTCCACATTTTCTCCTACTCTATCTGGGATCTTCTAATGTAAACCCTTTCGGAGCAGTTGGTAATGGTAACTTCGCACCATCTAGCTCTTCTGGTGTGAATTATTGAGACCGTTAGTCTATTGTACTAATTGAATCCAGGCAGCTTGGGACGAGAGTTCCCGCTAGTCCAGAGCTTTCCAGAACCAGCTGTGCAGGTCTAGAAGAGGCCGCATTTGAATCTAGGCTTTGGGATTGGTGCAGATAGCTTCCAGCTCACTTTGATGCCCTCCTTACTGCATTCACCACTGTGCAGTGCTGACTGCTTGGAGAGCAGGAGATTCACTGGGATGGTGGCTGGCTATGCCTCTCATCACCAGGGGAATGTGGGGAACAAGAAAAAAATTACACCTTTTTCTCTGCCAGTAAACAGTATGCCTCTGCACAGCTAAGTTGCCTTTTGCCTTCAAAGCCACCCACAAAAGTTCAGGAGAGCCACGCCACACCTGGTATGCCAGCACAGATCACCTGCCAGTCTCTCTCTCTCTGTCTTTTTTTTTTTACTTCCTGTTTTCTATCTCATTTATTTCTGTCCTAATCATTATTACTTCTTTTCTTCTGGTGACTGTAGGTTTATTTTGCTGGCCTGTTTCTAATTCTTGGCGATGTTGTGTTAATGTGTTGATTTTGATTCTTTCTTCTTTTTGGATGTGTGCATTTATTGCAATAAGTTGTCCTCTCAGCACTACTTTTGCCATGTTCCAAAGATTTTTGTATGTTGTGTTTTCATTCTCATTTGTCTCTAGGAACTGTGTGAATTCACTTTTATTTATTCTGCTATCCAGTAGCTTTTAAGCAGGGTGTTATTAAGTTTCCATGTATTTGACTTTATTTCCTTGGTCTTCCTATGTCAATTTTTAGTTTTATAGCACTATGATCTGAGAAGATGCTTTTCCTGATATTATTTTGATATTTGTAAACTTATGGATACTTGTTTTGTGGCCTAACACATAGCTATTCTGGAGAATGTTCCATGTGCACTGGAAAAGAATGTATGTTGTGTTCTTGTTGGGTTGAATGCTCTGTGCACATCTATGAGGTCAAGTTGGTTGATTGTGTTGTTTAGTTCCTCTGTGTCTTTTTCAAGTTTCTTTCTGGTTTTATCATTTTTCAAAAGTAGTGTATTAAAATCTCCCACTATTATTGTAGATTTGTCTTTTCTTTCCTCAATTCTATTAGGGTGTGCTTTCTATATTTTGGTGCTCTCATTGGAAATGTAGATATTTATTATGGTTATGTCCTCTTGTTCAATTGACCCTTTAATTGTGAGATAATGTCCTTCTTTATCTCTTAAGCTGGTTTTTGCCTTAAAGTTTATTTTATCAGAGATGAGTATTGTCCACACCTGCTCGTTTTTTATTGCAATTAGCTTGGTATATATTTTTTCTATCCTTTAACTTTTAATCTGTTTTTGTCTTTGTGTGTAAGGTGTGTCTTTTGCAGACAGTATATTGAAGAGTGTTGTTTTCTTATCCATTCTGCCACTCTCTGTCTCTTGACTGGTGTATTTAATCCATTGGTTGTTGTTGTCAGGTGCCATCGAGTCGTAACCGACTCATAGCGACCCCATGCACAGCAGAATGAAACAATGTCCGATCCT
>NW_006408521.1:13774598-13780270 GCF_000296735.1 Chrysochloris asiatica | reverse complement strand
AAAAAACAAAATCAGATTTTACACTCAAGTCTATAATTACCACAAAAACACACACACAAAATAAAAAGAAACCCATTGTAAAATATGAGTCAGACTTTAATGCCCCTCTCCCGACTTCTTGTCTTCAAGGCCGTCAAAAATATTTCAAGATGTTATGACATAACTTTATGACATAACTCAAGATTTAATTTTCAGTCTCTTTCTCTCCCCTTTCACAAGCCTGCTCAGATGTTTTCTCCTAGTGAGAAACAAGCCAGGGTTGGCTCAAGTGGTTTTGGGAGACCCTTTTGTTTTAAGCTGTTCTGTTGACTCCTCCCTCTTCTTCATTTCTGGGTCCAGTTTGTCTCTTTATTTTTTGTAGCCCTGGGCTAGTCCAGGGCTGGCCAAGGTTGGATCTGCAGGTTTAGAGCAGGGCTCTCCTGAATTCAGACACTGAGGATGCAGATAGCAACTAGCTCATTTTGATATGACTCACAACTGTGCAGCTCATCACCATGCAGCTCCGACTACTGGGAAAGTGGGAGCTTCACTGGATTGTACCTGGGTGGGGACTAGCCACATCTCTGGTCACCTAGATAGTGTGGGGAACAAGAAAAAAAAAAGTGAACCTGTATGTCTGGGAGTCTCTGGTATGCCCTTACACTACCAGGCTGCTCTTTGTCTCTAAAACCACTTGAGAAAGTTCAAGATGACTGCACTGTGTCTGTCTGACCAGTACAGGTCACCAGACTGTCTCCTTTCTTTGTCACGTCTGTTCAGCTTTGTCTCCTAGCAGGCAGTCTGTCCGCTTCTCTATCCTTTCATATGAAGCTCATGGTCTGCATCTGTTTCATTTGGTTTCCCCTATTTTTTATTATAGAGGGTCTATGTAACATTTCTGCCTCGTCCACCATCTTGCCACCTCTCTCCTTTATCTTTTCATTCAGTCTGTCCATGAACTTTGTGAAAACCCCCTTGTGGAAGTGTCAATTTTCATTTTAAACTATGTAAAGGTTAGTACCTCTCAACTACCAAGCCTTCTTCTACCTATCCCCTCCTCGGTCACTGAATTAAGCATAGCACTCAGTTTGGGGTAATTTTCTGTAGACTTCATGTATGAATTTACATACATATGAATGTGTAACAAAAGAAATATGTTATTTGCTTAATTTAAATAGTACCTTATTATATGAGGAGCCTTCAAAAAGTTCTTGGAAAAAGTCCATTATTTTTTAATTCCATTTTTCCATGAACTTTTTGTAGCCCTCTCATGTGCCTCTGCAACAAATGACCTTTTCCCCCTCTTGGAAAGCTATCATGTTAGCATAGAAGCTTCTACTGTGTTTTTCCTCCATTATTAGAACCAGTCTTTATTTCAGCAGTCTTCTATAGTGGACAGTTAGACTGTTTCTAATTTGCTGTTGCTATGTCCTTGTGAATCAATATATCCTCCTTGTGCCCTTTCTTGAGTCTTTCTATATATAGAGTGCCTATGGGGAAGTGAAAGTGCTGAGTCACAGAGAAAGTGCATTTTTAATGTAATACATATTGCCTTTCAATGTGGCTTTACAGTGTAAGCCCTCAGCAGCAGTTTACGAATTACCTGCTTCCCTACACTGGAGAATCTTCATAGCAATAACTATTCTTAGTGCCCTGGTTCTTAGAGATTCGGATTTAATAGCTGTGTAAAAATATAAACTCCTACGCCTGATCCTGGAGTCCTGGTGTAGTGCTGTATTATAAACACAGGACTGCTAACTGAAAGTTTGTCAGGTCAAGCCCACTAGCTGCTTCTTGGAAATACTACTATGAGTCGGAACCAACTCAATAGCACTTAACAACAGCAACCTTTTACTCTCACATACCTGTGGAGAGGGTGTTTTGCTAAACATGGAGTAGGGCTCAGAAGTCTGTAGTTTTACAAAGTACCCTACGTGATTATAATGTAGGTGAAACAGATTGGCATTTGGAGCCTGCTGTCCCAGATAACTGTGCTTCCTGGGTGAGTGACAAAGTGAATGGCAAATGTTCATGAAACCTTGAATTAATTGCTCTGACAATACATGTTACTTTCTTGAAACTTAAATATCTCTTTGAATCCTTTTCTCAAAATGTTGTTAGATGCCATTGAGCTGATTCTGACTCTGGTGATCCATCCTTTGCACAACAGAACAAAACACTGCCCGGTCCTGCACTATCCTCACGATTGTTGGTACACTTGAGCTCATTTCTGCGGTCACTGTGCCAATCCATTTTGTCTAGGGTCTTTTTCTTTTTCACTGACCCTCCACTTTACCAAGCATAATGTCCTTCTCCAGGGACTTGTCCCTCCTGATAATATGTCTAAAGATGAGAGACAAAGTCTGGCCATCTTGGTTCTAAGGATCACTCTGATTGTGCTGCTTCCAACACAGATTTCTTTGTTCTTCTAGCAGTTCATGGTACCTTTAATCTTCTTCTTTCACACCTAGTGTGATGCTGTGAGTTAATGGCTCAACTGCAAGGTCAGTTTGAATCACAAGGTCAGTGGTTCAAGCTCACCAACTGCTCCTCAGAAACCCTATACAGGATTGCTCTGAGTCAGAACTGACTCGATGGCACTTAACAACAACACACCATAACTCAAATGCATCAATTTTTCTACATTCTTGCTTATTCATTGCTCAACTTTCACATGAATATGAGTCTATTGAAAATACCATTGCTTGGGTCAGGCACACCTTTGTTTGATAAGTAAAGTTTTTGCTCTTGAAACTTATACTTCCTCATTTCTTCCATTTGCTTTAGCATGTTTATGCTGGAGAGCCAATTTCAGAGTCTCTTCCATTTTGGTCTTTTCAATGAACTTTTGCTTTTTACCTGTATGATGATCATGAGGTCATCCCATCACTCTTCATGTCTTCAATCATTAGTGTATAATGCATTAAACCTGTTCTTGAGAAGGTCTCTTATTCCTGGTGTAATATGTTCAATGTCATATTTTGGCTCTTGTGGACTTGTTTTAATTTTCTTCAGCTTCAGCCTGAACTTGAATATGAACAATTGATGGTCTGTTCCACAGTTGGCCACAGGCTTTGTTTTGTCTGCTGATATTGATCTTTTCCATCGTCTCTTCCCACAGATTTAGTTAATTCAACCACTGTATATTCCATCTGGTGAGTTCCATATGTATAATTATCTTTTATGTTTAAAAAGTGTCTGCAGTGAATAAGTCATTTATCTTGCATAATTCTATCATGCCATCTCCAGCATCATTTCTATCACCAAGACCTTAATTTCCAACTATTGACCCTTCTCTTTGTTTCTAACCTTCATGTTCTAATCACCTGTAATTATGAATGCATCTTGATTACATGTTTGATCAATTTCAGACTGAAGAAGTTGATAGAATTCTTCAACTTCATCATCATTGGCTTTAATGGTTGGTGTGTATATTTGAATTATCATGGTATTAACTGATCTTCCTTGTAGGTGTGTGGTTTTTATCCTATCACAGGCAGCATTGCACTTCAAGATAAATCTTGAAATTTTTTTTTGACAATGAATGAAACACCATTCCTCTTCAATCTGTTGTTCCTCGCACAGTAAACCATCTGAGTATCTGATTTAAAATGGCCAAATCCAGTCCATTTCAGGTCCCTAATGCCTAGGAGATCAATCTTTATACATTCCATTTAGTTTTTGAACAATTTCTAATTTTTCTGGATTTATGCTTCATACATTCCATGTTCTGAGTAAGAATGGATGTTTGCAGTGGTTTCTCCTCATTTTGAATTGTGCCCCATCAGCAAATGAAGATCCTGAAAGCTTTACTTCATTTGCGTCATCTCAGTCAACTCTACTTTGAGGAGGCAGCTCTTCCCCAGTCATATTTTGAATGTCTTCCAACGTAAGCTCGGACAATATTCTGGTCCTTTACATCATGTCTTAATCTTCCAGCACTATATCTGACAGTGTTCCATTGCTGCTTATAAGGTCTCAGTGATTAAACATTTATAAGTAGGCGCCTCTTCGTTGTCCTACCCTGTCTTAGTCTGGACGTTCCACTGAAACCTGTCCACCATGGGTGATCCTGCTGGTACTTAAAATACTGGTGACATCACATCAGCATGCAAGCCACCACAGGATGACAAACTGACAGATGAGTGGTGGATAAAATACAAAGGTGTAAATTGTAAAGAACCTGAAGTTGACATGAACAGATTTATGTAGTCATTTCTGTATATACAGATGTAGTTTTCAGGGCAATTTGCCACATCAGTGTTTGCTGTAGCCGTGATGGAAGAAAAAAGTCAACTTTGTTTCCTTTGTCAGTCTAAAGGAAAGTTTGATATATCATGCTTTAGGTCACTAGTGCATTGTCCTATTAACTTGATTTTAATAGTGAGCTTCAAATAGGTGTGCAGCTGTCATATGTGACCACATTGGACATATAGGCTGTAGCTTGCCAACCCACCTCTCAAGTACATTTAACACATACAATTGGATTGGGATGGATGCCTTTGTCAGACATTTCTAATCAATCACAGCTTCCATTTTTTTCTCAGAAGGCACTGCTAGTCTAGAGTCAAAATTTTTGGGCATAACCCTAGGATGACTGATCATTTAAGGCCCTTTCCCATTGTGGAAGTGCACAGTGAAATGATTTGATTACACTTTCTTCTCTTCATTTTAAGTTTTTAAATTCATGTCTGTAAGATTTGGGGAAATAATAATCTGATTTCATGTGAGTGAGTTTATCACGTAAGTATCCTAGTTAGAATCCTAATTTTGCCATTTCAGTCATAGAATTTAGTACTTGAGTCATGGAATCCTTTGTACCAAAAAGAGATACTGAGATATTGTTGGATTTGTTTCTTTTTTTAGGAGATATTTGGAGTCAAACAATTTCTTCCTCAGAATGCAATCCTAAAGTGGCTGAGTACCCATATTTGCTCCCATGTCATTCTGAAGGAGCTGTGTGGAAATCTCATTTTTGTTATATGTGGATTTAATGAGAGAAATTTAAATATGGTATGTATGCACTCAATGATTGTATCTGTGAACGTATTTGTGGGGGCTGATGTGGGAGAGGCAGGAACAACTTCATCAGAACTCTAACGGGTTATTTAAGGCTCATCAACTTTGAGCCATGCTTAAGATACCATTTGCTACTAGCAAAATGCAAGCAGTTAATAATTTCCTACATTGTGTTGAAAGAGGAGGTTGGTCACAGTATCAAATCAAAGTATTGATGTATTCTAGTGATTTGTTTCTTTTTAAAGATTACTGTGTTTTTACAATTTGCAATGGCTATATATATGGAGTCCTGGTATGGCGCTGTGGGCTAATGCTCTGGACTGCAAAGTGGGTTTGAACCACAAGGTTGGTAGGTCAAGCTCACCAGCTGCTCCTCGGAAACCCTATACAGGGTCGCTGTGGTTTGGAAACAACTTGATAGCACTTAACAATAACAACATATATATATATATAATGGTGGTGGTTGTGTGCCATGGAGTTGGATCCAACTCAGAGCAACCCCTGTATAGGGTTCCAAGGCTGTAACTCTTTACTGGAGCAGAAAGCCTCATCTTTCTCCCATGGAACAGCTGATAGTTTAGAACTGTTTGTTGACCCTGAGATTAGCAGCTCGGCTCAACTACTATGCTACCTGAGCGCGCTCTCTCTCTCTCTCTCTCTCTCTCTCTCTCTCT
>NW_006408521.1:13768044-13774455 GCF_000296735.1 Chrysochloris asiatica | reverse complement strand
ACATCAAAAAGTTTTTGGAAAAGTAGAATTTAAAGAGAATGGATTTTGCTGTGAACCTTTTGAAATCCCCTCATATAGTCATACAAAATTTGAGGAAGTTTTAAAATGCTTGTGAGAAAAATCATTACCTTTTAATTCATTTTTCCAGACTTTTGAAGCCCCCTCTTACATATACCAAATGTTTATGTGTGTGTGTGTATGTATTCATCTACTTATATTTTTGAAATATAAACTTGTGGCCAGCAATATGCTGACATTTTTAAGTATATTTATAATTTTTAATGTTGCATTTTGAAACAGATTTTAAAATTCTGGAATGAAGGCTCTAGTAGATTTTTTAAAACTACGAATGTTTCTTTTTTATATAATAGAGTATGACTATGATTGGAAGTTCGGGAAATGCAGAGAAGCATGGGGAAGTCAGTGAAGTGACCCGTTCTCTGAAGTCAGGCAGCTCCGTGGCCTTTCCTGGCTATGTGCGGGCTGTGCTGGTTTTTACAGGACATGGTGTGGTCAAGGGTGCGCCCCTGAGACTATGACTCTAGTTTCTAGTGCTTTGAAGTGAAAAATAGGTTTGTTACCGATGCTTCCATAACACTATTTTAATTCTTATTTTAATATATTTATTTTGCAGTCTAGAGTGGATGTGTATACGTCACACTCTCCCGCCGGAACTTCTATGCAAAACATGATGCACTGGACCCAGGTAGGTAGCCCTGGAGTGCAGTCTGGAGATGGTGTCAGTCAGGGTTAGGAGGGTCTGGGTGTTCCGCGAAGTTTCTCTCTGTAAGTCCTTCCTATATAGAAAGACAGTCTACGTACACAGCCAAGCTGGCTTCTTGTCCCAAGTTCTGGACTCCTGTCAGTGTACTTTTGCTGCTCTGTGGTCCTCCGCAGGGCACCAAGTCATGTGGTCACCAAACAGCTCTTGGGGTTGACTTCTCTTCTGTTCCTTACCTTCCCCTGCCTTCTTTATTTATTTGAGTCTTAGATTTACATGCTTGTTTATATCTTTCTTTCCTAAGATACTTGCTACAGTGCTGATGGACGCTTTCATAGATTGACTGCTATCTGTCAGTGACTCAGTGATAAAGCTACTGTGGATTAGAATAGGGTATCTGGGGTGCAAAGTAGTTCACGACAAAGTGCATGGCATCCCCTCACCACTTAGGGAGTGTCCTGAAACCTTCAGAAGTCCTCAAACTCAGAAATGCTCCTTCGGCCCCTGATTTTCTCCTGTCACATTTGTTTCTAGTCTCTTATTTTTTTGTGTGTGTACCTTGTTTTAAAATAGTATATTATTGTGTTTTTGGTGAAAATTTACATAGCAAGTTAGACTCCCATTTGCCAATTTTTATAGAATTTATTCTGTGACACGGTTACATTTTTTACAATGAGACAAGATTCTCTTTTATTATGTTCTGGTGGCTCTGTTTCTTGTGTTCTAGTCTCCCTGCCCCTTGATCGAGACTCTTTACTTTTGAGTAGTTGACCTTTTTGTGTTCTATGTTGTTGTTAAGTACCGTGGAGTCAGTTCCGACCCATAGCGACCCTGCATCGGGTTTCTGAGGCTATAAATCTTTACGGGAGTAGAAAGCCTCATCTTTCTCCTGTGGAGCGGCTGGTAGTTTCGAACTGCTAGCCTTAAGGTTCACAGCCTGATTCGTAACCACTACACTACCAGAGCTCCTTAATCGAGCACCATACTCATGGGTAATATCCTTTTTCCCTCTGCCTTTTTGAGCATTTATTTTTCCTCTTACCTAATGGACATATTACAAATGAGGCATTTTGGTCGCATCCAAAGTTAGTGTATGCCCAAAGATATATGGGGTACTTGGAGGATGACTGAGCTGGGCTGAAGGTAGGTGCCATGCTGCCCACCAGCTTAGTGCCCCTTGTAGCCTGCATCTGACTCAACACATGCCCTGTTGTTGTTGTTAAGTGCTGTTGAGTTGATTTTGACTCATAGTATAAAGTTTCCTAGGAACAGCTGGTGGGATTGAGCCACTGACCTTGTGGTTAGCAGTCCTCTACCTATCCTATAGCACCACACCCGGACTCCTACCTTTAAAATGATCTCCCTGAGCCAGACTTTTAGGGGCATTGAAACCAAGGCTGTGAGACCACTCTATTTTAACATTGGTGCGATGTCATTCACCCTTCTGTGTCCCAGGCTTTCACTGGCTGTTAGCTTTGCCATAAAACTGCTAAACCAGCTGCAATGCAGGATTCTGCTCTTATTGCAACCCCTTTATCAAGCAGCTGACTGGGCCAGAACACTGCTTAGTAGTCCAGGCCTGACCTTGTGACTTTAGGTTCTAACCACACTGGAACTGGCCTTCTAGGCATTTCCAAAGCCTAGTTTTGCTGTAGAAAGTAGCCTTGCCCTTTCACCTCTTAGGCAATAAAATAGTAGCTGTATGCAGTTGTTTAATAAGACCTTCTGATTCTTCCTCCTGAGTGTTGTTGGCTGAGACTGTCACGCTCTTCCTGTTGAGGGCACACTCGGGCAGGTGGGTGGGGGTGTATATGCTGGCAGGCTGAGAGCTGTGATTCAGACGGAACGCTTGGAGGTTCCTGTGATGTCAATTTGGGGGTGCGCACAAAAACATCTTATTTACAATACATTCAGAAGTCTAAATTTTGTTTAAACAATTAGCATTCAGTTGTTGACCTAGTTCTTTACTGAGCTTTAATATTCGTTGTATACGCCTGACAGATTTCAGAGAGACCCTCTGTCCCCCAGCCACAACTTTGTGACTGTCTCAGGCTCTCTCATTAGCCTTGCCCACAGGACGGTCCTAAAGTCTCTTTAACAGTGTTGGTTGGAATCAAGGAGCCCTAGTGGCGCTGTGGTTAAGACCTCCAGTTGAACCTACTAGCTGCTCCAGAGGAGAAGGTGTGGTAGTTTCGTCCCTAAAGGTTAAAATCTGTTGCTGCTGATTCCGTTCTGACTCAGTGCCCCTGTGAGACAGAGTGGAACTGCTCACACAGCATCCAAGGCTCCAGTGTTCATGGAAGCAGACTGCCACATAGTTCTCCTGCAGAGCGGCTGGTGGGTTTGAACTGCTGACCTGTCGGCTATTCACCAAATACAACTAGTCCACCATCAGGGCTCCTTTCCCTTGGAAACGCTCAGGGGTGTTCTGCTCAGTCCTATAGTGTCACTGTGAGTTGGAATGAACTCAGTGGTAGTGGGTTTGGTTTTTAGGGGAGGGGATTTGGTCAGAATTATTTAGGGTGCTATTAAGAATGGGGAGTCCTTGTATGCACTGTAGGATAAGCACTGCACAGCTAACCAGAAGGTCGACAGTTGAAGCCCACAAGCCACAGCTCTGCAACTCTATACAGGGTCGCTATGAGTCAGAACTGGCTCAACAGAACTTGACAACAGCAACATTAAGAATACAAATTGTAAGACTTACTGAAAATCGGCTTCTTTAAGATATGTTTCTGGGATCTACATTTTAATAAATACTCCCAGATAAAGCTGATGGATTCTGTTGTGTGAAACTTAGCCAAGCCCAGCCCATTGTGGTAGAACTGACTCCACCTGTGGTGACCCTGTGTATGTCAGGGTAAAGTGCTTGCCAAAGGGTTTTCATTGGTTGTAATCTTCGAAAGCAGACCGATAGCCTTTCTTCTATGTGTGACTGGGTGGATTTGAGCCCCCAGTCTTTTGGTTAGTGGTTGGGTGTTCATCATTGGTGCCCCCCATGGCCTTTTTATTTAAAACTTGCTGCTTTAAAAAAAAACACACAACTAAAACATACCAAAACTATGGTAAGGAATTCTCTTTAAACACTGTAAAAAGAATAGTAAAATTTTTATTCTATATGGAATACATGTTCATATGAAATTTTAGAAAATACATCAGTGCAAAGACGAAAAAAATCACCCATATGCTCGCCACCTAGGAATAACCACATTAGTCTTTGGTGCAGCCTTCCATTTTTTAATATAATCATTTCCATTATGAAAAGGATCATACTTTATCTACTTTTTGATAACTTTCCCTTATTTGTTGCATACAGGTTCAAGTGCTGTATCAGAGACCCAAAAAATACAGTTGCTAAAATATGCAGTTTATTTCTTACTTGTAATGTCTGGAGAGCAGTGGCCCAGGTTGGTGGTGGAGGGGTGTGTGGCTGGGCTCCATGTGGTCGTACAGGGACCCAGGACCCTGCCATCCTTGGGTGCTGTCCTTGAGCTCCTCGTCACAGCTGGGTTGCCTCCATATCTGCTCCAGCCCACAGGGCATGGGGAGGCAAGAAGACTGGGGTTAGCTGTTCCGTATTAAGGAGTTAGCTCAGAAGGGAATGGTGTGTCTCACATCCTAGCTGGAGAGGAGTAGACAATGGGGTTTCTGCCTGGTGGCCACACACTTAAAGAAAACTTGAGGAATTTGTTTCTGAAAGAAAGAGAGGGAAATAGGTACCGTGGAATGATTAGGAATCCCTGGTTGGTGCAAGTGGTTAACACACTTGACTACTAACGAAAAGTTTGACAGTCTCCGTCACCCAAAGGTACCTTGGAAGAAAGCCCTAATCATCTATATCCCCTCAAAAATCAATCATTGAAAACACCATGGAGCACAGATTTACTCTGTCACACTTGGACTCATAAATCTGAATCAATTTGACCACCCAAAAGAAAAATCTGAAAAGTCGATAATTAAAAGTTTTAAATCTTTGTAATCATTGAGATATATTTTTCCATTGTTTGAACTGTAATATATTTTTTCTATCATAGTTTTAAAAGTAAATTTTATGTAACAGCAAACCATCTAAATATTTTTGTATTATAAGTATTTGTATATCAGGCACATTATGTTCTCAGAATACATTTGTAGAGGTAGATTACTGACATATTTTTAAGCATATTTTAAAGACTTCTGATACTTATTGTACTCTAGAAAAGTTGAACCTATTTACATTTTTGTTAACTTTTGAGACCTAAAATTAATTTTGAAAAAGTCACTTCAGAACCAATTACCCTCATGACGAGCATTTCACTCTCTTCTTTATCCACATGATTATTACACATTTATAACCATTTTGTTGTTGTTAAGTGCCATCGAGTTGGTTCTGAATCGTAGCAAACCTGTAAAGGATTTCCAAAAAATGGCTGGTGAATTGAACGTCTAACTTTGCAGTCCATAATGCATATCAGTTTTCATGTTCTGACTTTTTCCCACGTAATACTATTTGTAAATATCATTTATAAACAGTTTTTATCTCACATTTATTATCTATAACAGTGGGGTACTAGTCATGCATGCTGGTGTAACAGTGTTGTCAAACTGCACATTTATTATTGGACTTTTTAAGCTCATTTCCAGATTTTTGTTCCTTGAAATAATCTCCACATTTTACTTCTTCTAAGAAGCCTTTTCAAATGGATAGTTTTTGAATTCCTAATGTAACTTTGCACACGAAATTAAAATTTAGTGGTTCAGCCTAAGATATAGGCATGTTTTTTTCTTTACAATCTGTATTCCCTCCTGGTGCTTTTATCTAAATGCTGAAAGGCAGTGTGACAAGGTGATAAACTGATACCTTGCACAGCAGCCGACCAGCTTGCACTGATATATTCCCACTGACAATTTGACAGGGAACAGATGCAAAAACAGGTGCTGTAAATCCATATTTTGTTCTGCTCGTTACATATGCTGCCATATTTCATATCTGTCATTTGCACTGGGAAAAGCAGATGCTAAGCAGTTCTCCTACAGTAATCCTGTGGTACCTAATCTCACGGTGTCCTTTATTCAATCAAACAGAATTTTATGCAATTGATTGAAACACTACATGAGTTAAAAGCAGTTCAGACAAACAATGTCTGGGTAGTTCTTTTTTAAAAAATCAGTTAATAGGGCACCACTATGAGGCCAAAACGTAAACACAATTCCCAATTTGGCCTGCCAATATTAGATTGAATTCTTGACATATTTTCAACTCGGAGGCCTGGTGTAAGTATGGATTTGTATTATTTCAAATTTTACAAATGAGCGAGTTTAAAATATTTTTACATTACATACTTTTAAACATGTATAAATATGAATTTTATATAAAACACCATTCATGGCTCTCTTCTTCCCAAGTAGGTAGAAATGGTATTGGGGTGCAGCCACATTTTATGATTACATTTTGTGAATGGTATTCAAGAAAAAATGTGAAATTAATAATGTCATTTCAAAAATTAGCCAATATAACTAAACAAGCAGAGCGGATATATATGTTGTTGTTGTTATGTGCTGGGGGCTTGGTTCCGACTCATAACGACCTTGTACAGGGTTTCCGAGGCTTTAAATCTTTACGGGAGCAGAAAGCCTCATCTTTCTCCCACAGAACAGCTGGTAGTTTTGAAGTGCTGACCTTAAGGTTCGCAGCCCGATTCATAACCACT
>NW_006408521.1:13760394-13767942 GCF_000296735.1 Chrysochloris asiatica | reverse complement strand
CAGTGCTTATCCTACAGTGTAGGATAAGCACTGACCTAGTAACTGTGAGGTCGGCAGTTCAAACTCACCAGCTGCTCTTGAAAACCATATATAAGGTCTCTATGAGTTGGGATCGACTCAATGGCACACCACACACCACCACAACAACTACGTTGTTGTAGTTGTGGTATGCCATCAAGTCGATTTATATTTTTATATATAAATCTTTGTTGTTGTTAAGTGATGTCGAGTGGGTTCCGACTTGGGTGCAGAAAACCTCATCTTTCTCCTGCAGAGCAACTGGTAGATTCGAACTGCTATCCTGTGGTTAATAGGTCAGCTCATGATTCACTACTACCAGGGTTCTATATATTATATATATATATTACATACAATAATCACTGAACTGCAAATCACAAGGTTGGCAATTAGAACACACCAAATCTGCAAAGATTTAAAGCCTTGAAGGTCAGTATGAGTTGGAACCAGCTGGATGACACTTAACAACAACAATGTGTGTGTGTGTGTGTGTGTGTGTGTGTGTATTTAAATGGAATCCTGGTGTGGTGCTGTGGGTTAATGCACTGGACTGCAAAGTTGTTTGAACAGCACGGTCAGTGGTTCAATCAAGCTCACCAGCCACTCCTTGAAAACCCTATATAGGTTTGCTATTGGTCAGAACAGATTTGATGACACTTAACAACAACAACAACACACATACACACATTCCTCCTAAAGCAAAGCAGTTAATCTTTGAAAAAATTCACATTCCCATGGAAAACATCAGCATTAAGTTTATGCAATGGGAGCCACCATTGATCCAGTATAATTCAAAGTCTGTGTCTGTAACTGCTTTATTGCATGATATAATGTTGTTGTTGTTGTTAAGTGCCGTCGAGTCAATTCCAACCCATAGCGACCCTGTATAGGGTTTCCGAGGAGCAGCTGGTGAGCTTGAACCACTGACCTTGCAGTTCAAATGGCATGATATGATAGCTATTGAGAAATTGAGTTGTTTAGTAAAAGAGATCAAAACAATATCATAGCATTTTAGATTATAGTTTAGAAATGAAGTGTCAATCTGTTTACCTGTATATGATAGATTTCTGAAGCCATGGTTAGCTCCAGCAACCTACCTCAAACTTTATGTCAGATAACTTTTGTTCAAATTGTTTTCTTTTTAGGCTGTTGAATCCGTAGACTTAAAAGCCTTTGACTGGGGAAGCAGCGCTAAGAATTATTTTCATTATAACCAGGTAACGTTTCTAGAATGAGAACAGTTTCTGAAAAGTCATCCAGGAAGCCATCCCCAGCGATTGGGTTATTGGTACTGTGGTAGGGCTGTGGGGAGTGTTTAGGAGCGTTGACTGGGTAAGGTTTGTTCTCCCTCAGCCAATTCCACAAGAACTCAGGCTTTGTGGTTGGTGTTGTGGACTGGCTCTTCCCTCTTTGCTGGCTCCAAGTCAGAGTTGTCATTGTCATACATTATTCATAACGAGGATGAAAATAGATTGTAAAGTCAGAGAATCCTGGGTCTCTCCTGTACCAGAAGGCTTCAGAAAGTTCATGAAACAATGTAAGTAAAAGGGGATGGAAGTTTTCAATGACCTTTCTGAAGCCCCCTTTTATGTGGTGGGGCTTTGGACAGATGACATTGCATACACTTCTTTTGTAAGCACGCCAGCCACCACTTTTTGCATGCTAAGTGTGAGGTATTTACCCATGCCTTCTTTTTTAAATTTAATTCTCACAACATCCGTGTGGCATAGGTCAGTTAATGCTAATTTGAAGACGAGGAAACGAAGGCTTAGAGATTTCCTATACCTTGCTTTACGTTCCAGAGGAAAATAGTAGGAAGGTATGGCTCCAAAGCACCTTTCCAGCCCTTTTGGTTCTACAGCTTCCCCCACCCCCCATCTCTGAGGTGGGAAGAGTAACGCCATCCTCACAGGAAATCAAACCACAAGAGTGGCTAGCATTTGGTAACAGCTCACTAACAACAGTTCTTACACTTGTCACTCTGTCATTGTGCCTTAGTTTTTTGTTTTGTTTTTAATTGTTGTTGTTCTGGTAATGGTGACCTGAGAAGTAAACTGATAGTTGATGCTTTTAGAAGTTAGTCTCTTATTCTCCCATCTAACTTTGTAAACAGTGTTTAATAGAGAGTGTGCTTATTGTATCTGAGAAAGACTAAAAACGTTCTGTGGATTTTATTGCAGAGTTACCCTCCCACTTACAAAGTGAAAGACATGCCTGTGCCGACTGCAGTTTGGAATGGAGGTCAGGACTGGCTGGCAGACATCAGTGACATTGGGATCTTACTGACCGAGATCACCAATTTGGTGTACCACAAGTACCTTCCCGAATGGGAGCATCTCGACTTTATCTGGGGCTTGGATGCCCCTTGGCGGATGTATAATGAACTTGTTGATCTAATGAGGAAATATCAGTGAAGGCCAGACTTGAGAGATTGAGAGCCAAGTTGTTGATGGATTAAGTGTGTTCTTAGCACAGTGGTGAACCACTCAGCTGCTACCCTGAAGGTCAGCACTGTTAAATCACCAGCTGCTCTGTGGAAGAAAGATGTGGCAGTCTGCTTCTGTAAAGATACGGAAATCCTGTGGGCAGTTCTATCCTGCTCTCCAGGGTCACTATGGGTTGACTTGAAGGCTGTGAAGTTTGTTGTTAATTTCTGTAAAACTCTTGATACTCTTCCCCAGCCCTTTTCTATTTTTATATCCAAGGATAGTCTGATTTTCAAGATGCAAAATTCTCTCTAGTCATGATTAGAAACGTGTTCTTTTTCCACTGTATTTGCTTAAAGATGATCTTGACTGAATATGAAGCTACTGTCTCAATCATGTGCTGCTCAAGTCTTGGAAAACTATCATTGATTTGTGAAGATGTCGTAAACATTCTGTTTATCCTTGAAACTTAAAATATACTATAGTGTTTTTCATTACCCCTGTAAAAGGCAGATTTACACGCATGTTGAAAATGTTAATCCATGTAGTTCATTTGTAAACAATCGGACAGCGCTTGTTCTCATCTCCTTGCCTGAAAAGTCTCCTCAGTCTAATGGCCTCTAAATGATACCTTCTCAAGTCTTCCTTCATTCAGTAGGTACAGAGTCAAGGCCAGTGACATCCAGCTATGTCAGTAATAAAGGTTTCATAATGATACTTACCAAATCTAACTGTGGTAACTGTTACTAAACCAGTGTTTAAACCGTGCAGGTCAAATGAAATTATTTGCTGGAGACTCCAAAAGAAAATTGCACTGACTTAAAAAACAGACCCCAAACTGGTGTGTTTTCAATAGATTGAAGACCGTTACACTCAACTGTTATATATTCGTGAACCCCAATTTCTGTAGCAGAACATTGTTCTACTTGTTTAAGAAGAAGGAAAATTCAATGGAAGGAGTTTATTGCTCTTTTCTTCAACCAGCTGCGGTATTTCATCCATGAGGTCTGTATGAAGCCAACATGCTGAGCATCCCAGTGGGAAGAGTGCCCCAATCCAATTTCACACAGAAGACATGTGAACGTGAATGTTTTTAGATTAAAGCTCAGGGATTCATTGAATTTTTGTAGCTTGACATGTGTTTATATTTGTAATGCTCCTGATTCACATCATTATGTCAAAAGCCTATATTCACATGCTTTTCATGCAATGTTTCTTTATGAGACTGTCAGATGGACTGAATAACCACTCAATTGTTTTTTGTATGATTTGATATGATTGCCTTTGCTACAATAACAATACTTGATATGTGCAGGCAGAGGAATACTGCTTTGTAACATTGAGACTTGTTTAACTTTTCATTAAAACTCGGTGAGCCTCATAGGCCCGCAGGATCGCATTTGTGTGTACTGTCCTTTATTGATGGCCTTTCTAGGCCTCCTTATCCCCCTCTTGTTGATGTTGTTATGTGCCGTGGAGTTGGTTCCGACTCATAGCAACCCTGTATTGGGTTTCTGAGGCTGTAAATCTTTACAGGAGCAGAAAGTCTCATCTTTTTCCTGCGGAACAGCTGGTAGTTTCAAACTGCTGACTGTGAGATTAGCAGCCCAATTCATAACCACTCTGCTACCAGAGCTCCTTCCTTTTTCCCCTAGGGGACTTAAGCTTTCTTTCTTATCTGTCTCCTCCTTAGTCCTTGTAAACCTCACTGATGCTGCCCATGAGCACTTACTTGTTCCTTTCCAAAATGATTGGAGAGAGTGGTCTCAAGGCTAAGAGAGGTTGGAAGATGGTTTAGAAACAGTGGCATTGAAAGTTATCCAGGAGGGTCCAAATGAGTGAGACGGTGAATGGAGACAGTGGTTAACATCATCTTCAAGTAATTGGTGGACTCAGAAGGGACCATGGATTCATGGATTGTCCATCCAGCCCTCTCATGGTACAAAGGAGACATCCAAGGCTAACAGATATAAGCCATGTCATACCAGTGACACAGAGGGCAAGTTTACTCCAACTACTGGTGACCCCTTGTGTGTCAGAGTCAAACTGTTCTCCACGTGGTTTTCAACGGCTGATTTCTTAGAATAGGTTACCAGCCCTTTCTTTCAAGGTAACTTTAGGTGGATTCGGACTGCCAATCTTTCAGTTAGCAGCCAAGCACATTAACCATTTGTAGCACCCACAGACTTTGGTCATGCTGCAGGGTCCCCGAAACAGACTTGGGGCTCGGGATGATCTCTGCCACTATTCTGTGAGCTTGAAGGCATACTCATCTCAGTTTACTACAGGGTCTAGCATGTAGCGAGTCTCAGTAAATAGATTTGAACTGATTACATGTGTGAGAAGCAACAGAAATTTTCATGTGGCCAAATGATGTTGGGAGTCCTGGTGTGGTGCTGGAGGACAATGCACTGGACAGTAAGGTCAGTTTGAACTGCAAGGTTGGCAGTCCAAACCCACCAACCGCTCCCAGAAACTCTATACAGGGTTGCTATGAGTTGGAATCTACTCAACGGCACTTAACAACAACAAAATGACATTAAACCATCTTGGAAGAGTAAGGACTGAGGTAGAATATATGGTTTTTATGGCACCAAGAAAAAATGGAAAAAGTGCACTAGATATAAAGTATGAATCTACAGGAAGTTTCCACCTATGTCCACTGGCCACCTGTGCCCCAAAGAAGCCTTCCTTTTCCTTTGATGAATAACAGTGTTCTGGACAAGAAGCTACACGATTCTGGGACAGTGAGGGGTGTTTCTGTTGGTTGGTTTTCACCACTCAGAGGATAGCTGGCCAGTGGAAGGCTTCCCTGCCATGGGTGACTGTTTTTCTCACTTTGGCCACACCCTGAGGGCTCCCGTTGGTGCCCGTGTGAACGTGTGGCCAGTAAAGCTCCCACACACGAGACAGTTGACAGGAACAATCAAGGGCTACCTGCTATAGATCCACCTTCTGTGGGCTGATTTTTCTGTGTCCTTTCCAAAATTTTCTCTGGGGACTTGTATTCAGTGTGTTGTTGTCATTGTCAGCAGTTGTTAAGTCAAGCCCCGACTCATGACAACCCCAGGTGGAGTAGAATAAAAAAATGTC
This sequence comes from Chrysochloris asiatica, assembly GCF_000296735.1. NCBI lineage: Eukaryota > Metazoa > Chordata > Mammalia > Afrosoricida > Chrysochloridae > Chrysochloris > Chrysochloris asiatica. The sequence goes on along the minus strand of NW_006408521.1, from coordinate 13,762,405 downwards.
AGCTCCTTGGCCACCCTCTGAGCAGCTGGGGAGCCACAGAGTTCCCATTGACTAGTTTTTGGAAGTGGATTCCCAGGACTTTTCTTGTCTATTGGAAAGCTCCCTGGAAGCTGTTCAGCATGCAAGCCTCCACTGACAGACACAGGGTGACCGCATTCAAGTGTTTGGGGCAGAATTTTGAGCCCAGGTCTCCTGCATGTTGTTGTTGTTGTTGTTAAGTGTCGTCAAGTCGGTTCCAACCCATAGCGACCCTGAACAGGGTTTCCTAGGCTGTAAATCTTTACAGGAGCAGAAATCCTCCCCTTTCTCCCATGGAGCAGCTGGTAGTTTCGAACTGCTGACCGTGAGGATAGCAGCCCAATTCATAACCACTACACTACCAGGAAGGCAAGAATTCTACCACTGGCTCAGCACTGCCTTCTGCTGAATGTATTGTTGTTGTTAAGTGCCGTCGAGTCAGTGCTGACCCATAGTGACCCTGTATAGGGTTTCCAAGGAGCGGCTGGTGAGCTTGAACCACTAGACTAGCCTAAATGTGGAAATGTTGCACAGTGGTTCTGGTGGTAGTATGGTTACATTGCAGAGTTGCCTTTTTGGTGGCCTCTTGCCCTTGGCAGAGCTGCATAGCCTCATCATATCCTTACAACTCTGGGTGGATTAATTTCATTCCATTCGTGTCTGAGAGTACAGAGCAAGGTTGGAACTTGTGTTGCAAGAAGTCCAGTGAAACATTGGAGGGGTTCTGACTCTTGCTCTCCATGAAACTCTGTTGCTGTTAAGTGCTGTAGAGTTGGTCAGGACTCTTAGCAACCCTGTATAGGGCTTCAAGGTCAGTGTGAACTGCAAGGTCGGTGGTTCAAGCTCCCAAGCTGCTCCTCGGGAATCCTGCACAGGGTCCCTCTGAGTCAGAACTGACTCAATTGCAGTTAACAATCACAGGGCTTACAAGGAGCAACTGAACCACCAACCTTGTTGTTCAAACAGACCTTGTGGTCCAGTGTTTATCCTATAGCACCACACCATGGAGCTCTAGGGTAAGGAAAAGATAGTATTCTGCTAAAATGAAACTTTTTAAAAGTACTCTGTTTACATGGGGAAAAGGAGTGAAGAAAATAAGTGATTCGTTTGCCACCAGAGGGCAGACTGGGCCTTCTTTTCAATCTTGCATTCATTGGTACCTTTTTTCTTAGCAAGATAGTGAAGCATTCCCTTGCTTTGAGTCAACTGGTAATTTAGTGAGGGCTCTTTAGGGTATCTGTAATGGTAGTCATGTCTACTTGGGATTGTGACTGATTCTTGCTGGTTGTTGTTAAAGTGCTGTGGAGTTGATTTTGACTCATATGGACCCTGTAGCTGGTTTGTGAAGCTATGCTACCAGGGTTCCTTCATTCTGGCCTAATGAGTAATAATCCGAACAATTACTCCAAAGAATAGCTGTCCTCCAAATGTGACTTATGAAAATAAAATTTTTCCTAAGTACACAAATGATCAAGGAGCTCTGGTAGTGTAGTGGTTACCAATTGGACTGCTAACCTCAAGGTCAGCAGTTCGAAACTACCAGCTGTTCAGCAGGAGAAAGATGAGGCTTTCTGCTCCCGTAAAGATTTACAGCTTCGGAAACCCTATGCAGGGTCACAATGAGTTGGCACCGACTCCACGGTACTTAACAACAACATAAATGATCAGTACCACAGAACTGCGGCAAAAACAGGTGGGGAGACTGGATAAGTCTTTAACCCAGACCTCAATTTATTAAGCACCAAAATTTAGACTGTTGTCCTTGTTAAGTGCCATCAAGTTTGTTTCAACTCATACTGACCCTGTACAGGGTTTCTGAGGAGCAGCTGGTGAACTTGAAGTACCGACCTTGCTGTTCAAATGGCTTTGCAACATTTATCAACCATTAATTCACTGTAGTTGTTGTTGTTAGGTGCCATCGAGTTGGTACTGACTCACAGCGACCTTATGCACAGCAGAACGAAACACTGCCCGATCCTGGGCCAACCTCACT
>NW_006408521.1:13739590-13759474 GCF_000296735.1 Chrysochloris asiatica | reverse complement strand
GGTTGGCCCAGGACCGAGCATTGTTTCGTTCTGCTGTGCATGGGGTCGCTATGAGTCGGTTCCGACTCGATGGCACCTGACAACAACAACAACAAAACCGAACATGATATCCTTCTCCAGCAACTGGTCCCTCCTGACAATATGTCTGAAGTATGAGAGACAAAGTTTGGCCATCTAGGGAGCATTTACCAAGTATTTATGTATTATGTTAAGTGCAGATTTCAAGTTCAATTCCAGCTAAGCAGGTAAAACTCTTTTCTTGGCCAAATTGTTTTGTACTAAAAATAATGCTTTGCATTTCAATGTTGTGCCTTCTGGGGCTTGAGCTTTTTCATAAGGCTTTGCTCTTCGCAGCAATCCCTTTGACAGGTGAGGTGAATACTGTGACCTCTGCCTCACAGTTAATGGCATGCCTTTTAATGAGGATTAATGCTTTTAGGAGCTCTATGAGAATTTCAGCAATTTCCATAGAAACAAGATAAAGGTGAATCAAAAATGTAAGGTGAAAGTGCTTAAATCCACATACACATCAGTATTTGGGCCAACATCAGGGCATCTTCTGGGGGAGCTAACGTACTCATCATCAGCATTCTCTACTGTTTTTGTTCGGTATTATTAGTATTTGCTGAGTTTGTAAAATACCGTGTAAATGCAGCTTAAATAACTCCCTGCCTGGCCCCAAACTCCTCCTATAGACATGCAGTGGAACTGACGTTAACAGATTCTGTTTCCAGCCTGGGTGTTAATGTTGACTTTTATGAAATGGAATCTTAATCTTAAAACAAAGGATTCGACTCTGCTCTTTGTGATTACTCCATTTTCCATGTGTCTTACATGTTACATGACACTACAAATGTGCGTCTCTGACATCTAGGAATCCTTTTGGTTTGATGTCGAACCAGTTTCATCCAAATTTGGGGCCTGGGGAAGCATAAAGATCAATTTTTGAAATGGAAAGCAAATTAATTTATAAAAAAAGAAAGAAAATTTACAGAAAACTTAGAACAGAAGAAAAGTGGCAAGGCTCAGAGGCCAAGAAGAACTGGGGCCTGAGAAACAAAGGGGTTGTTGGGTAGGGCCGAGAAGAAGTGGGGTGTACAGTTTGGAATCACATGTGCCTTCATGTCAAGGATAAAGAAGGAGGATACTGGAATCTTGGGACATGGCTGTACTGGGAGCCGAGAATGTGACTGGTGCCAACCTAGGCTGGGTCATCCCCTCCCAGGTGCTCCACAATCTCTGTGTCCTCACCCTGGGAACCCCGAGCTTTCAGTCAAGGTTTGATGGTCTTGGTGAGAAAGGGAGGGTGTTGGAGGTGGGGTAGCCCACTGAGACATAAGAGGTTGGTACTTAAATCCTTTTTTAAAATTTCAAAATTTAAAAGCTTGGCATCCTCATAGTTCCCCTCTTCCTGCCTCCTAGGAAACACTGATCCAGGGGAGAGAGGATAGGACAGCTCCAACGGCCTTTGTTCCTTTTCAGAGGGAAAAAGTTCAGATCATTGCCAGAGATGAGGGTAGAGTGGGGTAAGGTTAAAAGTGTACACTGAGGACACAGCAGAAGAGATTAGTACTGGGGATGAGTGGATGGGGGGGATTTGGGGGACAGATTCTGCACCTGATTCTATTCCCAGAGCTTCCCCCAGGCCATAAAACTCATTTGATAAAAGCAGAGATTTGTATTTGGTCATGAGTTTTTCCAACTACATGAGTCCCCAGTGTGGCGCTGTAGGATCGGCACTGGAATGTCAACCACAAGGTTGGTGGTTCAAGCCCACCAGTAGCTCTTTGGAAACCCCATGTAGGGTGGCTATGAGTCAGAACTGACTTGACAACTCTTAACAACAACAACAATGCCCAAAACCTTTTGGTGAGTTGATAGCAAATAACTTTCAGATTATGCTAAATATGCACATTCTTTATGGTTGTACTTTAGAAAAGTGTTTTGACACCTAACATAGCTAGAAAGGAAAGGATTCCTGTTGACCAGCTCTGTCCAAAAAAGAAAGTCATTTTCAGCTGGAGAAGTGTAGCAAATACTGTGACCAATCCCATTTGAAATCAGTGGAGAAACCATCTCAGTAGATAAGCAACACTAAACTACATCGATTGTTGTTGTTATGTGCCGTGGAGTCGGTTCCGACTCATAGCGACCCTCTACAGGGTTTCTGAGGCTGTAAATCCTTATGGGAGCAGAAAACCTCCTCTTTCTCCCACGGAACAGCTGGTAGTTTCGAACTGCTGACCTTGCGGTTCTCAGCCTGATTCGTAACCACTACGCTACATTGATTAGTGCTCCAAAAAATTAATTCTAATTTTTAGCATTGTTGAGAGTCAATATCTTTAAAACTGATAACTGAGTTCACAAATATCTTTTGAGCACATTGGTGCTATGGGAAAAAGTCCTAGAAGATACACCTTGTATCCTAAAAAGCCCTAATCATCTAGGAAGCTGTTAAATAAAATTTATGTAAATAACAACTATTTAAAGATGAAAGCTTGTTAATTCAAGAAACGCCATGACTGTAGTCCATACTAACTAGGAACTGAATTTTGTGGGGAATCAGTTAACGGATGCTGATTATGGTCTCTCAGCATACGGTGTCTACTTTTCAGTATCCTTTCTGCACCATAGGCTTCAAAGTGACATCTTTTCTCTTGAACACTTTAGATGAATGAATAAAGCCAAGCCCTGTCCAGCAAGACCTGAAAAAGACAGCTTCATCCTTTGTCCAGGCTCACACTTCCTACTGCAAGGCAGTATGAGGAATAGCAGTCTTCTTTGCCTTCCCTGTATACAATTACCAGGATAGAAGATTGTATCCAACATACAAATATAACCATCTAAGGAAAATCAATCAGCTGAGTGTTGATCTGATTTTAACTGGACAGGGCTTTGAGGACTAAGGTATGCCTATCCCAAGCCATCTACCACTCGTCTGTCAGTTTGCCATACTGTGGTTGCTGTGATTCTGGAAGCTATACCACAGGTATTTTAAATAACAGCAGGGTCACCCATGGTAGACAGGTTTCAGATGAGCTTCCAAACGAAGGCAGACCAGAAAGAAAGAGAGATGGACTATTTCCAAATATTTAGTTACTGAAAACCTTATGAATAGCAATGGAACACTGTCAGCACCAGAATATTGATTATTGAGACATTTTTTTCAATAATCAATGTTGATTATTGAATATTGATTATGAAGAGCACCAGAATATTGTAAGATGCAGTGCTGGAAGATGAGCCCCTCAGGTTGGAGGGCACTCAAAATAAAACTGGGGAAGAGCTGCTTCCTCAAGGTAGAGTTGACAGTGATTATGTAAATGGAATAAAGCCTTTGGGACGGTCATTTGCTGATGGGGCAAACTTAAAATGAAGAGAAACAGTTGTAAACATCCATTAATAATCAGAACATATAATGTATGAAGAACCAATCTAGGAAAATTGGAAGTTGTCAAAAATTAAGGGAATGCATAAACATTGATATCCTAGGCATTAGCGAGCTGAAATGGACTGGCATTGGCCTTCTTGAATCTGACAATCACATGGCTTACTATGCCAGGAATGACAAATTGAAGAGGAGTGGTATCATATTCATCATCAAAAGAACATATCAAGATCTGTCTTGAAGTACAATGCTATCTATGGATAGGATAATATCCATACACCTACAAAGAAGCCAGTTAATACCTCTATTATTCAAATTTATGCACCAACCACTAAAGCCAGTGATGATGAAATTGAAGATTTCTACTAACTTCTTCAGTCTGATCTTGACCCAATATGCACTCAAGATGTATTGGTAATTATTGGTGACTTGAATGCAAAGGTTAGAAACAAAGAGGGAAGATTAGTAGTTGGAAAATATGGCCTTGGTGATAGAAATAACGCAGGAGATCACATGATAGAATTTTGTAAGACCAATGACTTCTTCATTGCAAATACTGTTTTTAAACAACATAAAAGATGAGTATATGCATGGACCTTCCTTACCAGATGGAATACACAGAAATCAGATTGGCTACACCTGTGGAAAGAGATTGTGGAAAACCTCCATATCATCAGTCAAAACAAGGCAGACTGTGGAACAGACCATCAATTACTCTTATGCAAATTCAAACCTTGAATTGTAATACTGAAGGATTCTATGGGCAAAATATTGAATGATGCCAAAATCATCAAAAGAAGATGGAATGAATACACAGAGTTCCAAACAGAAATGGTTGATGTTCAACCATTTCAAGAGATAGCATATGTTTAAGAGCCAATGATACTGAAGGAAGAAGTCCAAAGTATGTTGAAGGCATTGACAAAGACCAAGGAGCTGGGAATTGATGGAATACAAATAGAAATGTTTTACCAAACTGATGCAGTACTGGAGGCACTCACTCATCTATGCCAAGTAATTTGGAAGACAACTACCTGGCCAACTGACTGGAAGAGATCCATACTTGTGCCATTCCAAAGAGAGGTGAATGCAGAAATTATTGAACAATATCATTAATTTTGCATGTAAATAAACTTTTGCTAAAGATAATTAAAAAACGACTGCACCCATACATTGATAGAGAACTTCCAGAGGTTAAAGCCAGATTCAGAAGAGTATGTGGAACATAAGATATCATTGCTGACATCAGATGGATCTTGGATGAAAGCAGAGAATACCAGAAAGATGTTTGCCTGTGCTTTATTGACTGTGCAAAGGCTTTCAATTGTGTGGATCATAACAAGCTATGGAGAACACTGTGGAGAATGAGTAATCCTGAACACTTAATTGTGTTCATGAGGAACCTTTACAAAGACCGAGGCAGTTGTTCAAACAGAACCAGGGAATACCAAATGGTTTAAATTTAGGAAAGGTGTGTGCCAAGTTGGTATTCTTTCATCATACTTATTCAACCTAATGCTGAGTAAATAATTTGAGAAACTGGATTATATGAAGAAAAATGTGGCATCAGGATTGGAGGGAGACTCATTAACAACCTGCAATATGCAGATGATACATGTTTTTAAATGTTTTATTGTGAATTTTGTGATAGTTTACATGGGAGAACATTAGCTTTACATTCATCCTATCATATATTGTTTCATTGCTATGGTTACAATCATCTCCATGCATTATCAACAAACCAAAGGGTATACTCTGCAAGCCTTCCCCCCACCCCCTGGTCGTCAGCACACAGCCCCTCTCCCTCTCTGGGTCTAGAGTCCGCAGCTGCTCCATCTCTCCATGTCATCATCTCTGCCTCCATCTCTGGCATCACTGTTGTTCTGGGTAGGGTCCCGCACTCCACTATTCTCCCTTGATGGTCCCAGGGACCCCCACTCCTGGACTGCAATGTCAATCACTCCCCTCCTTTTGCTACAAAACATCTGTCTACCTTTACATTTCCAACCCTTACAGTCAGTCTGGATAACATTTTATTCACTATTGTACCACAAGAGACCTATCCTCATCTCCTTTCATCAGTCCCACCCAGACAGATTGGATACTGCTTAGTAGAGATTCTACCTTCCTCCACACCCTCTGGATCTAGGCTCCCTCTTGAAAGCTTGTAAACTAGTCACTTCTTGCCTTTGTAGCCCCCCTACCCCCATTTTGGGTAGCCAACGTCCAAGTTGCCCATCCCTGTCTACTCTGTGTATAGAGGGGGTGGGAATGATCCTCGCTGTAAAGATTTGTTCCCTCTCTTGAGCTACTTCATCCATAGGTGTAGGTAGATGATACATTCTTGCTTGTTGAAAGTGAAGACAACTTAAAATACTTACTGATGAAGTTCAAAGACCACGGCTTTCAATATAGATCTCATCTCAAGGTAAAGAAAACAAAATTCCCGACAAGTGGGCCAATAAATAATATCATGCTAATTGGAGAAAGGTTCAAGTTGTCAAAGACTTCATTTTGCTTGCATCTACAATCAACACTTACAGAAGAACCAGTTAAGAGATCAAACAACGCATTGCATTAGGAAAATATGTTGCACATGACTTCCTTAAAGCATTAAAGAGCAAAGTATAAGTTTGAGGACTAAGGTGCACCTGACCCAAGCCGTGATATTTTCATTGGCCTCATATGCATGTGTATGTTGGACAATGAATATGGAATACTGTAGAAGAATTGATGCATTTGAGTTATGGTGTTGGAGAAGATTATCAGAAGTACCATGGATACCAGAAGAACAATCAATTCTGTGTTTGAAGAAGTACTGCCAGAATGCTCCTTAGAAGCCAGGATGGTGAGACTTCATCTCTCATTTCTCAAATAATTTCTCATTTTTCTTAAACAAAAAATGAGGAGGGAGTAGTCCTTGGAGAAGAACATTATCCTAGGTGAAGAGGAGGGTAAGTGAAAAAGAGGAAAACTCCCTAATGAGATGGATTGGTACATTGTCAGCAGGAATGGGCTCAAGCGTAGCAACAATTGTGAAGATGGCACAGCATTCGGCAGGGTTTTGTTCTGTGGTGCATAAGGTCACTATGAGTCAAGGCCAACTTGAAGACACCTATCAACAACACATATCAGAGGAGCATGGGAAAACCTAGCCTCTCTCCATGTTTGCATTGCCTCCTAAGGAGATCAGAACTACTTCCAAAACTTTTCCTTATCAAGACAAAAGTAGAATATGATAAAATCCTCATGGCATGGTGGTGGTGGTACTCAAGTGCTATGGAGTTGGTTCTGAATCAAAGCATCTGTGTACAGGGTTTCCTAGGCTATAAATTGTTATGGGAACAGAAAGCCTTATCTTTATCCTGTGGAGCAGCTGGTCGATGCAAACTGCTGTCCTTGCTACATACTAGCTCCCAGAGCTCCCTCTTATGGCATTCTAAGGATACTAAATGAATGAATGAATGAATGAATGAATGAATGAATGAATGAATGAATGAATGAAATTCCTATAGGACTCTAGGGAATCTATATCTAAGAAATAGCCATCATCCATTAGTGGAAGTGTGGGGATAAACACTTGTTGAGAAATTCTGAATTGGCATATATGTGTGAGCGTATCCTATTTATGAGCCCTTGTGTGGCACTGTAGGATAAGTAATGGCCTTGAAACCAGTAGGTTGGTGGTTCAAACCCACCAGCCACTCTGAAACCCTATACAAGGTCACTGTGAATGAAAACCAACTTGATGGCACTGACAACACCAGGCTTATGTATGGGTCTCTATTTTTGTTGGACTTATTCATAACTCATAATAGTAGGCTTTTATCATGTATTTTTCTTCACTCAATATTGATTGCTATGGCAAGCTTCTTCAATTATCTTTTGATGAAATGTGGAATATGAATGTAAAATAATGTGTGTATTTTCATATGTTTACTCTGTGCCAAGCACAATGATTTTACTTCTATGAAATCACAATAATATTTCCTACATAGCAGGATTGCAGACTAAACTCTTCTGAAGCTGAAATGAGGATTATGAAATCATTTGATTATGAAATGAAGCTTTATAAGTCCAACATGACTAGTGGTCCCCTGAGGCATTACATAGTAGCCTTATCATTAATATTACTATTCAATTTAATGCTCACAACAGCGTCATGAGAGGGTGACTATTAATAGCTCCATTTGGGGGCATAAGGAAAAATAAGCTGATTTTTAGTGTAGCGCTTGTCTCAACCTTGTACATAAAGAAGGGGCAAAGCTGAGGTTGGGAGTGGTGTTTGATTCCAAAGTTTTTGTCCAAAACCTTTGTCATCTAAGCGTAAATTGTGTCGCAGGATTCAAACTCGGAAGTTATTTTCTGTGCTTTTCCTGGGATCTTCCTAGAGCTCTCCCTAGCACCAATCTCCTTGGGCTCAGTCTGAGCCAGATTGTTTGGGGACAGGGTAACTCAGGGGACCAGAACAGCTCCCCAATTCGGTTCACTGGGCCTGGCAGGGTTTTGGGAAGGGAGGTGGAGGAAGAGGGGCAAGTTGGCTCTTGGAAGCCAGCAGAGGAAAGAGGCTAACAGGCATGATGTCACCAGTTCATTCAAGGGCTTCTTAAACCTCCTTGAGGAAGAAAGTGGGTGGTTTACTGATTTCATTGTTTCCACTATAACTTCCCTCTTCTCCCGTCCCAACTTGAAATTTAATGTCTTCTTAGCAAGAACCGCGTAGGACATTGGTAGTACGATAGCTTTCTTCTTTTCCCCAAGGGAAGCCTAGCAGTCGGGGCAGCGGTGCCTCTGTGCCCCTGTCACTCGTCTGGGCTCCAGGGGCCGCTGAGTGTCATACTTGCCAGTTCCCTTAGACCTTTACTGGCAAGGATGCAAGCAGAGCGGAAAAGCGCTTCTCAGGAGATAATGCAACTGGCAGAGATTCCTATTCTCCCACCCATTGGGTTTAATTTCCTGCCCTGGCCTCCACCGCGGGTGGCTTGGGATCCACAGTCCCTCCTGAGGGAGGGTAGTTTGAGGAAGGATAGTTTGCCGCTCCGCTGCAGGTTAGAACGTCACAGCAACCCTTAGGTTGCGCAGATAGGAATGATCTGAAATACAAATGCTAACCCGATTTAAAAAGTTTGAAAAGAAAAATGCAGTTATTCTTGAGTCGTTATAAAAACACATAAATAATGCAATTTATACGTATGCATTTAAAAACACAAGTCTTACTGCATTGGTTGCAAAGTGTGATGGAAATATTTTTAATCTTGATTGGTTAATGACAGGTGAATTAACTTGTGATGAACTCACAAACGCCCCCGAAAATCTGTGCATTGTAGTCTATGCAGATTGTACATCAATTAAAAAAAAAAATCAGAACATAATTCTGCGTGCATATAAAAAGTGGATGAATAACACTGTATATACATGCAGCCATAAAAACCAATTAAATGCAGCTGTAACTGTGTGTATTTATAGCAACCAAACGCAATCCTGGAGGGTTATTTATTGATTCGAGTTCTACGCTTTCGGGAGAGGGAGGGAAGGGAAATGTGGCTGTCTGAACTCGGGGCGGGGCTACAGCCTTAAAAACAGTCGGCGGGACGCGAGCGGGAGCTGCGACTGTCCGCTTCACCATGAGCAATAGTAGCTGCAGCTCAAACCAACTGTTCCTACAGCCGCTCTGGGACCTCTCGAGGACTTTCGTCCAGTCGGCCTTTTTCCCCGTCATTTTCGCGATCACCACTTACGTGGGCTTCTGTCTGCCTTTCGTGGTGCTGGACGCGCTGTACCCCTGGGTGCCGGCGCTGCGACGCTACAAGATCCATCCGGATTTCTCGCCTTCGGCTGGGCAGCTGCTGCCCTGCCTGAAGCTGACTTTCTACCAGCACGTGATGTTCGTGTTCCCGGTGACACTGCTGCACAGGGTCTGCAGTCCCGACAACCTGCCGTTGGACGCTCCTGGACTGCCGGAGTTGGTGTGTCATGTCGTGATTTGTCTGCTGCTCTTTGATGCTGAGTTCTTCGCGTGGCATTTGCTGCACCATAAAGTGCCCTGGCTGTACCGGACCTTCCACAAAGTGCACCACCAGAACTCGCTCTCCTTTGCTTTGGCCACGCAATACTTGAGTGCCTGGGAGCTGTTTTCCTTGGGTTTCTTTGATATGGTGAACGTGACGCTGCTCGGATGTCATCCGCTCACCGTACTGGTGTTCCATGTGGTCAACATCTGGCTGTCGGTGGAGGACCATTCAGGTTATGACTTCCCTTGGTCCACGCACAGACTGGTACCTTTCGGGTGGTATGGGGGCGTGGTGCACCACGACCTCCATCACTCTCACTTCACCTGCAACTTCTCACCGTACTTCACACATTGGGACAAATTATTGGGAACCCTGCGGTAGGCAGGCTCGCTCAGAGTTAGTCCCACTCATCCCAGCTTGGGATATGGCTGCGGTGGGTGTCCCTCGGACCCAGAACTGCTGTGATTTTCACACTTCAATCAGGAGAAATACAACTCAGCTTTGTGTGTGTGTGTGTGTAAAGCAAGTAACTTATTAACTGATGGAAACTGTTGCAGATAAAATCTAATGTATTTTTTGCAAGCTGATAAAGTATTTATATAATGTTTGCATACCGATGCAAATATATTCTTGATAGTGAATTCTAGTTTACATTCAGTAGCCTAATTCCTGGATATTAATTAGACATTTATCACTGCTATATTTAAATCATCTCTAATAGAATTTGATTGTAGACCAAGGATTTACCTATGTTTGAAAGTGTCTTAGAACCAGGCTAAGAGAACAACATCTACTCTAGAGGTTCTGACCTCGGACTCTGAACTATGAAACATGTTCCTGCTGGAAAGGTGACCAAGATTATAGTACTTTTTCTATTTTTTCATAAAAATGTATGTTTATATGGAAAATAATGTTATTTGTGTTTTTTTTTTAAAAAAGAACATGAACAAATCAAGTACTGGCTTTTGTTTTACTGGCATTATGATGAGAACCAAAGAGGGAAGGGGCAGCTGGGAGAGCAGATATACTTCAGATCCTAGATCAGCTGGACCATGGGAAGAGAGGATGGTTCAGGCTTAAGTGCTTTGTTGGGGGTTGTAGGAGAGAAAGAAGGCTGGGTAAAGGGTCTCTTTGCTTAGTTTTAGAGATTTCACAAATGGAAACCCGGCAAGAAGGGAGAACAGGATTATTCTGAATGCTTTTCAGCTGATTTCTGGGCAACAGGCAACTGATAGAATTATCTGAAGTTTTAGAAGAGAGATTAACATTGGAAAATCATTTGATCATTTGGGGTATGGGGACGAATACAATTAAAAGAGCACCTTGATTGCAACGGGGATATGTCAAAAGTGTGCATTGCAGCAACTGATAGATACACAAAGGGATTCTGTTTTGAGGCCTTTTCACAAAGCAAGCATCCTTGGCTAATGCAAATAAACTACAGATTTGGCGTCTCTACAACCCGGGCTATAAAGGCATTTGAACTGCAAAGTCTGTGGTTCAAGCTCACCAACTGCTCCTTGGAAACCCTGTACAGGGTCGCTATGGGTCGGAATTGACTTGACGACACTTAACAACAACAACCTGGGAACTTTGTAAATTTAATTTTCTTAATTAAAGCATACGTGCAAAATACACATCCCTTCCTCAAGAAAGATAAATTTGGTCTTGGATCCCTGGATCCTCCTCTCTAGAGGAAAATGGTGTCCAAGATGGTCTAGTAGATTATGTGAGACTATAAATGTTTCTATTACTGACTGCACACCCGCTACCTTTCCCCTTCATACACTCTGTCTGGCTGCTGCCAAATTGTTTTACTCAACTTTTGAGTATAGTATATATTGTGTAAAATTAGAAAGTTTGATGAAGTTATCTGCTGGACTATCTGCTGAACTACAACCTCTGAAGAGACTTACAGCCTCTGAAATACTTTACAGGGTAGTTAAGAGTCAGAACCAAGTCAACAGCATTTAATGACAACATTTTGTTGGTTATTTCCTCTTGAGCACCAGACTTGCTTTACTCCCGAATAAAATATTTCTTTAATTAAAAAAAAAAATATATATATATATGTAACCTGACTCCAAAATCTATCAATTAACATCAATAGCTATCCAATAGATCTTCAGTAATGACAATGACAAAATTAGAAACCAGGAAAATTTAAACAGTAAAGGACGAAGAAAGGCAGCTTTGCATGTAGTTTTATATTTATTGTATATGATATAAACAATTTTGTTTAAAAGTGAAGAATGTATCTAAAGATCTGGTCTCCACAATCTGCCAAATGAAACTTCTTGGTGGTGGTGGTGGTGTGCCGTGGAGTCAGTTCCAACTCACAGTGACCCTGAATAGGGTGTCGGAGACTGAAAATCTTTACGGGAGCAGAAAGCCTTATCTTTCTCCTATGGAACTGCTGGTAGTTTTGAACTGCTGACCCTGAAGATAGTAGCCCTACTCGTAACCACTATGCTACCAGAGCTCCTTGAGACTTCTTAGATGTATGTTTTAAACTCTTTCAAAGTTTAGCAGCATGCAGCCAGACTGCCTAGACACTTGGCTGGTTTTCTCATGTTCTCCCCGAATGTGTGTGTTCCCTTGGCTTCTATGTTAAGGTTATCTCCTCATGTGTCAGCAGCAGGACAATACAAAGACTTAAAGATCATATTGATTTATGATGTGACAGTGAAGTACATGAAAACAGAAAATGAGAGCGAGGGGAAGGTGCACCATACATCGAAGCTGGTTATAATCAGCATGCCAACATAGAGAAAGACAAAATGTGGACTATATGGTTGGTCCATGTATCAGTTGTTTTGAGCACCTCCAGTATCAACTGGACTCCTGGTGTGGCAATATTGGATAAGCACTGGAGTTCTGGGATAGTGTTGTGGGTTAAAGTCGGTTTGAATCGTAGGGTTGGCAGTTCAAGCTCACCAGATGCTCCTTGGAAACCCTATGCAGGGTTGCTTTGGGTCAGAATCGACTCTATGGTGCATAACAATGAACTACAAGCTGCTCCTTGGAAACCCTATACAGGGTTACTATGAGTTGGAACCGACTCGACAGCCCTTAACAACAACAACAGCATCAACTGGAAATGACTATAACCAGTTTAGACCAGCCCCTGGTGTTTCCACCTATAAACTTTACATTTTCAAAATTTACATTCTCTTGAGACTTCATCATAGTGAAATCAAAACAGAAGCAAGGTTGCAGAGCCCAGTCACACTTTTGCCCCCACTTTAAAAGGACCTACCTTTGCTTAAGTCACAACTTTCTAGAACCTTATTCTTTTTTAAACTAAATCCCTCAAATGTCTATAAAAAGATATCCATCTCTTTCTCAAATGGAGGTTCTTGGCATCTCTTCTTGAGTACCAGACTTGCTTTACTCCCAAATAAAATCTTTCTTAAATTTTCTTTTTTAAAAAAATTTAACTGGACTCCAAAATTTATCAGTCAATACCAATAGCAATCCATTAAATCTTAATAATGGCAGTTTATCAAAGCTCACCTTCATAGCTTAAAAAAAAAAATGATCATGTCGTCTCATACTACAAGGGAATTTTGGAATAGAGGCAAATTGTGCATATAGACAGAATTTGTTTGTATTTAGAAAAGCTTTCTCAAGATCAGATGTATAATTTATTTTGAGGCTTTGGCACCTAGGGATAGGGGAGAGGAGAGGATGGGCATTTTTTTCCCTGATAGGTTGGAGGCCTAACAATAATAATAACAATAACAACAACAACAACAGTACTACTAACTCTCCTGGTTCATATTTTCAGGCATTCCGCACATTATTTCACTTGCTTTTTACAGATGTAGGGTAGTTACTGTTGCTATAATCATCATCATGTTATGGGTGGAGAATTCCAGCCAGCAGAGGTTAAGTGACTTGTTCCTAGTTGTGAAAAATGAAATGATAGAGCCAGTTCTCAAACCTAGATTGATAGTCTTCACTAACCTTCTCTTATGATAACACTGCAAATAATCTTGACAACTTCCAGAAAGGTAGAAATCCTGCAACACCAACAAATGGCTTTTCCCAGCTATACCCCCTCAGCCATTGATTGCCCTCCCTGCCCAAACACAACAACCTGCTGGCACATTGCTTTGACATGGATGTCCCTGGCTTCAAGATCTGTGCTTGGGTAGTTAAGAAAGCCAGGAAGCTGGCCATAGGTCAGTCTATGCAGGACCTGGGCAAGCTAAAGGCTGGTCATAGATTTTGTTTTCTGTATCCTTCACTGTATTTCCTTTAAAAGCGCAATTGTTGGAGCAAGACTGCTGGAGGAAGTCTTGATTCTGGGACTTACTAGCTGAATTACTTTGGGAAAATTACTTAACCTCTCTGTATCTCAGTTTCCTTATCTATAAATTTTGGATGCAGCTGATGTTGAGGGATTTATGAGCATGGTACTGTAGGATAAGCACTGGACTGTTAACTGAAAGGTTAGTGGTTCAAACCCACCAGCCGCTTCTCAGAAACCCTATGCAGGGTTGCTGTGAGTTAGGACTGACTTGATGACACTTAATAACAAGACCAATGTATGCAAAATACTTCTTAAAGATCTTGCCATATTCTTGCTAGCTAAGGAGCTCTGGTAGCGTAGTGGTTACGAATCGGGCTGCGAACCTTAAGGTCAGTGGTTCGAAACTACCAGCAGCTCCGCGGGAGAAAGATGAGGCTTTCTACTCCCGTAAGGATTTACACCCTCGGAAACCCTGTACAGGGTCGCTATGGGTCGGCTCCGACTCGAAGGCACTTAACAACAACAACAACAACATTATTGATATATCATGAGGTAAACATTAACATTGCAGTTCAGACTGCAACCTTCTGTCCACAAATATGTTGATGTTAACAGAAAACCAAGCAAAACTGAGGTGTTGTTTCCGAACATTTCATTGTGTTTAAGGTGAAAGTTTACACAGAAAATTCATTTCCCATTCCACAATATGTACAGAGTGACAATGGTTGTTATCTCTACAATGCGCCAGTACTCTCCCCATTCCCACCTGGCCTTCCCTGTTTCCGTCCCTGCAGCTTCTCAGCCCTTCTTTGCCTTTTCATCTTTGCTTTGGTCTCATGCTGCCCATTTGGTCTCATCTAGTTGTTGCTCTATGGAACACATCATAGGTATTATTGCTTCTTTACTAGACCCATCTATTATTTGACTGAAAGGTGGCCTCCAGGAGCGGCTTCAGTTCCAGGTTAAAAGGGTGTTTTCGGGCAATAGTCTCAGTGGTTCCTCTAGTTACTATCCGTCCAGTAGGTCTGACCTTTAAAAAAATAAAAAATGTATTTGAGCTTTGTTCTACATTTTTCCTCCATTCTAGCCAGCCCCTGTTCAGAATGGCACCCTCTAGTCCTTCGGGTCTCAGGCTAGACAGTCTATGGTTTGTATGGACCATTAGTTATCCTGACTAATTGCTTCCTTAAGTCTGGTTTCCTTCACTCTCTTTTGTTCCAGATAGCAAGAGACCAAAAGTTGTATCTAAAATGGTTGCTTGCAAATAAAGCTGTTTTGATCTGCTTCCATTGTGAGCTTTTGTTATTCTTTCAAAATCAAAGTTTTGGAAAGAGACAGAAGTCTGAGTTTGTCTGGTTCTACTTCCTCGCCTCTGAGTCATCCTGCCCCACCCCCAACTTCCTTGTCCGGAAACTTTTCTTTCTTGGTTTACCACTATCTTCCTATTGATGAAATCCAATGATTTATTTATTTTCTTGATTTACAATCTCCAGAAAATTTGTTGTTGTTGTTACTGTACTTTCCTGGTTAACGAACATCTTCTTAGAATGTATTTCTTGCTTGGCTTTGGTGGGAGCTTCTCTAAATTGTTTTTCTTCCCAATTCTCCATCTGCGTCTTCTCCCTGTAATGGCTCATCTTACTCCACTGTAAGCTGGGAGGCACTTCTCCTTTTTATAAAGAGAAACAAAAGCAAAATAAATGATATTGTGTATAGTGAATGTTTTTCCTATCATTTCCTAGTATACCCTGTATACCTCAGTGCAATCTATATGTGTTGTTTTATATATATATATATATATATATATAATATATCTGAGGTGTGGAGGGTCAGAGAAAAACAGGAAGACCCCCAGTGAGATGGATTGGCCAAGTGGCAGCATCGATGGACTCAAGTGTGGCAACAATAGTGAGGTTGGCCCAGGATCGGACAGTGTTTCGTTCTGCTGTGCGTAAGATCGCTATGGGTCGGTACTGACTCAATGGCACCTAACAACAACAACAACTGAGGTGTAGATGGTATTTAGATAGACAGTGTATCTATATACACACTCACAACACTATATTCACACCCAGACTGCACGTACCCAAACCCACAGACCCACAGACATTGAGTAGATACGAACTCACAGTGACCCAATATAGGGTCTCTGAGGCCGTAATCCTTACAGGAGCAGAAAGCCTCATCTTTCTCCCACAAAGCATCTGGTGGGTTTGAACTGTTGACCTTGCAGTTAGCAGTCCTATGCTTGTCCTACAGTACCACCAGGACTCCAAAATGTATCTACACTATACATGCAGTCACGATATATACACACATGAGTGCACAAACTATATTTATGGATCAAAACCCATAATCACTCACAGCTCTTGAGTTGATTAGACTCACAGTGAGCCTACAGGGAGGAGTGGAACTGCCACACAGGGTGCTCAAGACTGTAATTTTTATAGAAGCAGATACCATGTCATTCTCCTGTGGGTGGGTTCAAACCATTGACCTTGTGATTACAAGCTGAACAATTTAACCACTGCATCACCAGGGCTCTACAGATATGGACAAGTACACTATATATACAGACACTATATGTGTGAGCAGCATGTGCACACTATATATGTACAGAAAGATGTGGCAGTCTGCTTCCATAAAGATTTACAGCCTTGGAAACCCTATGGGCAGTTCACCTCAGTCCTATAGGGTCTCTGTGAGTTGGAATTGACTTGATGGCAATAAGTATATATACACAACCACCAGGTTCTGACTGTATAGGGTTCTGAGGCTATAAATCTTCATGAGAGCAGAAGGCTTCATTTTCTCCTGTTGAAAGTGACTCAGTAGACTCGCACCACTGACCTTGCGGTTAGCAGCACAGCTCATAATCCTCTACGCCTTGTATAGGGTTTCTGAGGAGTGGCTGGTGGGTTTGAACTATCGACCTTGTGGTTAGCAATCCAGTGCTTATCCTACAGTGCCACAACAGGACTTATATACAAGTGCTCTGGTGGTTCAGCAGTTAAGTGCAATGGTTGAGTTAAATCTTTAAGAGTTTTCGTGTGTTCATCAGAGAAGAGGAAGGGCATACCTGACAGAAGAAATAGCTGCAAAATCAGGAGTGTGGGGAAAAACTTGATATGCCTGGAACATTCTAGGAGGCTCAGAGACTGAGTGAGTAAGGAAGAAAGGAACTTCAAGGCATATATGTTTGGTAACACAATTGGGGCTTAAATTTTGGCCCCCAACAACTGGACTTGGAAATGCCATGCTAAGAAGTTGGGATTGTATGAGGCGCTTCAAAAAGCTCATAGAAAAATTCCATTTTTTTCCAGTTCTGTTTTTCCATGCGTGTTTTGAAACCTCCTTGTATTTGCTTAATGGAGGTTGAGGGACTCTGGGAGGCATGGCTTCATGTATTTTCAACAGAGAAGTTCTGTGAAAGAACTGGTTTAAGAAGATTACTGGTGGCAGAGAACAGTGTAGTGATTTTCATTAGGAGATTATTGCAAATTCTCCTAGATTCCAATCCTGACCCAACACTTAATTAACTTTGTGACTGTGAGCATCTTCAAAATCAGGCATACTTCCTTAGAGTGCCTACCCTTAAGATTATGGTCCGGATAAAGGAAGATAATACTAAGAGAACCCTTAGCACTCTGCATCTCTTATAGCAAGCACCCTGTAAATAGTAACTCTTGTTACAACACGTGTTATCATTAGTGATGGGAGCTAATGAGCCCGTCCCAAACAACTGTAGATGGAATAGAGAGGAATTCCTCTTTCATTATTAAAGTAACGCTTGCTCACAGAAAACAAAATGTCAAACATTATAGAACAGTGTAAAAAAAGTAACACCACCCATGCAATTCATTTATTCTCATTCTGTAGAGATAATCAAAGTTTACCACAAAATCAGGCTCTCGGAGCTCTGGTAGTATAGTGGTTACGAATAGGGCTGTTACTCTCAAGGTCAGGAGTTCAAAACTACCAGCTGTTCCATGGGAGAAAGATGAGGCTTTCTGATCCTACCAAGATTTACAGCCTCAGAAACCATATGCAGGGTCGCTATGATTCAGAACTGACTCCATGGCACATTACTACAACTGCTACTAACTACTTCCTAAGGTTATGACCGTAGAATAATTGATGCATTTGCGCTATGGTGTTGGAGGAGAGTATTAAATGTACCATGGGCTGCCAAAAGAACAAACCAATCTGTGTTGGAAGAATTACAGCCAGAATGCTCCTTGGAAGCCAGGATGGCCAGACTTTATCTCTCATACTTTGGAGATACTGTCAGGTGGGACCAGTCCCTGGAGAAGGCTATCATGTTTGGTAAAGTGGAGGGTTGGAGAAAAAGAGGAAGACCACCTGCTAGATGAGTTGGTATAGTGGCAATAGTAAAGGGCTTAAATATAGCAACGATTGTAAGGTTGGTGCAGGACCAGGCAGTGTTTCATTCTGCTGTGCGTTGGGACGCTAAGAGTCAGTACTGACTTGATAGAACCTAATCTAACAAGAACAACAACACTTCCTAAGGCTGCTTTAAAGATGAAGTGAGATGGAGCAGTAAAATGCTGAGGATAGTAGTGAAGGCTCGGGATGCTACGTGCATATGAGTCAATTCCAACTCACGGTGGAGTTGAACAAAACATGGCCCGGTCTTGCGCTCTCCTCATAGTTGTTGCTGTGTTTGGGCCCATTATTGTAGCCACTGTCTTGTTGAGAGTCTTCCTCTTTTTTTGCTGACCCTCCACTTTATGAAACATGATATCCTGCTCCAGGGAGCTCTTCCTCCTGACAACACGTCCAAAGCATGTGACACCAACTCTTGCCATCTTCCCTTTTAAGGAGCATTCTGGTTGTGTTTTCCAACATAGATTTGTTTCTTCTTCTGGCAGTCCAGGGTATATTTAATATTCTTTGCCTATGCCCTAATTCAAAGTCATCAATTTTTCAGCCTTTTTTCATGGTCCAGCTTTTGCATGCACATGAGACAATTGAGAATACTATGACTTGCATCAGACACACCTTCATCCTTAGAGTGACATCTTTGCTTTTTAACATTTTAAAGAGATCTTTTGCACCAAATTTACCCCAAATTTTGTTTGATATCTTGAATGCTGTTTTCATGGGGTTGTGCATCAAAGTAAGATAAAATCCTTGATAGCATCAATATTTTCTCTGTTTATTGTGATGTTGCTTATTAGTCCAATTGTGAGGGGTTTTGTTCTCTTTATGTTGAGATGCAGAGTATCTTCTGACATCCATTTTGGTCTTTTCTTTCTTTCCTGTCTTTTGAATGACCTTTTTATTTTTTCTTGTATGATGTCCTTAATACCATCCCACACATAGTTTGATCTTGGGTCATTAGTGTTGAAAGCATCATATCTATTCTTGAGATAATTTCTAAATTCAGCAAGGAATGAAGTTCATATTTTGACTTTCATAGTCTTGTTTTAATTTTCTTCAGTTTTAATTTGAAGTTGCATATGAGCAATTGATGTTCTGTATTTTCCATTGTATTCATAGATGTAGACAATTTGATTCCTGCGTGTTTCATCTGATGAGGTCCATGTTTATCGTCACTATTTGTATTGTTGAAAAAGTTATTTGCAATAAATAAGTCTCACAAAATTCCATCATGTAACTCCTGGCATTGTTCTAGTCCCAAGGCTGTATTTTCCAACTACTAATCCTTTTCTGCTAGATAAACAAAATTTGGCAGTTAAAAGCTTTTGGAAAGAGGTACCTCTTAGAGAGATAGACACTACCTGGTATTTTAAATCCCTGTGATGTAGAGAAAGGGGGAGTCACTCATCCCTGACTCTGGATTTGATTCAGATCCAGCATTGCTAAGAGAAGATAGCTTAGGTGTTGACAGTGTCAAATTGCGACACACTTGGAATGCTAAGACTGGACACCACTGTTTTGTTTTCCTAGTTTACAAATGAGGAAACTAAGGCTTAGAGATGGGCAATGAATTTTACTTGATCACACAGCTAGATTAGCACTCAACAGGCTCTTACTACTCCACCCAGATAGTCCTTCCTTGCCTCCTTGGAGAAAGATGATTACTTGTGCTTTGTTGACTTATACAAAGACTTTCAACTATGTGGATCATGACAAGCTGTGGATAGCATTGCAAAGAATAGGTACTCCAGAACACTTAATTGTGCTAATGAGGACTCTGTATGCAGACCAAGAGGGAGTGGTTTGAACAGAACAAGGGAATA
>NW_006408521.1:13716161-13738923 GCF_000296735.1 Chrysochloris asiatica | reverse complement strand
AGAATGCTCCTTAGAAACCAGGATGGAGAGACTTTGTCTCTGGTAAGTCAGACATATTATCAGGAGGAAACAGGCCCTGGAGAAGGACATCATGCTTGGAATAGTGGAGAGTCAGCAAAAAAGAGGAAGACCCTAATGAGATGGATTGGCACCATCTAACAACATCATAATATGTCAAAATATATAACTTTACACATTAAATATGTGTAGCCTGTCAATGATGCTAAATAATAATGATAATGATGTTTTAAAACCTTGTATGTCTTCCTGATCTGAGTTCTAACTTTGAAGACAATTTGCCAGGAAAAAACTACAGCAAGAGACAATGATAATCTCTCTCTCTCTCACACAGAGTCTAAGATCCATCCTATGCACATCCTGATTCCAGACCTATCAGAGACAGTCTCTCAGATGAAAGAAGACACATTTAAAAGCCTGCAAAACCCAGACCACTTTTTTTCTGAGTAGCTCCTCACCACCCAACCCTATAATTCTTCTACTGTAGCCACAGCTTTCCCAACCTGGGTTTGAAATCTGACCATAAAAGAATAATTGCATTATCTCCTAGGAATTTAGGATATGTGCTTCAAGCAACAACAACAATCTAGCATCATGTGAATGAAGATGTAAAGAAAACTCATATGTAGAATAGAAGGAAGAGGAGCAGATATTCAGGGAGGAGACATGAGAGACACACAGTCTTAAAAGGAGAGTCAGGTAAACAAGGGTTATGAGGACAGCTGACTGCATTGGTTGCTGAAGACTCATTAGGCATAGAATCCATGTATTAAGCCTTCTATGGTTTTGTTTTTGGGTTCCATGACTTTTCAATAAATTCCTCTTCATTGCTGGTTGAAAAAATTTCTTTCATTCAAAGGGTACTTTGTTAAAACATGAGGATTCTTTGCTGTCCTAAGCTTTTAGCTAGAAGATGGAAAACCTCATGGTGCAAACCAGTTACAAGTTGTAGACAGACATCAGTGACCAACACATAGCCACATCCTAAGAGTTGGCTAGAGACTGTGGTACTCCACAGGCCAGATCAGCAAAGCGACTATGTGTGGTTGTTAGGCGACTAGGTAAAGCATGAAGAGAATGCTTTGATACCATGGTGGTGGTTGTGGTGGTGGTGTATCAAATGGATTCCTATTCAGACACTGCCCCATAGTGTTTCCTAGGCTGTAATCTTTATGGAAAAGGATATCATGCTTGGTAAAGTAGAGGGTCAGTAAAAAAGAGGAAAACCCTCAATTAGATGACCCAGTGACTTGTAAAAATGGTCTCAGACATAGAAATGATTATGAGTATGGTTCCGGACCAGCTAGTGTTTCTTTAGATTGTTTATAGGGTTGCTGTGTGGTATTGTAGGATAAGTACTGCACTGCTAACCACAACGATGGCAGTTTAAACCTACCAGCTGCTCCTCAGAAACCCAATATAGGGTGATATGCGTTGGAACCGATTTGATGGCACTTAACAACAACAAAAGGGTTGCTATGAGTAGAAATGAACTCGGCAGTACCTAATAATAACGTATTAACAATCTTTTGCAGGAACAGATCTCCAGATCTTTTCTGATGTTAAATGGCTGTTGTTGTTGTTGTTAAGTGCTGTCAAGTCACTTTCAATCCATAGCGACCCTGTATAGGTTTTCTCAGGAGTAGCTGGTGAGCTTGAACCGCTGACCTTGCAGTTCAAATGGCTTTTGCACAGTCTGGCACATTAACCCATAGCGCTACACCAGGGGAAGTGACTGATGGGTTCTAATTGCCAGTTTTTTGGTCAGCTGTGGAATGCTTTAGCCGTTGCATCCTGAACTAAGTCTCCTTTCTCTGACATTGTTGTTAGGTGCTGTTGAGTTGGGTTTGACTCATAGTGAGCCTACGCTCAACAGAAAGGAACACTGCTCTATCAGGAACTAGCCTCACAATTATTGTCTTGAATGTGACATCATTTCTCTTCAGTTTGTTGTTCCTAGCAAAGTAAACCATATGATGGTCCATTTTAAAATGGCCAATATCAGTCCTTTTCAGGTCACCAATACCTAGGATTTCAATCTTTATGCACTCCATTTTATTTTTTGATGACTTCCAATTTTCTTGGATCCATACTTCAGACATCCCACATTTTGATTATTAATGGATATTTGCAGCTGTTTCTTCTCATTTTGAGTTATGTCCTATCAGCAAATGAAGGTTCCCAAAGTTAAACTACATCCATGTCATTAAAGTCAACTGTACTTTGAGGAGGCAACACTTCCTTAGTTATATTTAGAATGTTTTCCAATGTGAGGGGCACATATTCCAGCATTAAAACGGTGTTCCACTGTTCTTCATAAAGTTTTCAATGGTTAAACATTCAGAAGTGGTCCACCTCTTCTTCTTCCTAGCTTGTGTTAGTTTGGAAGCACCACTGAAATGTGTCTGCCATGGATGATCCCACTGGTATTTAAAATACGTGTGACATAACTTTCAGCATCACAACAACATAAACCACCACAGTGTGACAAACTGACAGATGAGTGGTGGTGCTCTAACATTTGTTGTTGTTAAAAGTTATTGAGTTGGTTCTGACTCATAGTGATGCTGTATAGGGTTTCCAAGCAGAGGTTGGTGGGTTGAACTGTCGACTTTGTGGTTCAAGCTGACTTTGTGGTTCAAGCTGACCTTGTTTTCCAGAGCTTATCCTACCACGCCACACCAGAACTCCACTCTACCTTTATGTATCAACAATGTCATCTGCTTGATTTTCCATTCCTCCAGATGGACAAGCACTGAGTACAAATGTTGTAACTTGAGCACAGAATTTAGCTTAAATTTTTTTCATCCCATGTCCTTTCAAAGAGAATCTGAACCAATCTCTACTTGGAAGCTCAACCCTACCTAACTTTCATTCTTCCCACAAAGAACAAATTCTTGTTCCCTAACCTCCTTTGGAAAATGGGTCTGATAGTGCCACAATGGGTTCTCCATGGGTTCTGATGCTGAAAGCTTTCTAACACTTCCTCTCCTGGGTGAATTTCCAGTTTGATGCATCTTGGTATATTCCTTGTCTATTTCTGTCTGTCTCCATCTGTGCCTTTCTTGTTTCCTTTTTCTTTTTTTTTTTTTTTTTGTTAGCTGATATTTTACAAATGCTTTCAATGATCCAGCGTTTATTCTACTCATTTTACATTCTGTAGTTGTTGTTAAGTACCGTTGAATTTGTTTCAACTCATAGCAACCCTGTGTAGAGTTTCTGCGGAGCACCTGGTAGGTTTGAACTGTTGACTCTGTGGGTCACAGTGTAGTGCTGATCCTGCAGCACCAGGCCAGAAGTCCAGTAACTCATGTAATTCCTCACAGCCACCCCATGAGGCACACAAAGATGTTAAGAAACTTACGTTGGACCACTCAGCTGCATGTAGCAGAGTCAGATCCAAACTAGCTCACTGTTTCCAGAGCTCATCCTTGTCACCACCATCCTCTGCAATCCCTCAGTAACTTACTTTATTTCCGTTACTGTTTCCTTCTCATACATACACAGAAAAAAATGACTCAAAATTCCTTACATGAATTCTGTCAATGACTTTTTCTTTGCGACCTTGCTCCTGTTTCTGCAGGGAAAAGGCAAGCTCCTACAAGTAAGGATTCTGTTTCCGTAAAGGAAAGCTAGCCTGTGAACTCATTAAAGGGAACATGCTCACAGGCAGCTTTTACCATTAAAACCTATTACTGGGCATGCTCAGTGGGATGTATTGAAATTGGGTGGGAGGACCATCACGGCTAACATCCACTGATGAAACAAAAATGTTATCATTAAAAAAGGTTTTTTTTTGAAAGAAAGCTTTGTACAGTGTAAGTATGACCATGCTGTCGGATGAAATGGGTTCTAGAAGTGGCTCTTGGTAGCCCAACAGCCAGCTAACTATGCAGACAAAAACCATGGTCTTGTTGTCTAACGTCACGGTTTCTTTCTGGGTTGACCCTCTCCAGTTGCCTGCTTCAGTTTGGGACTTCTCTTACTATCTCACCACGGTACAACCGGTCCATCAGGCCACTCAGAACTGCACTACATTGTCTCCTCGCAAGTCTAAAGCTCAGCACTTCAATTCAATTGGCTGCTAATCCAAAGGTTGAAGGTCTGAGTCCACCCAGAGGCACCTCAGAAGAAAGACCTGGTGACAAGATAGAGCCCACCATGTGAATGATGTTATGTGCTTATTCCTATTTCACAGAATAGGCAGTTCAGAAAGATCCAGTAAATTGCCCAAAATCAAACAGCTCGATGGTGAAAGTGGAGTTGGGAGCCCAGGCTGCTCGGACCTCACTGCTTTCACGTGTGTCCACTTTATTAACTTATTAGTTATGCCCTGTATGTGCTGCCACACTCACTCACCCTAGGTCTTACTTGCATCTTGCTCTAGCAGGTCCTATCTTCCCCATTTCCCATGTCTCTCTGACTTTTTGATTTTTCCAACTGACACTCATTCCTCAGTTTGTTAAAGTGTATTTTACCCATAAAAGATCAGCTTCTATGAGTCTATCTGGCTTGGTCTTAGTAATGACATTGAGACCTTGTCACTGAGTCTGCCTTTTTTGAGAGCTTCCACTCTTTTCTGCACTCCTAGCTCTGAGAGTGTAGTGGTTACGAGTGGGGCTACTAACCCCCAGGTCAGCAGTTTGGAACTATCAGCCGTTTTGTGGGAGAAAGATGAGGCTTTCTGCTCCTGTAAAGATTTAAAGGCTTGGAAACTCTATGCGGGGTTGCTGAGTTGGAACCGACTCCACAGCACACCACCACCACGATTCACATAAACGTCAGACTGAGTTCAGTGAACAGTTAAGTTCTTCTCATTTCAGTGTTTTCTCTGGATGTCTTGCAGGACTCATTCAGGTGACCCAGGAATGCCTTTCTAGAATCTTACTACACTGGGAAGAAGCTTATGCAGACAAAGAGAGATCCACTGCATTACTCAAATCTTCTTCACCAGAGTCCAACAGTTTGTTCTGCCTCCTCATTGTGGTGCTTATGAAAGCAGTTACACATCCTGCCATCAGTAACCTCCCTGATTATGCAGAGGTAGCCATTAATCACATCCCTTCATTTCTATCTCTGTGGTCAGATTCAGTTGAGAACTGAGACTGAGGAATCAGGCAGAAAAAGTTAAAATATACTTTTTGGAACAGAGTGGAAAAGAGCGAAGTTCTCCAAGCACTTCATGTTTTTATTTATGAACTCTCCTCACTAGAGAACCATGGACCAATGATGGCAGGCAGATCAATCTTTCCTCTCCTGAGGAGAGCTGGGTAAGGAGCAGAGAGAGGGATCTGACCTGTCACTCTAGAGCTAGAGCAGTCCTGGAAGCATTAGGCCAGGAGAAGGAAAAGCCCTCCTCCAGAGGAGTAGGGATGAGAGAAATCCTGTTTCATGTACCACATGCTTTTCAAGGGATTCTCAAGAATTATAAGGAGCTCTGGTAGCATAGTGGTTACGAATCGGGCTGCGAACCTTAAGGTCAGCAGTTCGAAACTACCAGCTGCTCTGTGGGAGAAAGATGAGGCTTTCTACTCCCGTAAAGATTTACACCCTCGGAAACCCTGTACAGGGTCGCTATGGGTCGGAACCGACTCGATGGCACTTAACAACAACAACAACAATATCCAGAATTAAGTGTTTTTTTTCTAAACCACACCGGAATGCCAAATCCTCTGGGTCTCTGCTTATTCTGCTGTCTTTACTGGAAACACGCCTGTTCCTTGTGTCTGAATGACATGTACTCATTCATGCTCCAGGTCTCATCTCAGCTGTCACTTCCTCCTAGAAAGCCTCGATTGACTACTCAGTCATAGGAAACACTTTGGTGTTTGCCAAATACTTTGTTATTTTATTTAAACCCTAAATCTGTCTTCATGATAATTTCCAGTTTAGTCATTTGAATTCTACTTTGGACTGTAATCTGCATGAGACCCGAACTGCATTGATCTTGCTCACCATCATGCATACTTGCCCACGAATGTGAATCCACCACTCCTCTGTCAGTTGGTCATACTGGGGTTGCTTGTGTGTTAACTATGATGCTGGAAGGATCATGTGTGGTGAACAGATTTCAGCAGAGATTCCAAAGTAAGACTAGGAAGAAAGACCTGGTGACATCCCCACTAACTCTCTGCTGTTGGGTTGGTTCTGACTCATAGCAACACTGTAGGGCACAGTAGAAATGTTACATAGGCTTCCCACGAAATCTTTACAAAAGCAAAGCAAAGGTGTCATTTTGAGGGCTGAGGTGAACCTGATTCAAGCCAGAGTATTTTCAATAGTCTCATATGCATATGAAAGCCAGACAGTGAATAAGGAAGTCTGTAGAAGAATTGGTGCATTTGAGTTATGATGTTGACAAAGAATACTGAATACACCGTGGACTCCCAGAAGAATGAATTAATCTATCTTGGAAGAAGTCCAACCAAAATGCTCCTTAGAAGTGAGGTTGACAAAAATTTGTTTCATGTACTTTCTATGTGTTATCAGAAGTGAACAGTCCCTGGAGTAGGACATCATGCTTGATAAAATACAGGGTCAATGAAAAAGAGGAAGACCCTTGATTAGATGGATTAACACAGTGGCAGCAATTATGGTCTCAAGCATAGCCGCAGTTGTGAGTATGGTGCAGGACTGGGGAGTGTTTCATTCTGTTGGACATAGGGTGGTTATGAGTTGTGCTTAACTGAATTGTACCTAACAAAGACAACAAAAATCTTTGTTCGAAGTAGACTGCCATGCTTTTCTTCCTTAGAGCAGTTTGTGGGTTTGAACAAGTGAACTTTAGATTAGCAATTGAGTGCTTAACCATGTCCCCCCAGTGGGCTCCTTCCTGGTAATGTAATTCTAAAAATGATCAGGGAAAACCCTATGCATCACAAGAGAATGCTGTTCAACAGAGTGCTGGAAGATGAGCCTCCTAAGCTAGCAGGTTCTCAACATACACAGTGATCTCAGCATATTAATACGGGTGAAGATGGCACAGGGCTGAATCACACTTTGGCTTGTTGTACATGGGATCACTATGAGTTCCAGTTGAGTGGATAGCAACTAACAACACAAGTGTAAATGAAACATAAAAGCAAGTCCACCTTTAACTCCAACATTTTCAACTCTGAAACATATCCTGAGGTAACATTGTTACTGTTGCTAGTTCTAACTCAGAGATCCTGTGGAGAACAGAATGAAACACTATGTGATCCTGAGCCATTCTCACAA
The DNA here is from genome assembly GCF_000296735.1 of Chrysochloris asiatica. Classification (NCBI taxonomy): domain Eukaryota; kingdom Metazoa; phylum Chordata; class Mammalia; order Afrosoricida; family Chrysochloridae; genus Chrysochloris; species Chrysochloris asiatica. The sequence goes on along the minus strand of NW_006408521.1, from coordinate 13,731,687 downwards.
TTACTGTTATGCTTGAATCCATTGCTACCACCACTGTGCTGAATCTCCATGGGGTCTTCCTCTTTTTGCTGACTTTCCACTTTACCAGACATGATGTCCTACTCCAGGGATTAGCCCCTCCTGATAACATGTCCAATGTATGAGAGACAAAGTCTTGTCACCCTAGTTTCTAAAGAGCATTCTGGCTGTACATCTGACACAGATTTGCTTTTATTTCAGGCAGTCCCTGGTACTTTTAATAATTCTTTTCCAACACAATAACTCAAATGCATCAATTCTTCTATGGTCTTCCTTATTCATTGTCTAACTTTTACATACATATGAAGTCATTGAAAATGTCATGGTTTGGATCAGGCACACCTTAGTTCTCAAACTGACGTCTTTGCTCTTGAACACTTTAAAGAGGTCTTGTGCTACAGATCTGCTCAATGCAATATGTCATTTGATCTCTTAACTGCTGCTTCCATGAGTAATGATGGTGAATTCAAGCAAAATGAAGTCTTGGACAACTTAAATCTTTTCTCCATTTGTCATGATGCTATTTTATTGGTCCAGTTGTGAGGATTTTTCTTTACACTGAGATGCTACCCATACTGAAGGCTGTGGTCTTTGACCTTCATCAGTAATTATTTAAAATCCTGATTGCTTTTAGCAAGCAAGGTTATATTATCTGCATTTCACAAGTGAATTAGTCTTCCTATAATCCTGATGTCATGTTCTTCTTCATATAATTCAACTTCTTGGATCATTTGCTCAACATAGAGATTGAATAAATATAGTGAAAGAACACACCGTTCCTGATTTTAAATCACCCAGAGTCCACTTGTTCTGTTTGAACAACTGCTTCAGGGTCTATGTACAGGTTCCTCATGAGTACAATTAAGTGTCCTGGAATACCCATTCTTCTCAATGTTATCCATAACTTGTAATGGATTGTAATTGCAATCAAAAGCCTTTGCATAATCAATAAAGCAGATGTAAACATCTTTCTGGTAGTCTCTGCTTTCAGCCAGGGTCCATCTGAAGCCAATATCCCTTATTCCAAGTTCTCATCGGAATCTGGCTTGGATCTTTGGCAGTTCCCTGCAGATGTACTGTTGTGACTGTTTTTAAATTATAATCAGCAAAATTTTATTTGCATGTGATATTAATGATATTGTCTGATAATTTCTGTTGAGTCATCTCTCTTTGTTAAGAGGTGGTTTAAAAGCATGTCTGGAAATTCTTTGAGACTCCTCCCAGGAACAGGCAGAGTGGAGTGTATATCCTCTGCCCTTGAAGTGAGGTGAGTCCCAGTCATCAACTAGAGGGATTCCTCATCAAAGAATATGGGAGAAGTGTTACTGTGTGACTTCCTAAACAAGGTTCTACAAGGTAACAAGGCTGCCACACTCACACTTTGGAGACCTCAACGACCGTGGAAGGAGCTCAGTTACTGTGAAGCTGTCAATGGAAGAAACTATGTGGGAAAACTCCCAAAGCAAAAATGCCTGAGGGCTGCTCTGTTTTTCCATCTGGACACGTGAGTGATTTCCTGTGACTCTGTAACATAGTAATTATCTTTCAGACTTCTTGAGTCCAGAAATCACTAGAACCACGAGATGGCTATTGTCTTAAGTTTTGAGGTTGTTTGTTATATAGCAATAGATAACCACAATAGATAGTACTCATTAAGTTCAGATAGCTTTATCTGTATGAATATTGTACATAGCAAGCTCACAAAGGTAAGAGCCTTACCTTATTTTTTGATGCATTGCCTGGTACTTAATACATCTATATTGGATAATAATAAAATGATAGCATAACAATGAGATTAAAATCTAAAATTCTAACATAGGGAAATGCCTATGTAGTTTATGTTAACAACTGCAATGGAATATTGTTGTTATTGTTGGTAAGTGCTGTCGAGTCAGTTCCGACTCATAACGACCCTGAATCAGGGTTCCAAGGAGTGACTGATGCATTTGAAATAGACCTTGAGGTTATTTGTTGTTGTTGTTAGGTGCCATTGAGTCGGTACCAACCTATAGCGACCTTATGCACAGCAGAAAGAAACACTGGCCGATCCTGGGCCAACCTCACAATTGTTGCCATGATTGAGTCCATCAATGCTGCCACTTGGCCAATCTATCTCATGGGGGTCTTCCTCTTTTCCTCTGACCCTCCACCTTACCAAACATGATGTCCTTCTGCAGCAACTGGTCCTTCCTGACAATATGTTCAAAGTATGAAAAGTTTGGCCATTTGGGCCTCCAAGGAGCGCTCTGGCTGCACTTCTTCCAAAATGGATCTATTGGTTCTTTTGGCAGCCCATGGCACTTTCAACATTCTCCTCCAACACCACAACTCAAAAGCATCAATTCTTCTACGGTCTTCCTTATTCATTGTCCAGCTTTCACATGCATATGAGGTGATTGAAAATACCATGGCTTGGGTCAGGAACACCTTAGTCCTTGCTCTTCAACACTTTAAAAAGGTCTCGTGTAGCAGATTTGCCTCATGCGATATGTCATTTGATGTCTTGACTGCTGCTTCCATGAGTGGTGATAGTTGATCCAAGAAGAATGAAGTCCTTGACAACTTCAATCTTTTCTCCATTGATAAGAATGTTGTTTATTGGTCCAGTGGTGAGGAGTTTTGTTTTCTTTACATTGAGATCTAATCCACACTGAAGGTTGTGCTCTTTGATCTTCATCAGTAAATGTTTTAAGTCCTCTTCACTTTCAGCAAGCAAGGTTGTATCATCTGCATATGGTAGGTTGTTAATGAGTCTTCCTCCAATCCTGATGCCACGTTTTACTTCATAGAACCCAGCTTCTCAGGTGATTTGTTCAGAATACAGGTTGAATAATTATGGTGAAAGAATACAACCTTGTCACACACCTTTCTTAATTTTAAACCATTCAGTGTTCCCATATTCTGTTCGAACAACTGCCTCTTGGTCCAGGTACAGATTCCTCATGAGCACAATTAAGTGTAGTTAAACTGCCTAGTGTACTACAAACATGTCAGTTGCATAATGTGAAAGTGCACAAATATATCTTCTAGAAGAAAGAACTAGAGAGTTAAGTAGTCACAAAAATGTTAAATATGGCTCTAATGAGATCAGTGAACGCTGGTGCCTTAGCCGATAATTGCTGGGCTGCTAACCGAGAGGTTGATGGGAGAAAGGTGTGGCAATCTCTTGCCTTAAATATTGTTGTTGTTCAGTGCCATGGAGTCGGTTCTGACTCGTAGCAACCCTGTATAGGATTTCCGAGGAGTTGCTGGTGAGTTTGAACCTCTGACCTTGTGGTTCAAAATGACCTTACAGCCCAGAGTATTATCCTGCCATGGCACATAGTCCTGGAAACCCTATAAGGCAGTTCCGTCCTGCTCTATGTTGCCTACATTGGACCACTATGAGTTGGAATCTACTCCAGGGCAAAATGTTTAAATTTTTTATAATTAGATCAAGGAGTCCCTAGGTGGTGTAAACTATTAACCAACTTGCTGCTAACAGAAATGTTGGAGCCTTTGATTCCTCCCAGTGGGGTCTTCCTTATTCATTGTCCAGCTTTCACGTGCATATGAGGTGACTGAACATACCATCCTTTGGGTTAGGTGCACCTGAGTCCTTAAAATGACTATCTTGCTCTTTAGCACTTAAATAGTTCTTTTGCAGCAGAATTGCCCAATACAATCCATTGTTTGTTTTCTTGACTGCTGCTTCCATGATCATGGATGATAAAAGAAGACCAAAGAAGAACTGAAACATTTGGATTATGGTGTTGAGGAAAAATACTGAAAGCACCACCAACTGTCATAAGAACAAACAAATCCGTGTTGGAAGAAGTACAGCCAGAATGTGCCTTCGAAGTGCGGATGGTGAGACTTTGTCTCATGTACTTTGAACATGTTATCAGAAGAGGTCAATCCCTGGAATAGGACATTATGTAAAGTAGAGGGTCAGCAAAAAGAGGAAGATTCCCATTGAGATGGGTTGGTACAGTGGCTGTAACAATGGGCTCAAACAACACTTGTGTGGACATCACAAGTTTGGATAGTGTTTTGTTCTGTTGTGCATGGGGTTGCTTGTGGAACTGACAGATGACACCTAATAATAACAACAGAGGTACCTTGGAAGAAAGCCCTGGTAATCTACTTCCCAAAAATCAGCCATGGAAAACACTATGAGGCACAATTCAACTCTGACCCTCATGAATCACCATGAGTTGAAATTGAATTGAAGGCAATTGTGTTGTTGGCTGATCAGTGACTATGGGTATACCTTTTTATGTTATCAACTTGTCAAATCTTTTAAAATGAACAAATATTTTTGAAGTGTGAATAATGCCATTAAAATAATAGAAAGACTTAAACTTTGCAGACAAAACTCGTGTAAGCTGCACATATTTAAAGCAAACAATTTGGTAAGTTTTGACGTTTGTGCAAATCCATAAAAACATTAACAGCAATCAAGTTAGTGCAGGAACCACTTTCATAAATCTCTTGCCCCTCCATAATCCCTCTCTCATTTCCGTTTATGTCTCCTCAAGCAACCATTGATTTGTTTCCTGTCACTATATTTTCTGGCGTTTTATTTAACGTGAACATTTGGTTGCCTTAGATAGGATACAGTTTTGTTAGACTTTTTTGTCATATATGTTTATGAGGGGTATTCTGTAATTTTCTTTTCTTGTCATGGCCCTTTCTGATCATATGTCAATGTAATGGATGTGAGGCTGACCTCATATAATGAATTGTGAAATATACTTTCCCTTCAGATATTATGTAAGAATTTATGTAGTCCTGGTATCAAATCTTTCTTAAATGTTTGCAGAAGTTTCTAACAAAGCTATCTGAACCTGGAGTTTGGTTGGAAAATTTGTTTCCACCCTATATTTTTAATTTCTCTGATGGAAACAGGGCTATTTAGAGTATCTGTGGAGACAATGCAGGAGCTCTGGTAGCGGAGTGGTTATGAGTCAGGCTGCTAACCTCAAGGTCAGCAGTCTGAAACTACCAACTGTTCCATGGAAGAAAGATGAGACTTTTTGCTCTTGTAAAGATTTACAGTCTCAGAAACTCTATGTATGGTCACTATGAGTCAGAGTCAACTCCATGGCCCACCACCATCACCACCACCGTATTGTGACACATCAGGACAAGTACTGGACTGCTAACCACAAGGTTGGCAGTTCAGACCCACCATCTGCTCCTCAGAAACCGTATAGAGGGTTGCTATGAGTTGGAACCAACTCAATGATATGTAACAATAACAACAGCATAGATTTACAAAGAAACTGCAAGGGTGCGGTGACTAAGTATTTCGCTGACAAGTAAAGGTTGCTAGTTTGAACTCCATGGAAGAAAGATGTGCTAGTTTTCTTCTGTAAATACTGTAGCCTTGGAAACTCTGTGGGACTTCATCTTATAGGCTTGTCATGAGTTGAAATTAACAAGACGATTTGATGACAATGAGATTATGTTGCTCTGTGAGTGAGCTTAGTTTGTTTCTATCATTAATTTTTCCCATTTACTGATAAAAAGTTAATTATACTATTTCTTACTATTCTTTTAATATATGTAAAATATGTAATTAGATCACCTCTTTCACATCTGATATTGATAATTTGTGTGTTCTGCTTCTTATTTCTAATTATGTGTTTATCAATTAATACCTTCAGATATCATGCACAATTATGGTCAGATAGAAACACATAATATATTCTCGAGATAGATAGAAATCGTTTTGGGGAAAGGTATCATTTTAGTTCCATGTGTCCCTGTTCCTCTTCCCGGTAGATCTATGTTCTTGAGACACGATAACCTCGATGACCTCTCTCCTCTTGCTCCTGGGCTATACAAATGCAGGTCCCAGGTTGCTGCTGAGAAAGGAAGGAGACATTGAAATAGACTTACTAAGTCCTTCGGAATTCACCCAAGGAAACTCTGTAGGTGATCCCAGTTTGCCATGTGAACTCTTTTTATTCCTCCTTTCTCTTACTCACTTAATTTTTTTTTTTTTTTTGCTAAACCTGTCAGACAAAGGGCATTGGATTTCTAATCAGAAGAGAAAAATTGAGTTCTGGCTTTTCTACTTACAGTTTAACCTTGGGAAACTAATTTAATTAACCTGTAAGATGGGTCTACTAAGAGGACCTACACAGAAAGGCTATTTTGATGGTAATATATAAAACACTGCTTAAGTGTGGGGTCCTGGTAGGATGCTGTGGGTTAATGCTTTGGTCTGCAAAGTCAGTTTGAACTGCAAGGTCAGTGGTTCAAGGTCACCAGTCGCTGCTCAGAAACTCTAAACTCTATATGGGTTGGAACCGACTTGACAGCGCTTATCTACAAGTGTCGGGCATTATTATCTTTCTCTTTGTAAATAAGTAATCCTGCTTCCTTGAGAGATATTTGACAGTAACAATCATTTAACTCCTTCCATTTATCAGACATGTTGATTTCATTTATCCCTCATTTACTCAACAACCTTGTAGGGTCATTGTCACAATCACCATTTTATAGAGGAGGACATTGAGGTCTAGCTAGGTTGCATGATTTGCCTACGAACACCCATCGTGTGTATGGAAGCTAACCAGGAAACAAATAAAATCTGTAGGTAAAATCCATGCCCTTCTCCCACACACACCCCTTATTTCCTTCTATAAACTTTCTAGAGCCACTCCCAGGTTTTCCCATGACACCATGCAGGTTGAATGTTGCATGTTCCAGGAGTGTGAATGTCCTAGGCATCATGTGAATGGCACCCCTGAAGGTTTGCAATGCACAGTTTATGCAACTGTACCAGAAGGCCCTGGAGCAGCGAATCTGTTTTATTCAATGAGGAGAGAACACTTTACTGACATTCAGTTTCTCCATGCTCCCTTTCACTAATTCTTGTAGGTACTTTCCATACCCTTCTAAGCTTGAGTAAATGACCTGCATGGACCTGACTATACTATCTCTTACCATGTGGTGTGACTTTCTTAACCAGGTAGTGACAGACATGCCTGCGTTTGTGCAATTCTCTGAGTAGTTGCCTTTCACATGCCCCTACCTGCCTGCCACCTTCTTTAAAAATTGCTGTTAAGGAAATTGCCTGACTGGATTTGGAAGCAGAGCTAAACATAGACAAAAAGTGAGCCACCTTCTTTGAGGTTATCCTGGGAGATTTCTTTTCTTTACCTACATGTGCTTAAGCCACTAAAGTCTCAGAATCAGTCTTCCATGAACTAAAAACTCGCTTATGTTTCATTAAAAAATGCATTGCATTGTGTCTTAGAGGAATATTTACACAGTCGATTTATCAAGAATGAGGTCCTTCTCCAGGGACTGGTCCCTACTGATAACGTGTCCCAGGTATGAGAGATGAAGTCTCCCCATACTGGCTTCTAAGGAGAATTCTAGCTGTACTTATTCCAACACAGATTTATTTATTCTTCTGGCAGTCCATGGTACTTTTAATATTCTTCTTCAATACCATAACTCTAATGTATCAATTTTTCTATGTTCTTCCTTATTCATTGTGCAACTTTCACATGCATATGAAGTTATTGACTTGGGTCAGGCCCACCTTAGTCCTCAAACTAACATTTTTGCTTCATCAGTAAAAGTATTTTAAGTCCTCTTCGATTTCAGCAAGTAAGATTGTATCATCTGCATATTGCAGGTTGTTAATGAATCTTCCTCCAATCCTGACACCATGATCTTCTTCATATAATCCATCTTTTTGGATTATTGACTCAGCATGCAGATTGAATAAATATGGTGAAAGAATACAACCCTGATGCATATCTTTCCTGATTTGAAACTATTCAGTATTCCCTTGTTCTGTTTAAATCACTGCCTCTTCGTCAAAGTACAGGTTCCTCATGAGCACAATTAAGTTTTCTGGAATACCCATTCTTCACAGTGTTATCCATAGCTTGTCATGATACACTTGGTTAAAAGTCTTTGCACAGTCAATCAAGCACAGGCAAATATCTTTCTGATATTCTATGCTTTTCAGTCAAGATCCATCTGACGTGACCAATGATATTCCTCATTCCACATCCTCGTCTGTATCCAGCTTGAACCTCTGGCAGTTCCCTGCCAATGTACTATTGCATCCATTTTTGAATTATCTTTATTAAAATTTTACTTGCATGTGATATTAATGATACTGTCCAATGATTTCCACATTGCATTGGGTTGCCTCTCTTTGGGATGTGCACAGATATGGATCTCTTTGAATCAGTTGGCCAGGTAGCTGTGTTCCATATTTCTTCACATAGATGAGTGAGTTCCTCCAGAGCTGCCTGAGTTTGTTGAAAGATTTCCGTTTTTATTTCATCAATTCCTGTATCCTTGTTCTTTGCCAATGCCTTCAATGCATATTGGGCTTCTTCCTTTAGTACCATTGACTCTTGATTATATGCTATCTCTTGAAATGTTTGAACATAGACCATTTATTTTTGTTGCAGTAATTCTAAATATTCCTTCCATATTCTTTTGATGCTTTCTGCATCATTCAATATTTTGCCCACAATATCCTTCAGTATTGCAAGTCAAAATAGAAATTTCTCTTTAGTTCCTTCAACTTGAGAAATGCTAAGCATGTTCTTCCCTTTTGGTTTTCTAACTCTAGGTCTTAATACATTTCATTATAACACTTGACTCTGACTTCTCTTACTGTCTTTTGGAATTTTCTGTTAAGCTTTTTATCTCCTCATTTCTTCCATTTGCTTTAACAATTCTAGACTGGAGAGCAAGTTTCAGAATCTCTTCTATTATTCATTTTGGTTTTTTTATTTTCTCTCCTGTCTTTTGAATAACTTTTGCTTTCTCCCTGTCTGATATTTTTGGTGTCATTCGACAATACTTCCGGTCTTCAGCCATTAGTGCGTAATGCGTCAAATCTATTCTTGAGTTGATCTCTAAATTCAGGTGGAATGTATTCTAAATCATATTTTCACTGTTGTGGACTTGTTTTAATTTTCTTCAGCTTCAGTCTGAACTTGCATAGGAGCAATTGATGATCTGTTCCACATTCTGCCCTACGCCTTTTTTTGCCTGATGATATCGAGCTTTCCCACCATTTCTTGCCACAGATGTAGTCAATTTGATTTCTGTGCATCCCATCTGGTGACTTCCATGTGTATAATCTTCTTTCACGTTGCTTAAAAAAAGGTATTTGTAATGAATAAGTCATTGGGTTTGCCAAATTCTACCATGTGATCTCCAGCATCATTTCTATAACCAAGTTCATATTTTCCAACTACTGATCAGCATTTTCCAACTCTTTGTTTCCAACCTTCACATTCCAATTACTAGCAATTATCAATATATCTTGACTGCACATTTGATCAGTTTCAGACTGTGAGAGGCTGGTTGTTATTGTTGTTATTGTTATTAATTATTGTTATTGTCCTCCAGTTGGTTTGAGTCATAGCAACCCTGTACACGGTTTCTGATATGTGGCTGGTGGGTTTGAACTGCCAGTCTTTTGGTTCAAACTGACGTTGAGGTCTAGTGCTTATCCTACAGAGCTACACCAGGACTCCAAAGAAGAGGATACTGGTGGTTGTTGTGGCTGCTGTGTCCCCGAGGTGGTTCCAACTCATAGTGATCCTGTTTAGGCTTTCCAAGGCTGCAAATCTTTGTGGGAGCAGAAAGTGTAATCTTTCTCACATAGAGCAGCTGATACATTTGAACGGCTGCCTTTGTTAACTACACATAATCCCCTATGCTAACAGAGGTCTTGAAGAAGTTGGTAGAATTCCTCAATTTCATCATCACTGGCTTTAGTGGTTGGTATGTGAATTTGAACAATAGTGGTATTAACTGGTCTTCCTGGTAGGTGTATGTATATTATCCTGTCACAGACAGCTTTGTACTTCAAGCTCTTGAAATGTCCTTTTTTATGATGAATGTGACACCATTCCTTTTCAATTTGTCATTCCTGTCAAAGTAAGCCATGTGATTGTCAGAGTCAAAATGGCCAGTATCAGTCCATTTCAGCCTAGGATATCGATGGTTATGTATTCCATTTCATTTTTGACAACTTCGTATTTCCCTAGATTAATACTTCAATGCATTCCATGTTCCGATTATTAATGGATATTTACAGCTGTTTCTCTTCATTTTGAATTATGCCCCACCAGTAAATGAAAGTCCCAAAGGCTTTACTCCATTCGCATCATCACTGTCAACTCTACTTTGAGGAGGCAGCTCTTCCCTAGTTATATTTTGAGTGCCTTCCAACCTGAGGGACTCATCTTCTGGCACTATATCTGGCATTATATATTGGTGCTCTTCATCATGTTTCAGTATTCAATATTCTGGTGCTATCTGATAGTGTCCCACTGCTATTCATAAGGTTTTCAATGACTAAATATTTGGAAGTAGTTCATCTCTCCTTCCTAGTCTGTCTTTGTCTGGAAGCTCATCTGAAACTTGCCCACCATGGGTGACCCTGCTGGTATTTAAAATACCGGTGGCATAGCTTTCAGCATCACAGCAACTCACGTGCCACCACAGTACGACAAACAGACAAGTGGTTGAGTACCATTTGTTTGAGTAACAGTTTTCATAATATTTTGTTATGATCTTGCTTGTATCATTTGGTTTGGCTACAGTATCATCTGTCTGGTTGTCTATTTTGTTTATTTTACTTAATCCTATTCTGATCTTTATTATTTTCTTTTATCTTCTAACCGTGTACTTCTTTGCTCCTTTTCTATTGGTTCAAGTTGTAGTGTTGACTTGGCCTTTTTACATTTTTGATGTGTGCATTTATTGCTGTAAATTCTCCTCTGAGCACTGCTTTGCTGTGCCTAATTGTTTTGGTATGTTGTCTTTTCACTCGTATTTGATTCTAAGAATTAAAAAAATTTTTTTTTTAAATTTATTTTGCTACCCAATAGTTTTAAAGTGTTATTAAGTTTCCATGAATTTAATTTGAAAAAATTCTGTCTGTTATTGATTTCTGCCACGATAGCATTATTATCAGAAAAGAATCTTTGTGTTATCTTAATGCTTTTGAGTTTACTGAGTCTTGCTTATATACAGTTTTGCTGTTTGTGGTGTAGTCTCTGAGGTTGAGTTGGTTAATATTTGTGTTATTTAGATTGCTGTGGTGATTTTTGCCGTGTAGTGAATTATTACACAAAGCTCTTCTACTCATATTCTTTGTAACTCCCACCAAACAATATTTTTGACCTGATGGGTCTGGGTAAAAGAAGGTGGGAAAAGATGATGATAGGATTATATGATACAGTGGTGAGGAGTTCAAAGAATTGATTATGATTATAAACATTTGGAACTCTAACATGTATAGAATGAGCCATCTCGGAATGGGACATCTCACCACCACAAGTAGAAAACTCCAGGAGTAGAGTACATCTTCTCAACCCTGTGATCCCTACACATTGGGTCTCTACAACCCAGTGACACTGGAGCAGTGGCAGAGCAGTGGCAGAGGAAGAGAAGCTGCAGAAACAAGAACCAGTGCATGGGACACAGTGGTGGGCTTTCCAGTTCATGGAGTAAGTAAAGATGAGTGACTCTGGGCAGGAGGCTTGTTTGTAAAGCTGAGTGCCTTCAGGCTGAGGCTTATAGTAGAGTGGTGTGTCCTGTGAGCATTAAAAGGCAGCCCTGAAAGAACTTTGTAACACTGGCTGGTGAACAGAAAATTTCAAAGGGCAGTTCGAGAAGACAAAGTCAAATGTTACAATGAAATGAACAAAGATCTGGAGTTAGAAAACCAAAAAGGAAGAACATGCTCAGCATTTCTCAAGTTGAAAGAACTGAGGAAAAAATTCAAGCAAGCCTCCACTTGCAATACTGAAGAATTCTTTGGGCAAAATATTGATTGATGCAGAAAGCATCAAAGCACACCAGGACTCTTGAAGGTACTAAGGCATTAATCAATTAATTTATACACTTCTTTACTGATTGATTGTATGTATGCTTGCTTTGTACTGATTTTGTTTTTGTTTTGATACATCTGGGACTTTGTTCCTTCTCTTTATCTTTATAACTTCTTTTTTTTTGCTGTTTAAAAACGGTTTATTATGCAAAATGTTAACTTTTATAAAAAGTTTAATATATATCACATGGTTACAGAAAGCCATCTTCCTGTAAAAATGGTACAAAAGCTATATACTCTATAACAGTTTATAATCAGGGCAACAGAGCCTTCTCCAAAGAGACCAGAAGAACAGCTATACCGCAGCCTTGGCAGAGTCTGGAGAGCAACCAACCCCCTCAACACACAAACACATCTCCATACTCTGAAAATACAGGCTTTAAACTTGGGGGTGAGGACAGAGAGACTGTGCCCAGAGCTCCCTCTGGCTCTTCAGGCCACCCAAGTTCACAGTCCTTGGCTCCCAGGGCGCCAGATTCAGCCTAGAGCCAGGCGTTTCGGGGAGTTAAGTGGGCAGGACGAAGTTGGGGCCCATCCATGCCCTCGCGCTTCCGGCCGGAGAGAGGGTCCCGGATCCCAGGCGGAACGGGCGCCAGTACCTGTGTTCTGGAGGCACAGGACGACCGGGTCAATGGCAAAAGCTCCTCTTGTCGTTGGACATCACAAGTTCTGGAGTGAGCTCGGCTGTCTGGATGGCAAGATGCGGACCGTCTGGGGGTCCGGGTGCCGGCTCAGCAAGGACCACCTGTAGGTCGAGAATGTAGTCAATGACACGCTGCAGGATTCCCACCTGGCTAAGCTGAGCGTCTCGCGGGACTCCGGGGTACCAGCTCCCGTAGGCGCGAATAGCAGTAGTTCATGTCGTCAAGCAGGCTCAGCGGCTCCTCGGCGGCTGCGGGGGCCCTTACCCAGTCCCCGTGCGATGGGCAGGCTGCGCTCGGACAGGCAGCATACCGCCTCGTAGCATCAGTGCACTGGGCTCAGCGCCTTCATCCTGGAGCGTGAGAACGTAGGTGCCTAGGAGGCAGAGAAACAGCAGGAACCTCTACAACAGCTTGCCTATAACTTGTTTTTGCTTTTGTATTATTTTAATTGTTATTATTTTGTGGTTCTGTTCTATTATGTGACTTTGATGGTGTCTGTTGGCTGGGCATGATTTCCTCCCACTGGTGGGTGTGATGGGTTAACTAGTTTGTCTTCCCTTACTGGATTGAATGTAGAAGGGAGAACAGGTTCTTTCTCTAATATCTGGGTGGTCAGTGTCCTTCCACAGTCCTTGTGGGATTGTGGGATCCTTCTGGGTTGGTAGTAGCAGTAAGTGTATTTCTGGAGGGCAGAGCAGGACATCTCTGTGTCCCCAGTGAGGGAGTTCTACTTAACGGGGTGGAGTGGGCACACTTTGCATGCACAAATTGATATCTCAGTTGATGGGGTATCAGTTGGTGAGGCATCAAGGGGTTTCAGTGCAAGTGCAGGCAACCTGCAGGAACTGTTTGGGTGTGGCATGTGTGATGTTGTAGCCAGGCACACATTGGATGAGTACTCTAGGATTACCTGCTCATTGTTTGGCGGGGATGCCTATGACACCTGTTAGGATGTGTCTGTCTAGTCAGTCACTAGGGCATGAATTCAAGGGAGACTCTCACAGGTCAGTGGGTTGGGTACTGTGTGTGTGCACTAACAATTGTTGGGGAGACAGGGCAAGGGTGCATAGGCTGATGCTTACCAGCTGGGTGGCACAGGAACCCACACCATCAGTTATCATGTGGGTGGGGCACCAGGGATCAGGGAGAAGAGGTCTCATGCGTCTGGCCATTGGTATGGTAGCAGGTCTGCATGCTGCCAATCACTAGGCAGGTGGGACAACATGGGGTTGGGCGGGTTGGGCATGAACCTCTGGCCACTGATGCAATGATGCAAGAGCATATGGTGGGTTTCTGGGTGGCATGGAGGGCACTACTGGTCACCAGAAGGACGAGAGGTGAAATGTGTTCCCCTCTGACATGGGAACTGGGGAACTCCCCACAGAATGCATCCTACAATTTGTGGGGAATCTCTAGCAGATCCTTCAGTCCATCACCACCAGCTGCCCAATGATCAGGGACTGTTGCAGGTGGGTAGTTGTTCCCCTACTTTCTGGTTCCCTCCCTGCTCTGTGGTTCCCTGGACTCCTAGGGCTCCCACCTGACTTTCTGCCTTTTCCCTCCTTAGACCCAGTTCATGTTCTGCTCACCTTGCTTCACTCTGAGCTTGTCTATGCTGTATCTGTCTCCTAGTGGGAATTTGTGACAAGTTGTCTTCTTGCGACAGTGCTGCACCAGACAGTTGACAAGGCACCTGCAGTCCATAAGTCTCCTCATTGGCTGTTTTCATAGAGTTTCACCATCACTTTGTTGTTCTAGCTAGCTGTTCATCCCAGATTGTCATCTGTATCTGTTTACTTGATTTCTTGCTTCTTTGCTGTAGGGAGACAGCATAGTTTATATGACTAGATACCATCTAGAGCCATATCCTCATGTTTCATTTTCCAGAAAATGCAGGTTAATGCTGCTGCGTGCCTTTGGATGTGAAATCTGTCTTTATTCATATTCATGTTCAGATCTGAGAGAGAATATTAACATAAGGTTAAGTTGGAGGACAGGAATAATTTTTGATTGGGCATGTTTTATATTCCTTTGGGCTAATTTTCTAATGCTTTCATCCCCCTAAAACAAGAAGAGTCTGTGGTCTTGGGCTGGGCCCAGCTACTGATTTCATTTTGTTATCTCAGTAATATTAAAACAAAACTACAAAATATATTTCTCTTATATTTGCATAAGGTTGTATAGAATGTTTTCAGAGCCGGGACCTCTGATCTATATTATAATCTTCTGAGATAGATAGATAAATAATTTTATCTCTCACAAAAGAAAAATCTAGAATCTGAAGCTAGAGATGTTGAGAAAGATGTCTAAGAACACAAAATAAATAATATTGTTTGGAAATGTTAACCCAGATCCCATAGCAAACATCAACTCCATTTAGAAATCGTGGTGCCATACTTTAGTCCAAAATTCAAAGATTCGCTGCATGTATAAAATCCCTCCAAATTATAAGAACTATTTTGGACTTATTAGCTTTTAGTTTTTTGTTTTTTTTTTTTAAACGTTTTATTGTGAGTTTTGTGATAGTTTACATGGGAGAACATTAGTTTTACATTCATTCGATCGCATATCATTTCATTGTTTTACATTCATTCTATCGCATATCATTTCATCCCTTCCATGCATCATCAACCAACCAAAGGGTGTAGCCTGCAAGCCTTCCCGCTGGTCGTCAGCACACAGCCCCTCTCCCTCTCTGAATCTAAAGTCTCCAGCTGCTCCATCATTCCACGTCATCATCTCTGCCTCCATCTCAGGCATCACTGCTTCTCTGGGTAGGGTCCCATTCTTCACTCTTCTCCATTGATGGTCCCAGGGACCTCTGCTCCTAGACTGAAAAGTTAATCATTTCCCTCCTTACTATAAAATGTCTACCTTTACATTTCCAACCCTCACAAGCAGTCCTGATAACAATTACTCACTATTGTATTATAAGAGACCTATCTGCATTTCAGCTATGGACAGCATTGCGAAGTATGAGTATTCC
>NW_006408521.1:13696908-13708181 GCF_000296735.1 Chrysochloris asiatica | reverse complement strand
ATGTGACACTTCTGTTTCCCCTGGCTGCTTTCAGAAGTGTCTCCTTATCTTTGATTTTGGAGAGCTTGATTATGCTATCTCTTGGTGATTTTCTTTTGGGATCTATCCTTCCTGGGGTTCGTTGAGCTTCTTGAATGTTTATCTTTTTACTTTTCAGGATGTTAGAGAATTTTTCTTGCAGCAGTTCTTCAGCTATTTCCTCTGTGGATTTGTGTGATTCTTCTTGTTCTGGAATGCTGATAATTCTTAAGTTATTCCTCTTCTTGTTGTCCAACCTGAATCTTGGACTTTCTTCAGATTTTTTTATGCTTTTTTTTTTGTGTGTGTGTGTTTGTTCTTCTATCTTAGTTGTATTGAGAGATTTGTCTTCCAGCTTACTGGTTCTGCCTTCCATCTCGTGTATTCTACTCCTCTGCCCTTTCAGAGTATTGTCTATTTCTGATATTCTGTTATTGATGGTTTGGACCTCTTTCTGTAGGTTTTGAATGGTTTCCAATGCTGTATCTATCTTATTTGATTGTTCCTGCAGCACTTTCCTGACTTCTTCTTTGTTTTTCTCAACTCCATTGTAAAGTGTTTTGAAACATTTTATAATCATTTAATCATTTTTCTGAATTCCTTCTCAGGCATTTCCAAGGCCTGCCATTCTTCCAAAATGGAGTCCAGGTCTACCTCTTGGTTATTTGTCTCAGACATTTTATCTTGTTCCTGGACATGTGCTGATATGGCCATCTGCTTTTGCTTCTTGGACAGGTTTAGTGTTTATCTGTGGCCTTAATACTTAATTGAGTATGTGTTTTGGTATTTTTTATGCTTTCTATTTTCTTCCAGGAAGATGTGATCAGGATGTGAGCTTCCCTTTTCACTCTTCTTATTGCTTAACTCAGAGTAACTTTCACAGGTTTTGTCCGTTTCCCTGGTATATGGCAGTTGGTATTGGTTCTTGCCTAGGTTTTGGTGTTTTATAGAGTGTCATTGTAGCTTGGCTATATGGTAGCAGTTGCTGACTCTTCTTGTATAATACAGGGAGAGAAAGAGTCCTGCAAAGGCAGAAGGGGGGGAGCATATAACAGCAAAACCTCACCAGTGGGAAAAAAAAACAAGGGGGAAAAAAAAAAAAAGACTGAAAAACAGCAACAACAAAAACTAGACTGACTAGGAGTGGAGGTCCCTAGGACCATCAATGGAGAAGAGTGGAGAGCGGGACCCTACCCAGAGAAACAGTGATGCCTGAGATGGAGGCAGAGACGATGACATGGAGAGATGGAGCAGCTGGGGACTTTAGATCCAGAGAGGGAGAGGGACTGTGTGCTGACGACCGAGGGAGTGTAGGGGTCAGGCTTGCAGGGTATACCCTTTGGTTGGTTGATGATGCATGGAGAGGATTGTAACCATGGCAAGGAAAAGATATACAATAGAATGAATGTAAAACTAATGTTCTCCTACGTAAACTATCACATAATTCACAATAAAACATTAAAGAAAACAAAAATGAAAACTAGACCGAATATTGCAGTCTCTAATCACAGAAAGCGGGAGAAAGATGAGGCTTTCTACTCCCGTAAAGATTTACAACCCCTTGGAAACCCTGTACTGGGTCGCTATGGGTCGGAACCGACTTGATGGCACTTAACAACAACAACAACAATCACAGAAAAGGAAGAGGAGGGAGAGAAGAAAAAGAAAGAAAAAAAAAAATCTGTAGCCTAATATGAGTATGACTTTAGTCCTCTCTTCAGCTTCTTGCTTTCAAAGCTGCCTGAGAGATTTCAAGATGCCAGTGTTGGTTGTTATGCTATACCTGAGGCTTTAATTTAATTTTCGGCCTGTTTTGTTTTTAAACTCTCTCTCCGTCTCTACAGCCCTGTCCTGCCCTTTCCCGTTTTAAAAAACAGAACAAAAACAAAATAAGCTCAGGGCTGCTCTTGGGCTGAGTATCTGTGTGCATGCATGGCAGAAGAACCCACCAGTGGTGAGGGTGGGGGTGTCCATATGCTCAGGTGTCCCCTCTAGTCACCAGAATGGAGGTGGGCAAAGAGTGGGTGCTCCAATGACCAGATACCAAAAAAAAAAAAAAAAAAAAAAAAAAAAAAAAAAAAAAAAAAAAAAAAAAAAAAAAAAAAAAAAATCAGAACAAAGCAAAACTGACAAAGTATATTGTCCACCTTTGTCCCAAGGTTCCCGCGGCATTTTTCTGTGGTATTTCTGCTCCCCCAGTTTTGTCTTGCTGCTTGGTCTCGTCCAAGATGTCGGCTCCAGGCCTCTGACCTCAGCCCGGCGGATTCAAAAGTACGTGATTTTTTACTTCAGCTCCAAACTCCACAAGCTATAAGCCTTCAGACTAAAAATATTCCTATCGCTGTGGTTCCGAGTTTTGGATCTGTGCCCTGGATTTGCTTTGCCTGGTATTCTGTGTTGTTTCTGACAGCGACCTTCACTGCATCTCCACCCTAGCCGCCATCAAGCCCCACCTCTCTGGACTTAACAGTTTTGAGTGAACATTTCACTAGAATAAATCCATGTCTTGGTAAGAAACCTACTATCAAAAGTAGCCCTTTCTGTAACCCTTTGTCTCAGCTGTGTCAACATTAACAGCAATTGAGCAGAACTCCTATTTACTAATAATTACTTCAATAAAAACTACCCCTCACACAAGCAGGTATTCGAATACAGAAGTGATTATCTGCCCCGTGGTAGTTAGAATGCCAGTGAAAGGAGACCTGGTGATGCAGTAATTAGGTGCTTGACTACTAACTGAAAAGCTGGCTGCTCAAATCCACCAGGCATTCCATGGAAGAAAGATATCACAATCTGTTTCCAGAAAGATTACAGACTTGGGCAGTTTTGATGAGTTGCTATGAGACAGATCATCTTGACACAATAACAGAGTGCCGATAGTTTAACATGAGGATTGTCACTCATCCAAATTATGATAGGGTAAGCTCGCCATCGCTAACAAAAAGACTGGAGGTTTGAATTTACCCAGAGGTGCCTCAGAAGAAAAGCTTGGCAATTGACTTCTGAAAGATAACAGTTATGAAGTTCTGCTGTGCTACACACAAAGCTGCTAGGAGTTGAAATTGAATTGATGGATTTCTTTTTTTTTTTTTTTAACCCTTAGGGATGTGAGGAATGACTATGCCCACTCTTCCAACTGCAGTCGTTCCCTTCATTGTTTCTGTCTTAAAATAGGGCTTCCAGAGCACAGATTAATTTGTCTGAACATGCATGTTGATAAAAGAATGTGCATTAGTCCACATAATGACTTGATGACAAATCAAGTTGTCTTCCTTATTTTCTTTCACATTTGTGTTCTTGTGAACAGGATAGTCAAGATTTGTGGCTTCCTTGTGATGCTTGATATGATTCTAAAACCTTCTTTATTCCAAATAAAATACCATGCTAACCAAAAGTTAGCATAATGGTTAAGGTTGTTTGTCAATTTGACTGGACATAATCCCCCGTGATTTAACCATTATGATAGAGTTTAGCTGTTATGTAATGATGTAGTCATTCCTCATGATGAGATCTGACATAATCTAATCATTTCCATGATGAGCTCAGTTATGAGCATCCAATTAGTTGAAAAGGAGTTCCTCTGAGAATGTGTCCTTCATTCAATATAGCCAAGATAGATGGAGGTTCTGGCAAAGCTCTCTGGAGTTTTACTTGATCTGGACCCTGCACCTGGCTCCTCACCATCTGATTTATGGTTCTTTATACTTGAGCCATTGGAGTACCGGTGCGGTGCTGTGGGTTAATGTGTCAGACTGCAAATCCACTTGAACTGCAAGTTCGGCGGTTCAAGCTCACCAGCTGCTCCTCGGAAACCCTATACAGGGTCTCTGTGGGTTGGAATTGATTCAGTGGCACTTAACAATAACAACATACATGAGCCATAGTGTGGTGCTGTGGGTTAATATGCTGGACTTCAAGGCCAGTTTGAACCACAAGGTTGGTTGTTCAAGCTTACCAGCCGCTCCTTGGAAACCATATACAGGATTGCTATGAGTCAGAACTGACTTGACAGCACTTAACAACAACAACAACAAATACTTGAGCCAGTTGCCTGCTGTATTGTCAGTCTTGGGATCCTTTAGCCTCCACAGCCTGTGAACAATCTTACCTGTTGGTCTTGGATTCATCAGCTCCACAGTCAGAGGCCTGAAACTTGGTGTACTGATCTTTCATTCATCACCTTGTACCTACATAATCCTCTAATCTGACATCTGACCCGCGAATTTGGGAGCTGTCAGACTCTACAAGTACGTAAGTTATTTCCTTGAGACAATGTGCTCTCTCTTCATATATATTCATTTTATTCAGTGCTTTTATTCAAACTTAACTGGTGGGGAAAAACAATTTTTTTTTTTTTGACATGCAAGAACTTCTTTGAAGTGTTTTATCTGATTTATCAGAAGCATCAAAAGAAATAAAAAAGAGGAGGGTTGAATAAAGATTGACAACTCATTTTTGGGGACAAATACTTGAAAATGTGTCTATATCAAGGTGGTATTTTACAAAATAACATTTCCCTTGTTCAATTGAAATTTCATGTGAATCAATAGTAAAAAAGTTAGTAGAGAATACTGGAGCTGCTGATTGGGTTGGAGGTAATCGCACACAAACCACCTGATCTGCCATCCATGCATCTCCTGGGAAACATTGAAAGTGCCTCAATCCTCTAAGGACTATGGTAAAAACAAAACATACAAACAAAAGACACTAGACTAATGAATTTCTAGAACTTTATTGTCTAGAATTAGGTAGTTACTTGTTCTTCAGCAAATTCTTAGGGGAGACTAAGAAGAAAAGATTAGGCTATGAACTTTTTATAGGAAGTATTGTATCTTATTCATCTTTGGCTCATGGTGGTGCTCATTAATATTAATGTATGGACATATTGTTTATAAGTAGATGTTTGACTCACACAAAGTACCCCAAAGAAAGTAAAAATTATGAAGGATAATGAATCTGGTTCTGATGTTGACTTGAGCTCTTCATAATTGCCTACCTGTAATCACTCACTCTTTGGACTCACAGGGAGAGGAATATGCAAGATGAATGGATCTTCCTGAAAATAAAGTCTGACTCTGATATGTTAATGTTTTTTTTACATGCTCTTGTTTTGTTTATTTATATTATCTATTCATCATGTTAGACACTCTTTTTATAAAACAGTTGGAAAGATAAAATAAGAAAATAGCAGTAGCATTATGGGATTAACTAACAGACCACTCAACTATCTGGATTAAGCAACATGATAGCAAATGCTAAAGTGACATTGTCTTGATATTAGCTTATTAACTGTGTTATTCAGGCCAAAGGAATTAGAGACAAAGTAAATTTGGCCTTACAACTTCTCAGAAGTTGTAAGAAGAAAGAACAATGGGGGAAGGGGAAATGTGTGTGTGGGGGGGTCATTTGTACTTTTCCAGTTTCTCTGTAATCTTTTGAAGTAAATGATGTCCTAACATTCTAAGAGGAAACTCATGTGATTGTGTTTGGTTTTGGCTTACCAGTACATATTTCTATTAAGTTCCTATTTCTCTGAGTGTTGTACTGTGATAGTCATTGTCCTTTTCCGGAGTCTAAATCTTCCTTCCTATTTGATCTAAGGCACAGTAATAAATTCTTAGAATTGATGCTTTTTGGATTATTTTTAACATTGTTTTTTTGCTGGACATACATTTTAAAATATGTTTATTTCTTTACAAAAATGGAAACAAATATAACAAACTACTAATATTTGTTATACCTGTGCAGTAAGTACATGAATATTTGTTGTGTTATATTCAAAAATAGATACAAAGTTTATCACTAGTTACAGTACTCTCAAATTTTTGACACCAGAAACACTGCTACAATCCAACATACAGCATCAACAAATGAAGCAGCAAATCCCAGGATGGCTTAAATTCAATATGGCAAAGAGATCAGCTTGGACTGACAATCACAAACTTGTTTTAATACCAAAGAGAATTTCCTACAGTTTAACCCAAACTAATTATTATAAAGGGAAATGTACCATCCAGAGAACAAATGAAGAAACAAATATAGCTTAACACCTTAGATACCCTTTACTTCTGTTTCCCTCTAAGACTTTCAAATAAATTCACATGGACGGATTAGCACTTCAAGTTCAGAAATGTTTTCAAGAACCCAAGAATCAAAGAGACAGATTTCTGAACAACAGTTGGAGGCCACCACCTTTGTGGACGTCATTCTTAAATCAAAGCACATGGATTCTCATGTTTAAGTGGCTGGACCTGGACTTCTATTAGAATTATTGGTATTTACATTTTTAAATTTCTATTCTTGAACATGAATGGAAACTTTCTTTAAAAGATTATTTTAAGGATAGTTTTAGATTTGCAGACAAGTTGTGAAAATAGTAGAGTCCTCATATACTTAGTACATATGTACTTAGTTTCCCTTATTATTGGTAAATTTGTATGGTATTTTTTTTATAGTTAAAAAGTTAATGTCAATACATTAGACCCACTCCTCACTTATCAGCATGGTTAAGTGCCAAAGACCGGGTTGTTATGTGGAAATTGGTATTATGCTAAAATGGAGGTTGACAAGAGCATTACCTAAAACCCAGATGACATCAATATATACTTGCCAAATCACATCAATATATAACTACCAAATCACATCATTATATAACTACCAAATCCCATCAATGTACAACTACCAAATCCCATCAGTGTATAACTGCCAAATCCCATCAATAGACAGTTGCCAAATCCCATCAATATACAACTGCCAAATTCCATCAATATATAGTTGCCAAATCCCATCAGTATAAAATTGCCAAATTTCATCAATATGTAACTGCCAAATCACATCAATATGTAACTGCCAAGTCACATCATTGTATAACTGCCACATCCCATCAATGTATAACTGTCAAGCCACTGAGGATCATATCCAGCTAAATTGACACATACATAATCTTAGCAATCATAGCCCTCATTGTTCTTGCTTGGCTCCTTGCCATTTATTACTACCAGATGTCATTGATGTGAAAAATAGTTGAATAGTAGATATTTTACTATTGCTGCAAATACAAAATGTCAGACAATGAGATAGTCAATAAATAAAGAGTAGTGGTGGTAGTTGTGTGTTGTAAAGGTGAGTATATAGGGTATATCATATAGTATGTAGGGTTTCAGAGACTGTAACACTCAGGTCAGAATTGAATCGATGACACTTAACAACAACAATATAAATGTATATGTATATATATATATATGTATATGTTGTTGTTAAGTGCTGTCATGTCGGTTCGGACTCATAGAGACCCTGTGTATGGTTACCCAGGACCACTTAGTGGGTTTTGAATTGCCAGCCTGTGGTTAGCAGCTCAGTGCTTATTCTACAGTGCCACACCAGGACTCCATATATGTATGCATGTATATATGTTATTGTTAGGTGCTGTTTGTTGGCTTCAACTCATAACTACCCTATGCACAACAGAACAAAACACTGCCTTGTCCTGTGCCATCCTTAAATTGTTGTTAAGCTTGAGCCCGTTGCTACTGCCACTGTGCCAAGACATTTTTTTGGGAGTCTTCCTCTTGTTCACTGACCCTCCACTTTACCAAGCATGATGTCCTTCTCTGGAGACTGGTCCATACTGATAATACATCCCAGGTATGAGAGAAGAAGTCTAGCCATCCTGGCCTCTAAGGAGAATTCTGACTGTACTTCTTCCAACACAGATTTGTTTGTTCTTCTGGCAGTTTGTGGTACTTTTAATATTCTTCAACAACACCTTAACTCAAATGCATCAATTATTTTATGTCTTCCTTATTCATTGTCCAATTTATATGAGGCTATTGACAATATCATGGCTTGGTTCAGGTGCACCTTAGTCCTTAAACTGACATCTTTGCTCTTAAACCCTTTAAAGAGATCTTGTGCAGCAGATTTGCCTAATGTAATATGTCATTATTTCTTGACTACTGCTTCCATGAGAGAGAGTTGACTGTGGATCCAAGATTTAGAGCCTTGGAAACCCCATATAGGGTAATTGTAAGTTGGTAGGACTCCTGATGTGGCACTGTGGGATATTCACTGGGTTGCTAAACACAAGTTCAGTTGTTCAAATCCCCTAGCTGCTCAGTAAGAGAAAGATGAAGCTTTCTTCTCCCATAGAGATTTAACAACCTTGGAAACCCTATACAGAGTTGCTATGAGTCAAACCAACTCTACAGCACTTAACAATGAGTTGGAAAGGATGCCAATGGCATATACATGCCATTGGCATCCTTTCCAACTCATAGCAATCCCATAGGGTTTCCAAGGAACAGGTGGGCTGGAGGGTTTGAATCAGTGACCTTGCAGTTCAAACTGACATTGTGGTCCAGTGCTTATCCTACAATGCCACACTTGTTCCAACTTGTAGTGACACTATATAGGGTTTTCTGAGGAGTGCCTAGTGAGTTTGAACCGCCTACTTTGTGGTTCAAATCCACATTGCGGTCCATACCATTATCCTTCAGCACCATAGCAGGATTCTGTATCTATTCTCTCTCTAGGTAGATTGATAAATAAATAGATAGATACAGATATATATGAGGAGCTCTGGTAGCGTCATGGTTACGATTTGGGCTGCTAACCTCAAGGTCAGCAGTTTGAAACTACCAGCCATTCTTTGGGAGAAAGAGGAGGCTTTCTGTTCCCGTAAAGATTTATAGCTTCAGAAACCCTATTTAGGGTTGTTGTGAGTCAGAACTGACTCCATGGCATACCACCATCACCACCAAGGAGCTATAGTAGTGTTGTCATTATGAATTGGGCTGCTAACCTCAAGGTCAGCAGTTTGAAACTACCAGTGATTCTTTGGAGGGAAAAAGAGGAGGCTTTCTGTTCCCGTAAAGGTTTACAGCCTTGGAAACCTTATACAAGGTCCTTATGAGTCAGAACCAATTCCAGAGCACACTCTATCCAGAGAGAAAGTGTGTCCTGGTGTGGTGCAGTTGGATAAGATTAGACTGAAAGGTAAATTTGAACCACAAGCTTGGAAGTTTGAACTCACTAGGTGCTCCTTGGAAACCCTATACAGGGTTGCTATGGGTTGGCACTGACTTGATGGCACTTAACATTATATATATAAATATATATAAATATATATATTTATATAATATATACATTATATATATATAAATATATATATTTATTTATATTTATATATATGTGTATTACCTTGCAGTCATGGGCTTATCCTATAGGGCCACACCAGGACTCCAATATATGTACAATATTTTGACACTGTTGAGTCTTCCTGATGCATAGACAGAAGCATTAAGCTCTCACAATCTTTTCTGTATAAAAATGGGAGATTCTTCATATAGGATTAGTTTTAAAACTCTGATCTAGGGCTTTGAGAAATCAGTTCATTCAGGCTTTATCCCCTGCTATGAATTTGCATTTCCACTCCAGATATATTACTATATATAGATTTAACAATATCCTCAGGTGATTCTTATGTATTTGGAGCTTTAAAGGAATCACCTGGGTATTGTGTTAATCTATAGACTGTGTTGCAAATTCTTTGCAGGGGGTTGAAAGCCCTAATCTAGAAGTTTTCATTCAGCAAGACTGGAGAGCAGGGAGTCTTTATAGGTTCACAGATGTAATTTGAGAAAACTGAGTGCCCTGAAAGCAAGGTATGGGAGCTGAAATGTGGCTGATTGTTCTTTGAGGTGACAATTACCCAGAAAAAGAGAAATTTTGTGTCCTTGTGTAATGCTATAGGGTAAACATTGAACTGCTAACCACAAGGTTGGTGATTCAAAGCCACTCCTCGGACACTCTATATAAAGTTGCAGTGATTCAGAACCTACTCAATAGTACTTAAAAACAACAGGCTAACTCAGAATTACCACCACAATTCCAAAGGCAATCCAAATTAGTAGCTTTCATGTGGCAGACTTCCCAGATCACACTGACATGGGTGTTGCAGGCCTTGGAAGGTGACCTCGACTTCAGCTAAAGCCTGGGTTTGCTCTTTTGACACATTTGTATTCAAAGCCCAGAAAAACAACATCAAGTAGTAGTCAGAATGTGGTCAAAATAATATGGGAAAAACCACAGAACATAATGAAAACCTCTGAAATCACCTACTTGCAGAGAAAGTTATCGCAGGACAGGATGGAAAACCCAAATTCCTTTGTCATTGTGATATTTTCCTGATTGCTAAATATTATGATTAGAAAGGCAACAGATCTGTGAGATGGTAATATGATTTATATTTGCATTCAATAAGTGTTTACAAAGGGCTCTTTTATCCAATTAGTTCACAGACAGCTGTGATAGGTAAGGCAGGCTTGCCTTGATAATACTGAGTCATTTTTAAGCAGAGAAACATCATTTTATGTGATGTACTTTCCATCACCAGTTCCAATTCACTTTTTTTTTTTTTCCTTAGTAGCTTGGAAGATGGTTGAGATAATACATTGTTTCTAAAAGCAGTTTAGAAAGGGAAATTTCCCTCCCTTCCAGTATGATCTGAGCAATGGTAGAGTCATTGTATGTATAAATTAATACAATCAGTTTCTTTGAATTGGAATAGTTATGGTATCTTTGTTTCAACAAAATACTGAGTAATTAGCTGCTTACAGTGAAAATGTTTCCAGATCATTGCTGGTTACCTGTCACCCCAGTTATTGCTCAATCCTGATAGCTCTTACATAGAAATAACTGAGTGGAAACTCTCATTGAGACTCATAAACCCTAAAAACACAGTTTACACACAATTCTAAGAGAATATGTTTGGCTTAAGAATGACTTCAAGTAAGTCTTTTGCTACTGAATCAGGGCTCTCTTACTAGAATATTACTTGTCAAACATTTGGGAACATGTCATTTATATAAATAACATGAAGAATCTCAAGTTCCACCTTGTCTCCAATTCTAATGCATCCTCCCTCCTTTGGGAATCACTCTTCTAGTAAAAGAAATCCTTCAAAACTAACCTGCAAATAGGCACTAGAATAAAGCTGTGTGATAAAGAACTCTGAAAAAGTTAAAAAAAGAAAAGATAGCTCTTTTTCACTCCTATCCTCCTGCTTCCATTGTATATAAAACTCCAAACAAATCAAATCCATTGTTGTCAAATCGATTCTGACTCATAGCCACCCTATAAAACAGGGTAGAACTGCCTTGTGGGGGTTTCCAAGACTGTAATCTTTCTTGAAGCTGACTAACACATTTTTCTCTTATGGAGTGACTGGAAGGGCTTGTTCCGCTAACTTTTTGATT
>NW_006408521.1:13681872-13696647 GCF_000296735.1 Chrysochloris asiatica | reverse complement strand
TATATATATATATATATATATATATATATATATACACACACACATACACACACACAGACCGACTAGACGGCACTTAACAACAACACATACAAATATATAGGGGAATACCTCAATGTAAAGAAACTTACACCTCAGTGTAAAGAAAACAGAGATCCTCAAAACGGCATCAATAAATAACATCATGATATGTGGGGGAAAGATTGAAGTTGTCAAAGACAACTTTTTTTCTTGGATCCACAATCAACACTCATGGAAGCAGCAGTCAAGAAATCCAATGTAGCGTAGTGGTTACGAATCGGGCTGCGAACCTTAAGGTCAGCGGTTCTAAACTACCAGCCACTCCGTGGGAGAAAGATGAGGCTTTCTACTCCCGTAAAGATTTACACCCTCGGGAACCCTGTACAGGGTCGCTATGGGTCGGAACCGACTCGACAGCACTTAACAACAACAAAAACATATTGCATTAGGGAAATCTGCTGCACAAAGCCTCTATAAAGTATTCAAGAGCAAAGATGTCAGTTTGAGGACTAAAGTGTGCCTGATCCAAGCCATAGTATTTTTAATCACCTCATATGCATGTTAAAGTAGGACAATGAGTAAGGAAGACCCCAGAAGAATCCATGCATTTGAATTATATATTGAAGAATATTAAAAGTACCATGGACTGCTAGAAAAATAAACAAATTTGTGTTGGAATAAGTACAGTCAGAATGCTCCTGAAAGCCAGTCCTGCACCATCCTCACTGCTGCTACACTGGTGTTTCTCCTGATTTTGAGTTGTCCTATCAGTAAATGGAGCTGTGGGCTAATGCCTCAGACTGCAAAGTCCTTTCAACTGCAAGGTCAGTGGTTCAAGCTCACCAGGGCCGCTATGGGTCAGAATTGACTCCACGGCACTTAACAACAACAACATCAGTAAATGAAGGTCCTGAAAGCTTTACTTCATTCGCGTCATCACGGTCAGCTCTACGTTGAGGAGGCAGTTGTTTCCCAGTAGTATTTTAAGTGCTTTGCAACCTGAGGGTCTCAGTTTCTGGCACTCTTTCTGACAATACTCTGGTGCTCTTCATCATGTTTCACTATTCAACATTCTGGTGCCATCTGGCAGTGTTTCACTGCCATTCATAACATTTCTGGTGACTAAACATTCAGAAGTTTTCAGCGTCTTCTTCTTCTGTGTGTGTTTTAGTCTGGAAGCTCAGCTGAAATCTGTCCACTCTGGTCACCCTGCTGGTATTCAAAATAGTTTCTAGCATCACAGCAACATGCAGAATGATGGAGGAGTGGTGGGCTCACATAGTTGCTTCTAAAAAATTCATCCATGATGAAAGAGTCTGTAAAGTATTTTCTTTACGTGGAACATAGTTTGTGACTGTTTGCAGCAGTACTCTGGGCAGAAAATGTTTGTGTTTGTGTGTGTTCTGACAAGGATTCAGTGGTTATTGCCCTTTAGAGTATGCCAGATAGACAGCATTCTAAAAAAAAAAATATGTGCTGCCTGATAAGATAAAATGGAATTAGGCAGCTGAAAATAGACTGAATGCTCTGTATTATTAAATGCTGTTGAGTCAGTTCTGACTTACAGCGACCCTGTATAGGGTTTCCAAGGCTGGTGAGCAGTTCATGCTTAACCTACAGTGCCAAACCAGGAACCAGGGAAATATCAGGGAAGAGTTATAGGATAATTGCTTTCTAGATAATTTTTGGCATTTATATGAAATTTGGTTGGCACTTTAACAATTCTTT
This sequence comes from Chrysochloris asiatica, assembly GCF_000296735.1. Taxonomy (NCBI): domain Eukaryota; kingdom Metazoa; phylum Chordata; class Mammalia; order Afrosoricida; family Chrysochloridae; genus Chrysochloris; species Chrysochloris asiatica. Next base: position 13,694,901 of record NW_006408521.1, on the reverse strand, counting down.
ACATTCGGAAGTCACTAGGAAGCCAATTATTTTTCTCATGAAGCATTGCAATATATGCTTTTCAATATTAAAATTACATGCAGAAGTTTACACCATTTATAGATTTTTTTGAAAGGATACATTTCATAATAAATATGTTCTTAGATTCAGTCTAAGTTGCTCTAGTGATATAATGGGTTAAGCATTGGGCAAGAATGGTGTAAACCCACCAGTAGCTTCCAGGAAGAAAGATGAGGCTATTTGCCCCAATAAACATTTACCATCTCTGAAATTATATAAAGCAGTTTTACTCTGTCCTACAGGGTTGCTATTAGATTCCTGGTGTGGCCCTATAGGATAAGCACTGGACTGTATGGTCAGTTTGAGCTGCTAAGTCGGAGATTTAAAGTCACCATCCGAGTTGATATAAGTTGGAACCAACTTGACGGCATTTAACAACAACAAAAGGGTTGCTATATGCCACAACTGACTTCATAGCAAAGAATAGATATAGATGATGTAAAAATATATATACTAAATTTTTTTTACAGAGGTATTCTCTAGGCGATAAAATTATAAATATTTTTTCATGATCTTGTATTTCTAATATTTCAAACCATTACTGTTGTTGGTAAGTATGGTTGAGTAGATTCCAACTCATTCAAGCTGTATAGAGTTTCCAAGGAGTGGTTGGTGGATTTGAACCGCTAACCTTGTGGTTAGCAGTCCAGTGCTTATCCTATTAAGAGAATATAAATTTTATTTCGCTACAACATAATGACAACTGTGAACAGTTACAGAGCAAGCTTGCTTTGTGCCAGGCCCTGTGCTCAGCCCTCTGGATGGACTGCCTATTTTAATGCTGAAAACAATGACAGGAATGGAAATTTCTTGAGAAAATTGCACACACACACACAAATGTATCATGTGTTGTAAGCCAAGCTAAGGCAACATGGACTTCTGATAACGTTGTGTCAGAGTTGTGTAACTGAAAATGAGATTGGATTGCTTTCAAATCTTCTGTTTCTGAAAAGTGACGAATGCTTTTAAAACATTTTCCCAAGAGCATAGGCTAGATTGTGAGAATGGATTGCACATTGTTGCACAGGACTACTGAGCAGCATACTCTCTTACGGTTAAGGAATTGTTGCCAGCAACCATCACTGTGTCCTAGTCCCTTACTGTCTCTCCATTTCTCCACTTTCTCCCTGCATGGTCAAGGCCCTGGAGTAGGTAATGTTGGTGTTTGGATCTTTCCATCCACCCCCATCCCTGTGCCCTCTCCTATCAGCTATCCACGTACATTCTCTCTGTGGGGATGTCTCCTTAGGGTCCTTAGGTGGACACATGATGCCAAAACAATGTTGTTGTTAGGTGCCATTGAGTTAACTTCAACTCAGAGCAACCTTATGTGAGACAGGATGAAGCACTGCCCAGTCCTGCGCCATCCTCACAATTGTCCTTCAGCTTGAGTCCTTTGCTGCTGCCACTGTGCCAGTCCATCTCACTGAACGTCTTCTTATTTTTCGCTGACCTTCCACTTTACCTAGCATGATATCTTTCTCCAGGGACTAGTCCCGCCTGACAATATGTCTGAAGTATCAGAGACAAAATCTCACCATCCTGTACTTCCAAGGAGCATTCTTCCAACACAGATTTGTTTGTACTTTTAGCAGCAATCCATGGTACTTTTAATATTCTCCTCAAACAGTAGAACTCAAATGCATCAATTCTTCTACAGTCTTCCTTATTCATTGTCCAACTTTCACCTGCATATGAGGCTATTGAAAATACAATGGCTTGGGTTAGGTGCATTTTAGTCCTCAAACTGGCATATTTGCTCTTGAACACTTTAAAGAGGTCTTGTACAACAGATTTCCCAAAAGCAGTACTTTGTTTGATTCTTTAACTGCTGCTTCCATGAGTGTTAATGGTGAACTTGAGAAAAATGATGTCTCTGACAGCCTCATCTTTTCCCCATTTATCATGATGTTATTTATTGATCCAGTGGCAAGAATTTTTGTATTCTTTATATTGAGGTGCAACCCATACCGAAGGCTGTGGTCTTTGATATTCATCAGTAAGTATTTAAGTTCTCTTCATTTTCAGCAAGCAAGGTTGTATCATCTGCACACCACAGGTTGTAAATGAGTCTACCTCCAATCCTGATGCCATGTTCTTCTACATATGATCCATGTTCTCTAATTATTTGCTCAGATACAAATTGAATAAACACAGTGAAAGAATACAACCCTGGCTCACACCTTTCTTGATGTTAAACCATTCATTGTCTCCTTGTTGTGTTCAAATGACTGCCTCTTGTTCTGTGTACAAGTTCCTCATGAGTACAATTAAGTTACTCATACGCTACAATGTGATCCATAGCTTGGCACAATCCATACAATCGAAAGCCTTTACATAATCAATAAAGCACAGTAATCATCTTTCTGGTATTCTGTGCTTTCAGTCAAAATCTGTCTGACATCATCAATGTTTTCCTTCATTCCTCGTCTGAATCTGGCTTGAACCTCTGGCAGTTCTCTGACCCTCTCTTGAAGCATTTACATATGTTCTCAGCAGAGTCAAATTGGGGAGGACACCATGGATCACCATTTTCATTGTCCTAAGTATTTTTTCTCTGTGCATTGATCCGAGATTCCCTCTCAGAGACCCGAGGTTACCTCCTAAGTCTCTCTTTTTTTAAGTTTTTATTGTAAATTGAGTGTTAGTTAACGTGGGAGAACATGGCTACGATCCCCTCCATCCATCATCATTCAACAGCATTTGCTTCCATTCCCTTTGTTTGTTTGTTTGTTTTGGATGCACACTTTGCATCACTCTAATGGCTAGTGGCTAGTGAGGAGTCCTGGTGTGGTGTTGTGGGTTATTGTGGAAGGAATATATAATCCTTCAAACAATCAAAGGGCATACCCTACAGCCCTACCCCCTGGCCGCCAGCACACAGCCCCTCTCCCTCCTTGAGTCTAGAATCCCCAACCACTCCATCTCTCCTCATCATTATCTCTGCCTCCATCTCTGGTGCCGCTGCTCCTCTGGATAGGGTCCCGTACTCCGCTCTTCACCATTGATGGTCCCAGGGTCCTCCACTCCTGGACTGCAAGATAAACTACTCCCTTCCTCTTGTTACAAAATGTCTACCTTGACATTTGCAACATTCACAATCAGTCCTGATACCAATTATTCACTATTGAACCACAAGAGTCTTATCCCCGTCTCCTTTCACCAGCCCCATCCAGACAGGTTGGAAACCACTCAGAGATTCTACCTTCCCCCTCACCCTCTGAAACTAAGCTTCCTCTTGAAAACTTGTAGGCCAGTCACTTTGTGCCTTTGTAGCCCCCACCCCCCCAATTTGGGCAGCCCATGTCTAAGTTGCCCATCCTTGTCAACCCTGTGTACCAAGAGGATGGGAACGATCCTTGCTGTAAAGATTTGTTCCCTCTTTTCAGCTACTACATCCATAAGTATAGGTCAAGTTCATCAAATTGTAGCAGATTACACTTTTTCCCTCTTCTTTCTTCCTCTAGTCAAGTTCTGATCATCCAGACATTGATCTTGTACCTCTCCCCTCACTACGTATCAGCTGGATGCTTCACTCTCCAGTCTAGTCCTCTGTGACTATGTCCCTCTCCCTGGGATCAGGAGTCCCCAAGTTTCACTATACTGCTGGCCAACCAGGTCTCACTCCAGGTTGACGGGAGTCTATTGAACATGGTCAGACTTAGCTCACAGCTTCATTGCTGTTTTTTCCCCACTTCCCCTTATTGGTGACCAAGGTGGTCACCAGCAAGATTATATGCCTGCTTGTGTATTCCCTTTGAGTTTCAGTCTTGGAAGGGGGTTTGCCCTGAGGGGACTTGATTGCTTACCTTGATGGCTCTCTGGTGAACAACTTGCTTGTTCTTATAGTAATCAATCAGGCTGCCGTTATTGTTTTTTTGTTTTCCTGCTAGAAATAGAAGTATCTTCTATTCCTTTTAGCTGTTCCAGGCTGGTCTGCTTGTCTTTTCAAGTGGAAATTTCCCACCTCAGAAGATTCTGAATGGGGAATCAGGATTCTACTTAAAGTCTTACACACTGCAAAGGCTCCACAGGAAGCCTCTTTTGTTGGGCAATTTGTAGCCCCATTTTAGTTATTCCTGAAGATGGACTTACAAGCTTTCTATGGTGATGTTTCTGGCTATTCCTTTTTCTCCCCTCAAGTGTCTATTTTACAATAATAGGCAAGGGAAACCAAGATTCATTAAGACAGTCAAACATCTTAACATTATTTCCCCTCTTTTACCAATTCAGACTATGCCTCAATCAATCCCTGTATTACAGAGCCCTGTTTTTCAAAGGTTGAGCATACAACTTTATTTACCTCTGTCCCACTTAGCCCATGCAAACCTACCTAAATGTTCTCCTATCTGCTTTGTTCTTCCATTCCCCTTCCTCTTCTTGTGTATTGCCCCTCCAATACCCGAATTATTGTGTGTTTATTCCCTCCCCTGTGCTCTACCTTCCCCTCACCTCTACACACCCCTAGTAACCAACAAATATTTTTTTTTCCTTAAAAAAAAATTTTTTTTAAGCTTTTACAATAATGGTCTTATGTAGTATTTCTCCTTTTGTGACTGACTGATTTCACTCAACATAATGTCTTCAAGGTTCATCCATGTTATGTGGTGGCTTGAAGCTTCCTTGTTATTTTTCAAAGTAGCATAAATTTCCATTGTGCATATGTACCATAGTTTGTGTATCCATTCTTCCATTGATGGGTGCTTAAGCTGTCTCCATCTTTTTGCTATTGTAAATAGTACTGCTATGAACATTGGTGTGCATGTATCTACTCGTGTTATGGCTCGTGTCTCTTGTGAATAAATATCAAGTAGAGGGATTGCTGGATTGTAAGGTATTTCTATTTCTAACTTTCTGAGGAAGTGCCATACTGTTTTCCAGAGGGGTTGGACCATTTTAAAATCCCACTAGCAATATAGGAGGGTCCCAGTCTCCCCACATCCTCACCAGCATTTATTGTCCTCTACATTTTTGAACTTCACTGTTATTGCTGGTGTGAGATGATATCTCATTGTTGTTTTGATTTGTATCACTCTAATGGCTAATGGCTAATGAGGAGTCCTGATGTGGCGTTGTGGGTTAATATGCCAGACTGCAAAACCATTTGAACTGCAAGGTCGGTGGTTCAAGCTCACTAACTGCTCCTCAGAAACCCTATGCAGGGTCATTATAGGTTGGAACCTACTTGATGGCACTTCACAACAACAACAACAATGGCTAGTGATCATGAACATTTCTTCATGTTTGTTGGCTGCCCAGATCTCTTCCTTGGTGAAGTGTCTATTCATGTCCTGTGCCCATTTTTTAATTGAGTTATTTGTCTTTTTCTTGTAGAGGTGTTGTAGTTTCCTATATATTTTGGAAATAAGTCCCTGTCTGATGCATTGTTGCAAAATATTTTTTCCCATTCTGTGGGCTCCGTATTTACTCTTTTGGTGAAGTCTTTTGATGCACATAAGTTTTTAATTTTTGGTATGTCCCAATCATCTATTTAATCTTCTTTTGTTTGTGCAATTTTCACCATGTTTTGTAGTCTGTGTGTGCCCTACTTCCTAACTCTTTGTTCAGAGTTTTCTTGGCCAAAGGACCACCTTTCCCTCAACTGATCTTGAAATCTTAGTATGTGTGTATGTGTGTACCCACACATGCATACACTATGCAGGGGAAACAAATGGAACAAATACTTAAATGAAGCCCAAACAAAGATGTGCCTGTACCTCAATTTGAACTGGCAGTGTTGAACCAATTTAGAACATTCTATTTGTACTCAGAGTAGATCTAAGGTTGTACCAGAGATTAGATTCCCAGTCTTTCACTACATCTCTCAGAAAAGATCAAGCCTTCTTTGATCTAATTTAAAAATGAACTTGGAATTTAATGGTTGTGGTAATGTTTCACTCATTTTATGACTCTTCTCACATATGTGCAGGTAATTTATCTTGGCAATTCTATCTTTTAACGGAAGAAATGGTAAAAGTCATGGGGAAGATTACTAAATAGAAACAAAGCATCCTGAGTTGTCACATAGGAGGAGGCTTAAAAAAAGTTCATTTGAGGATAATAGGATTTTCTAACAGTTTTTGAAGCACCTTATATTAAAGAGTATTTCTCAATGAATAGAATCTGAAACCACACTTCTCCCACTGTATGTACATAGGAATGATTAGAATGAATTTAGCAGAATTAACAAAATGGATTTTATTTTCTTTCAACCTCCCCCCCCCTTTTTTTTTTTAAAGAAAAGGCATGTACAGAACATTCCAAGTACTTAGAAATGAGAGAGTTCGTTATTAGAGATTTTTTTTGTCATCAGGGTCTTCTCTGACTGACGTTGAAAATATAGCATTAATGTTGTTTATGTTTTCCCATGAGGTTTTCATTCTTCTTCCTTTCAAATTAATTGTAATCTTTTAATTACTTGTTAAAGTCATTGCGACTTTTCTTCCTCCAGAATTTATTCCAGCAAGTTTCCATATGAAGGTCATTAGTTGGATTGGTTAGCTCATTAAGTCTTTGGTGAACAATGAAAGTAACGTTGTGCATTAGGGCATTCAATCATTACAAACACCTTATGGGAACATGATTGTTAATATCATCTTTGAGTTTACAGTGGAGAACACTGAAGCGTCAAAACTGACTCAACTCACTCAAAGTCACATGGTTAATAAGGGGAGAGAGCTGTGAGTCAAATCCACACACACTACATTCCAGCCCTTTACCTTTAGTTTTTACTTCCATTATGCAGCTTGTCATTTTGATGTAGAGTTGCAGTTAACATAGCTTGATAGTAGTTGATTTGAGGGGCAAAATAACTACAAATTAGAGAAAATATTACTTAGTATTGTTGTTATGTTGCTGTTAATTGCTGTCAAGTTTTTTTCTGACTCACAGCGACTCTGAAAAGGGTTTCTGAGGAGCAGTTGGTGGGTTTGAGCCACTGACCTGTGGTTAGCAATCCAGTGCTTATCCTATAACGCCACACCAGGACTCCTATTTAGTATTGTTGTCAAATGCTGTCAAGTTGGTTCTAACTCATAGCTACCGTGTGTAGGGTTTCCGAGGAGCAGTTGGTGAGTTTGAACCATTGATATTGTGGTTCAAACCAACCATACAGTGCTGCGCTTATCCCATAGTGCCACAAACATTAATAACAACAAAAAACAACCACAGGTCTGTCAGACTGTGGTGGTTTTCATGTTGCTGTGATACTGAAAGCTATGCCACTGCTGTTTCAAATACCAGCAGGGTCACCCATGGTAGGTAGGTTTCCGCCGTGCTTTCAGGATAAGAACCACTGACCTTATGGTTCAAACTGACCTTGAGATCCGGTGCTTATCCTACAGCACCACACTAGAACTCCAAGAACAGCCTCGGAAGAAGAAATGAGCCCTGGTGTGGTGCTGGAGGATAAACACTGAACTGGAAACTGCAAGATCAGCAGTTCAAACTCACCAGCCTCTCCTGGAAATCCTATACAGGGTTGTTATGAGTCAGAACCAACATGACAGCATACAACAGCAACAGCAACACTTGCAAGGAGACACAGGCGGCCCACTTGTGAGGGATTAGATACTGACAACCTTATGAATAGCAGGGAAAGATTGTCTGATACAGGGCCAGAAGATGAGCCCCTCAGGTTGGAAAGTACTCAAAAGACCACGGAGGAAGAGCTGCCGCCTCAAAATAAAGTTGCTTCAATGATGTAGATGGAACAAAGCTTTGGGGACCTTCACTTACTGATGGGGCCCAACTCAAAATGAGAAGAAACAGCTGCAAACATCCATTGATAATCAGAATGTGGAATGTACCGAGTATGAATCTAGGATCATTAAAAGTCATCAAATATGCAATGGAACACATAAAACTCGATATCCTAGGCATGAATGAGCTGAAATGGATAGTAATTGACTATTTTGAATCAGTTTGCTATGGTTTACTATCTGGGATGACAAATTGAAGAGGAAAGATGTCACATTCATCATCAAAAAGAACATTTCAAGGTCTAATTACTCTGATAGAATAATATCTAGATGTCTAGAAGGAAGAGACCAGTTAACACAACTATTATTCAAATTTACACACCAACCACCAAAGCCAATGTTGAAGAAATTGAAGAATTATACCTACTTCTTCAGTCTGAAATTGGCCAAACATTCAATCAAAATGCATAGATAATTACTGGTGATTGTAATGAGAAAGTTAGAAAGAAATGGAAGGGATCTGTAGGTGTCAAATATGGACTTGTGATAAAAATGACCCTGGAGATTGTATGGCACTAGATTGCAAGATCAGTGACTTACTGAAAATATTTTTTTTTCCAACACTATAAATGACGTTTATACATATAGACTTTGTCAGATGGAATACACAGGAAATCAAATTGACTACAGCTGTGTGAAGAGCTGGTGGAAAAAACATCATCAGTCAAAACAAGGTCAGGGATTGACTTAAAACAGACCATCAGTTGCTCATATTCAAGTTCATGTTGAAGGAAATTAAAACAAGTCCACAAGAGTCAAATACAACCCTATATAGGGTTTCTGAGGGGCTGCTGGTGAGCTTGAATCACTGAACTTACGGTTCAAACCAACTTTGTAGTCTAGTGCATTGATCCATAGCACCACACCAGGACTCCATACCCCACCTAAATTTAGAGCCCATTTCAAAAACATATTTGACTCATTGAACACTAATGATTGAAATACAGCCAGAAGGCTCCTTAGAAGTGAGGACAGTGAGATTTTGTCTCACGTATTTGGACATGTTCTTAGAAAAGATCACTCAACAGAACAGGACATGGTGCTTGGTAAAGTAGTTGGTCAGCAAAAAAAGAGGAAGATCCTTAAGAAAATTGACTGATCCAGTGGCTGCAACAATGGACTCAAACATAATATTAGTGGTTATGGCGAAGGACCAGCAGTGTTTCATTTGTTGTGGATAGGGTTGCTATGAGTTGGAGCCAACTAACAACAATAATACATCACAAAAGAAACCATCTTCAGGTTTCAAAGTGTCAGCTGTTCAATTTCAACATTTACTGAGGAATGCCGAATAACTATGGTTCAGCCAATCCTATATAATCTGGTGCCAGAAGAGGTCATTGAGATCAAAGGACAATGTGACAGAATATTTGTCTTTCTTGAGTTTATAATCATGAGTGAAAGAAAGGCATGTAGACCGTAAAATAGAGTCCTTTTCTGTGTATGTGTGTGTGGTGTGGTATGTATGCACATGTGTGGGGTGATGTGCTTGTTTTGTGAGTGTTTGTGACTGAGTGGCATATGGGTACATGTGTATGTGGTGTGTATGTACCTGTGTGGATGATGATCATGCTTGTACAGATGTGTGTATAGTGTGTTCATATATGTGTTCCTCTGTGTGCATGTTTTCTGCCTATCGTGGTGTGTGTGGTATGCTGTGCTTGTGTTTGTGTGTTGTGTTTACATATATGAATGAGTTTGGACACAATGCAGAATTGTGCTGGTGGTTATCATTGTTGGATGCTGCCACATCTACTCTGATTCATGGCAAACCCAAGTATTATTGATTTGAACTTCCCTGTTGGCTTTTTTCCTAGGCTATAATCTTTTCAGGTGTAGATTCTCAGGCCTTCTTCCATGGAGACACTGGATGGATTCAAATCATCAACTTTCTGTTTTTAGCGAAGGTTTTAATCGATTCACCGCCTGGACTCCTGTGCTGCTGTAGAAGAGTACAGTCATCCCAAGGAAAGCTATTCACCTTCATTTCTTCTCCAACCTTCAGACTGGACTTACATTTTCAAGCTGACACAGCCTTTCAGCAATAGGGAAATCAGGAGCTATTTTCGAGGAAATTATCATCATAACAAAACTTTTAGGGAAACACATATGACTAAAACTCACCAGGTTTTCAGAGAAAGCAGTATAGAGTCACATGAGGAACAAAGGAAGTTGAGCATACGTAGAATATCCTAGGGCCAGAAAATGTCTATTGTGAGAAAGTAATCTGAAGTCATTTCTTTTACTGGTTGATACAAATAAAGTGACCTCTGCCATTCCAGTCAATTAATTTAGCTTTGCATTTGGTGATAGCTCTCCTTGGCTTTTGAGGGTTGTTGTTGTTAGGGGCCCTCCAGGTGGATCTGACTCACAGCAATGCTTTGCACAAAAGAACAAAACATTGTCTTGTCCTGTGCCATCATCACAGTTGTTACACTTGAGCTGATTGCTACTGCCACCCTACAAATCCATCTCATTGGGGGTTTCCTCTTGTCCACTGGCTTGCAACATTACCAAGCATGATGTTCTTTTCCAGGCATTGGTCCCTCCTGATAACATGTTTGAAGTATGAGACACAAAGTCTCATCATCCTTGCTTCTAAGTGGCATTCTGGCTGTATTTCCAACACAAATTTGTTTGTTCTTCTAGCATTCCATGGTATTTCAATATTCTCCAGCATCAAATGTATGAATTCTTCTGTATGAAGTCTTCCTTATTCGTTATCAACTTTCACATTCATAAGAGGAAATTGAAAATACCATGGCTTGGGCAGGCACACCTTAGTTCTCAAACTGATATCTTTGCTCTTGAACACTTTAAAGAGATCTTTCTGGTGCAACACATTTGCCTAATACATGACACCAATTGATTTCTTTTTTTTTTTTCTTAAGTTTTTTATTGTGGATTGAGTGAAAGTTTACAGGGCAGATCATCAGTTTTACATTCAACAAATCATACATGTTGTTTCATTACAATGATTATAATCCCCACCATGTACCATCAGTTAATAGTATTTCTCTCTATTCACTTTAGCTTTTTCTTTTTTTTTTTTTTAAACACTCAGGCAAATACAATAATTTACACCTCCAAAGAACACATTCTGAAGGTCTGCCTCCTGGCCACCAGCTCTTAGTCCCTCTCTTCCCATGAATCTAGAGTCCTCAGCCGCTCCCTCTCTCCATGACCCCATCTCTACCTCCATCTCTGGTGTCATTGCTTCTCTGGATAAGGTCCCATATTCTGCTTGCGCTCTTCTCCATTGATGGTCCTAGAATCCTCTGTTTCTGGACTGTAATATTAACCACTTCCCTGTTTTTGTTACAAAATTTCTACCTTTACAATTGTGACAGCCACAATTAGTCATGATAACAATTATTCACTATTGAATCATACGAATCTTATCTCCATCTCTTTTCACCAGACCCATCTAGACAAGATGGAAACTATTCAGTGGGAACTCTTTCTCCCGACCCCCCCACCCCTTACTTTAAAATTAAACTCCCTCTTGAAACCTTGTAAGCCAGTCACTTCATGCCTTTATCGCTCCCTCATTTTAGGTAGCCAATGTCTAAGTTGCCTGTCCCTATCTACCTTGTATACAGAGAGGATAGCATTGATACTTGATGTGAAGACTCCTTCCATCTCTGTTGGTATTTAGAGTTACTACTTCCATGAGTATAGATCAGGTTCCTCAAATTGTAGCAATTTGCCCTAGTTTCTTTTATAAACATTTTTTCTTTTTTCAATCTTCCTCTAGTTGAGTTCTGATTATCAAGCCATTGAGGCTAGGTCAAAAGGGTACTGTCTGCAAGTATGGGTGTTCTTGTGCATCTCCCCTCACTTCATATCAGCTGGATGCTTCACTCTCACTCTCAGCTCTAGTCCTCTGTGGCTGGCTATGTCCTTGTCCATGGGCTCAAGTATCCCTAGGTCTCACCACACTTTGGACCAACCAGCCCTTCCTCTTCTCTCTCTCATTTCCAGGTCAATGGGAGTCAATGGACTGTGGTTGAACTCAGCCCATTTCTTTATTGCTGCCATTCCCCCACTTCCACTCATAAGAAGACCAATGTGGTTGCCAGCAAGTTTACTTGCCTGTTCATGTGTTCCCTTTGAGTTTCAGTTTTACAGGGGAGTTTGTCCTGCAGGAACTTGATTGCTTGCCTTGATGGCTTCGTGGAGAACAACTTGCTTATTCTTGTAGCAGCCAGTCATGCTAACATTTTTGTTTTGGGTTTTTCCTGATGATCTTTCTTTGAAGATGTATCATCTGTCACTGTAGTTGTTCCAGGCTGGTCTGCTTGTCCTTTCTAGTGGGAATGTCCCACCTCATAAGGTTCTGGATGGGACTCAGGATTCCACCTAGTCTTATACTCTGCAAAGGCTTTGCAAGAGGCCTATTTCACTGGACAAGTTCTAGAACCCCCTTTATGTATTCCAATCAGTTATAGGCTGAAGATGAGCTTACAAGTTTTCTGTAATCATGTTTCCCAACATTCCTTTCTATCCCACTCTAGTGTCTATTTTACAATAGTAGGCAAGGGAAAACAATATTCATAAGATAGTCAAGCATTTTAGTGTTATTTCCCCTCTTCAAACTATGCCTAGATCCCTGTATCACAGAGCCCTGTTGTTCCCAGGTTGAGCATGCATCACTATTTGCCTCTGTCCCACTTAGGCCATGCAAACCTGTCTCAGTGTTCCACTGTCTATCTTGTTCTTCTGACTTCCCCCTGCCCCTTCTTGTTTTACCCTCCCCAACACCTGAACTAAACTCCCCACCCCAACCCCACTGTTGTGGTTACCTTATATCCCATTAACTCTTCCCTCCATTTAAGACAGTCTATTTTATCTTGTAATCTACCTGACCTTCTCCCCACCTGTATCTCTGTTCCTCTGTGTTTACCTTCTTTCACATTGAAATTGTTTTGACCATAGACTGACCTCCCAGATCCTCTGTTCTTATCATTTTATTCTGTTCTTGACTCTTCCATTTGTTGATTAAGTTCAGGGTGATGGTGCCACATATATCATACTCTTGTTGTTGTCTGTTCTTGTTGGTTCTCAGACCACAGACCTTCCTTTAGGATGTTTTTCATAGCAGGGTTGGCTTTGGCAAAATCCCTTAACTTCTGTTTATCCTGGAATGTTTTGATTACACCATCATATTTGATTGACAGCTTTGCTGGGTATAGGATTCTTGGTTGGC
>NW_006408521.1:13664897-13680520 GCF_000296735.1 Chrysochloris asiatica | reverse complement strand
TGGCTGCTCTGATCCTTCCCCTTCTTGGTCTTTACCGAGCTCTGGGAGCAGCTGAGCATCTTGAATTAGAAAGCAATGGATTTCTTGCTTCTGCTACAAATTCCCCTAGCTGTAAGCCTTCCAACCTTCTCAATATTCCTTTATATGAAGTTCAGAGTTCTAGCACCATCCTCTGAGCCTGTTTTGTCTGGTATTCTGTGTTGCTGCTGATGGAACTCCTCACTGCACTTATAACCAATCCACCATCTTGTTTGTTCTCAAACCAATTGATTTTTTTATGTGCTGCTTCCAGGCGTGTTGATAGTGGATCCAAGCAAAATGAAGACTTTGACAAATTCAAACTTCTCTCCATTTATAATGATGTTATTTATTGTTCCAGTGGTGAGGATTTTTGTTTTCTTTACATTGAGGCACAATCCATACTGAAGGCTGTAGCTTTTGATCTTCATCAGTTAATGTTTTAAGCCCTCTTTGCTTTCAGCAAGCAAGGTTGTATTATCTGCATATCACAGTTGTTAATGAGTCTTCCTCTGATCCTGATGCCACATTCTTCCTCATATTCAGCTTCTCGGATTATTTGCAGACTTTTATTTACCATCGAAGTTAAATGGAAAGTAATGCCTCAAAATCAGTGGGGAAACCACAGTTAGAATTTCCCATCAAGAACACTCTACTCTATGACAGAAACAAATTTATCATTGCCACCATTCAAATTCATGTACCATGTTTCATACAAGTCAGGGTGCTAACAGAACAAACGTGGTACACACCTTTTCTGATTTTAAACCATTCAGTGTCCCCTTGTTCTGTTCTAACGATTGTTCTTTAGTCTATGTACAGGTTCCTCTTGAGAATACTTAACTGTTCTTGTATACCCATTCTTTACAATGTTATCCATAGTTTGTCGTGATCCACACAGTTAAAAAAGTGTTTGCATAGTAAATAAAGCACAAGCACATATCTTGCAGGTATTCTCTGCTTTCAGCCAAGATCTATCTGACTTCAGCAATAATATCTCTTGTTCCATGCCCTCTTCTGAATCTGACTTGAATTTCTGGCAGTTCTCTGTCAATGTACTATTGCATCTGCTTTTAAGTTATTTTCAGCAAAATTTTACTTGCATGCAATATTAATGATGCTGTTTGATGATGTCTGCATTTTGTTGTGTCAGCTCTTTTTGGAATAAGCGCAATTGTGGGTCTTTTCCAATCAGTTCGCCAGGTAGCTGTCTTCCAAATTTCTTGGCATAGATAAGCGAGGTCCTCCAGTGCTACATCAGTGTGTTGAAAGATTTCAATTTGTATTGCATCAACTCCTGGAACCTTGTTTTGTTTTGTTTTTTGCCAATGTCTTCAGTACCCCTTTGACTTCTTCCGTCAATACCATTAACTTTTGACCACATGCTACATCTTAAAATAGTTGAACATTGTTTCTTTTTGGTAGTGACTTTGTGTATACTTTCCATCCTTTTTGGTTGCTTTCTGTATCATTCAATATTTTGCTCTTAGAATCTTATGTATTGCAAGTCCAGGCTTGATTTTTTTCCTTCAGTTCTTTCTGCTTGAGAAAAGCTGAGCATATCCTTCCTTTTTGATTTTCTAACTCCAGGTCATTGCATATTTCATTATGATACTTTACTTTGTCTTCTTGAGCTACCCTTCAAATTTTTATGTTTAGATCTTTGACTTCTTTGTCTCTTCCATTTGCTTTAGCATCTCAGTTCTGGAGAGCAAATTTCAGAGTCTCTTCTGATATCCATTTTGGTCTTTTCTTTCTTTCCTGTCTTCTTAATGATCTTTTGCTTTCTTCTTGTATGATGTTCTTGATGTCATCCCATAACTCTTCTGGTCTTTGATCATTAATATCTAGTGCATCAAATCTGTTCTTTAGATGGTTTCTAAATTCAAGATCATATCATGGCTCTTGTGGACCTGTTTTAATTTTTTTCAACTTCACCCTAAACTTTCACATGAGCAATTGATGTTCTATTCCACACTTGGCCCCTGGTCTTGTTTTGGCTGATGAAATTGAACTTTTCTGCTGTTTTTCCTTACAGATGTAGTGAATTTGATTCCATGTATTCCATCAGATGAGGTCTATGTGTACAATTGTTGTTGTTGTTAAGTGCCTTTGAGTCGGTTCCGACCCATAGCGACCCTGTACAGGGTTTCCGAGGGTGTAAATCTTTATGGGAGTAGAAAGCCTCATCTTTCTCCCGCGGAGCGGCTGGTAGTTTCAAACCGCTGACCTTAAGGTTCGCAGCCCGATTCGTAACCACTACACTACCAGAGCTCCTTTAGTTGCCTTTTATGTTGCTTAAAAAAGGTATTTGCAGTGAAGAATCATTGGTCTTGCAAAATTCTATCATGTGATCTCCAGCATTGTTTCTATCACCAAGGCCATATTTTCCAACCACTGATCCTTCCTTTTTGTTTCCATCCTTTGCATTCTAATCAGTATATCATTATTGATGTAATTATCAATATATCTTTATTGCATGCTTGATCAATTTATATTGAAAGAGTTCTACTTCTTCTATTCATCATCATTGGCTTTAGTGATTGGTGTGTAGATATGAACAACAGTAGTATTACTTGGTTTTCCTTGTAGGAATATGGATATTATCCTATCACAGACAGCATCAAACTACAAGAAAGATATTGAAATGTTCTTTTTGATAATGAAAGCGATGCCATTCCTCTTCAATTTGTTGCTCATGGCATAGTAAACCACATGATTGTCAGATTCAAATGGCCAATAATTGTTCATTTCAGCTCATTAAAGCCTACAATATCAATGTTTATGTTATCGATTTCATTTTTACAACTTCCAATTTTCCTAGATTCATACTTCATACATTCCATGTTCCGATTATTAATGGGTGTTCTCAGTTGTTTCTTATTTTGCATTGTGCCCCATCAGCAAATGAAGGTCCTGAAAACTTTACTCCGTTTGTGTCATGATCATCGTTCCATTTAAACTCTAGCTGAAACAAAACTCTAAAATAAGAAAAAGTAAAATGAGTGAAGGAGAGATGTATAACATGTTGTTGTTGTTAAGTGCCGTCGAGTTGATTCCGACTCATAGCAACCCTGTATGGGGTTTTCGAGGCTGTAAATCTTTATAGGAGCAGAAAGCCTCATCTTTCTTCCATGAAACCGCTGGTAGTTTCAAACTGCTGACCTTGAGATTAGCAGCTCAACTCATAACCACTACACTACCAGAGCTGTGCTCTCTCTCTCTCTGTATATGTATATATATTCATATGTCAAGGAGCCCTGGTGGCTCAGTGATTTAGTGGTTGGCTGGTAACCAATTGGGTTTACTGTTCTTCACACTCACTCAGCAGCTCTGTGGGTGAAGACCTAGTGCTCTGCTTTTCTAGTGATTATAGCCTAAAAAACCCTGTGAGGCATTTCTGCTCCGTCACCTGGGGTTGCTATGAGTTAAAGTAGACTTGACAGCACTTAACAAAAATCATAACATATATTTAAGTCACTGACCAATTTAGAGTTCATTTTAGTGTACTTTGTGAGACATGGAGTCAGTTTTACTTGTTTCTAGATAGCAATTAATTTGTCTGAACTTCATTCATTGAGTTTGTCATTTCTTTAGTCTGTCAGCCTGGTTTGTACTTCTAACCTCTTTAAGCTATTGCAGCATTGTAATATGCTATAATATCTGCTTGTTTTCATTCCTAAAGACTCCTGCATGCATGTACGAACCATTGCTGTAAAGTTTTTGCAGAGAGGGAACAGACAATGATTGTCCAAGGAGAATGGAAGAGGAGAGACAAGATAAGAACTTGCTCTGCTTTTCAAACTGTGTTTCCAGAATCAGTCCCCTTCTCTCTCTTTCTCCCTCAAACACACACTCATACATATACACACACAGTGTTCAAAACAGCCTTCCACCTCCACAGGCATTTCTTCTCTTCTTTTTCCTTATCTCCTCCTTCTTTCTTCTCTTCCTTTTCCTTATCTCCTCCTTCCTTCTTCTCTTCCAAACTCCTCATCTCTCTTCCTCCTACCCCTTTCTTCCTCTTTTGCTTCTTTCCTTCATCTTCTCTTCATTCTCCTTAATTCCCAAAGTCCATGTGTTCTTTTCTAGTTTATGAGGCTCTGATTTTGCTGAGTGAGTCAGAAGACCTCGTAAATTCTCCATCTTTGCTGGCATCTTGGCTATTATGGTGACAGCAAGAATTAGGCTTGCTATTTTTTCAGTGTTGTTTATTTCAGCGACTAGCATGCAATAAATCCCTTGAAGATCAGCAGATTGTTTTGGCACTGTGTCTGTAAACAGTAAAACCACAGATTTTGTTCTGTGTTTCTGGCTAAATTCCTTTTACTCATTTTTCTGCATAAGCTCCTGGAGTTATTCTATATATTTTGGCATGATTTGAAACTATTACTGAAAAATAGAATACAATAATTTAATCAAATACTTTAGTTAAGCCACTTGAAAATCTTTGGCTCTTTAATAGGTCATAGCACATCTTTTGTTGCAAATGAAAAAGGCTTTTTGTCAGTGTTTTTCCAATGAACTTCTCAGGTGTCTGCTAACCAGTGATAAGAATCAGGTGGCAGCTAGTTCTGTATTGTAGCTGTTAAGTGCCATAGAGTTGGTTCATGATTAGACCTGTCTTATTCAATTGAAGCAAAATAGAATAATTTCCTTTGGAACATAACTCAAAACTAGAGGGCAAAGGGAGAAACCCAAGCTAAATTGCCACTTAGTTGAATAATAGTGAGATAGACAAGCACTCTTTGCATATGTGTATGTATATATATGGAGTTCTGGTATGGGCTGTAGGATAAGCACTGGACTGCAAGACTAGTTTGAACCAAAAAGTCAGTAGTTCAAACCCACCAGCTACTTCTCAGAAACGTTATATAGATTTTCTATGAGTCAGAACCAACTTGATGGCACTTAACAACAACAACAACAATGCATCTATATGGAGTCCTGATATACCTCTGCATAATAAGCACAGGACTGCTGTGATATAGCTCTGCATAATAAACACAGGACTGCTGTGATATAGCTCTGCATAATAAGCACAGGACTGCTAACCACAAGATCAAACATCCACCAGCCAGTCCTTGGAAACCCTGTACAAGGTTGCTGTGAGTCAGAACTGACACAAAGACACTTAATAACAACAACATATATGTATTTGAAGGCACCTTAACTGTGACAAGTGTAAAGAACTTGACTGCAGCCATCCACTTATCACAGAAAGTCTAAACATGTTTTCTTTGAAATAAAGCAGTGTATATGTAAACTGGAACCCCAGTAGCAATAGTTTTTGACACATATATATATTGATGTATATATTTGTTGTTGTTGTTAAGTGCTGTCAAGTCAGTTCCAACTCATGGAATCCCACTGGTGCTGTAAAATAAGCACTAGACTGCTAACCAGAAGTTTGGCAGTTCAAACCCACCAGGCACTCCTTGGAAACCCTATACAGGTTCCATATGAGTTGGAACCGATTGACGGCACTTAACAACAACACTGCTTTTGTAGCAACACTTTTGACTTACTTTTGTGCGGGTGTGTGTGTATGTGTATACATTGCTGTTGTTGTCAAGTACTGTTGACTTTGTTCTGACTCCTAGAGATTCTGTGGTTTCTGAGGCATGACTGGTGAGTCTGAATCACCAAACTTGCAGTTAGTAGTCTAGTACTTATCCTACAGTGTCACACTAGGATTCTGTTGTTAAGTGCCAAGGAGTCAGTTCTGACTCATAGTGACCCTGTATAGGGTTTCTGAGGAATGACTGGTGAGCTTGAACCACTGATCTTGTGGTTCATACCGACCTTGCAGTCTAACACATTAACCCGCAGCACCACCCCAGGACTTACCCTTTCTATCTATATATAAGTCTTTTCATTTTCCAAACTGAGTGCCCACCTCTTGAAGGCTGGGATCCCTCAGATCCTGCACATCTTCAACCTCACTCACTGATTCCTGCACTTACGTATGAAATGTTTATTGAATAGGGCAAAGACACTCTTTGTCCTGTTCACCACTTTGTCACCAGAATATAACAATGCCTGGAACATGGTAAACAATGAATACGAGTATTTGTTGAATGAATGATGTTCAAATGATCTATTTTGTATGAATTACGTAAGTATGTGAACCAGGATGTCTGCAGACTGTCTTTCAGCTTTCTAATTTTCTCTGCACAAATTCTTGACTTTAGAGAAATTTCTAATGCCTCGCCTTATTCCTTGCTCCAACGTTCTTCAAACGCTTCAATAGAAGTGACTTGGCTGCTATCTCCAAGCTAATTCTGCCTCTAGGTTTGGTACCAATGCTGCTCTTGGTAGATGGAGTTTAAGAAAGTTTAATTTAGCAGCTTTGATGCTCAAAGGACATCAGCCTGATCTTGGGCGTGCTCTGATCTTAGACTTCTGTAGCTTTAACTGGGTACTTGTGTTTCTCTTGCTTAGATTTGGTTAGATTATGTTCCCACTTTTTACTCCAGGAAATTAATGTTGTGGTTGATTCTTATGCTCCAGAAATGCAGTGTGTGAGACCACATGATAATTGTGGACTTTGGATGCTTTTGAAAGCTCAATACTGCCTGTTAGTTTGAGACCTAGCTTTTTCACTTACAGAAATCATTATGATAATACTGTTCTTATATAATTCTTGTGAGGACTAGTGATGTCATGAGCTCTTATATTGACACATAAGAGTCACTCAACATATGTTGATTATTTCTTCCTCATCCCTGAGATTTAGGTCTATCTTGCATTTCCATGTGTTAATAGTAAATGCCAAGACTTAGGCATTTGGTCAATCACTTTCCTACTTATGCAAGAAAAGAGGAACTGGATTTTATTTTTCAAACCATGTTCTATGAAAGAGCAGATGTTTATTTAACAATTCAGTCATAAATATTTGCTATCATGTTTTTGTCAGACTTCTCTATACATCCAGGACCCAGTATTGAACAAGGAAGAAAGGTTCATGTTTCCATGGAACTTGCTTTTTACATGCAGAAAGTTAAAATATGAGGCAATGAGTAAGAAATGATCCATGCTCTGGTTATATTAAAATGCTCATCCGTGTCCATGGCTAATGAAACACTGAGAGTGCATGTGAAATGACTCTGTCAAATAGATGAGTGATTGTAGGTTATGTGGCAAATCATTTGCAAATCAGCCATGGCTCTGCCTATGAAGTAATCCATGACAGACTTGGGTTTCTAAAAGGTTATGTGACATGGGTACTGAAACAACTTGCAGAAGAGCAGAAACAGATGTGTTTGGATATCTGCAATCAAAATTTGGACCAATACTTGAAGGAAGGTGTAAGTTTCTTTAAAAGAAAATCATTACTGGTGAAGAGACATGGATTAATTATTATGAGCCTGAGAGTAACTTCAGAGTATGGAATGGAAAAGTCCTTAATTATCGGCCAAGAAAAAGTTCAAAAGTCAACCATCAGCTGGAAAATTGATACTTACAGTTTTCGGGGATACTCAAGGACCAGTATTGGAACACTGTAAGGAAAAAATCCAACAATCAACAGTGCTTATTATGTTGAGATGCTCACTGAAGTGCTGAAGCCTAAACTCTGGATTCAACACAGAAGATTGCTATGCAAGGGCATTGTGATCTTGCATGACAATGCACATCCACATACCTCTGCCAACATTGTTGACACTCTGCAGAAACTTCATTTCGTGATGTTAAAGCATCCTCCCTACAGTCCTGATCATGCTGCATCTGACTCCCACCTTTTTAGTTCCCTAAAAACAGCCCTTTGAGGATGAAGATTCACTTCTGATGAAGAAGTGAAGACAGCAGTTCATGCGTGGCTTGCAGCTCAGCCTAAAACATTTTTTAGTAAGGAAATATTGAAGGCTTGTTGACATATGGACAAAGTGTATTGAAAACCAAGAAGTTTGTGTTGAAAAATGATGCATTTGTCTTTTCTAAAAGTTGATTAAAATAAATTCTACAGCCAGAGTGTGGATAATTTTTGACTATCACTATGATGTAACAGGGTGAGCTGATGGCTGGTTTGGATTTGGTAGCCAGGAAAATTTCTCTGGAAACATTTCATTTAATTTGAGATCCTATTGGCATGTGATGTATAGGGGGAAGAGGATTTAAGGCCGAGGGAATAGCTTATTTAAGAATCCTAAAATATGGTGATGTGGTTGAAGAACTGAGAGACTAGTGTGGATGGAGGGTAGTGATTGAGTGAGAATCTTTAATATGCTCTTGTGCAATGTCAGTATCCTAGGAAATGATTTAGTCTGCAACATTTTCAAAGTTTAATTGACTTCAGTACATTTTTCATCAGCATCTATTAGCATCTCTTGCAAAATAATGTTTCAGCATCGGTTTTTGATTTATTTCTGCTTCCAGACCTCCTTGCTTTTGACCTAGATGCAGTTTTGATTGAACGTGTAGTTGGAGAAATGTCACATGACTCCAGGCATTGAACAGTTTTTTTTATGTGTCTATGAAAAGATGCTGGTCCCAATTCTCATGAGTGTTCTGAGGTTCTGGTGCTGGTCTACTCATTACAGGGTCCTTCCACAATTGCAACGACAAGGTATCTCTTTCTTCAGAGTGACAGGGGGCCTGCAGGGCTTTCTTACTACACCCAAAAACACCTCCTGTAGTCTCACCATCCATAAGCTTACCAAATATATTTATTTCCGACACCCTCTTCTTGAACCAAGTTATTTCTTCCTCTTGTTCTACTACATTGTTGTTGTTCAGTGCTGTAGAGATGGGTTCTGACCCATAGCGACCCTGTATAGGGTTTCTGAGGAGCAGCTGGTGAATTTGAACTGCTGGCCTCCCAGTTCAAGCAGACTTGCAGTGCAGCATATTAACCAATAGCGCCACACCAGGACTCTGTTCCACTATATAGGGTTACAAAATATCATCTGTTTTTTATCTGCCATGCAAAAGAGCTTTCTGCAAGACAGGAGAGTATAATCTCGTTTCCCAGAACTGCTTCTGATGCCCTGGGAATTTTGAACCAGATTTAACATCTTTTGGATTTTGGAGGAAAGTGCTTAGTATTATAGAAGTTGCTGGGGAGGCAGCTGGGCATCTATAAAGAAATCTAATAGGACAAAAGTAGACCACCAGGTCCATGAGGACAGGGTCTTTGTCTTATTAATACTTTGATCTCATCACCTGGTATGATGCAGGGTCTGTAGAACTTAATGATTATTTGTCAAGTAAGAGTGGATTTACTATTGCATACCATCCAATGTGCAACCCACACAGACTCTGGATTTAAACTGTGAACCGTATGATCAGCTTTCACTCCCACAGATTAATTTTTTTTAAGTTTTTATTATGACTTGAGTGATAGTTTACATGGTAGAACATCAGCTTTACATTCATCCTATCATATTTCGTTTCACTGAAATGATTATAATCCCCTCCCCCTCCATTCAACAGCATTTGCTTCCATTCCCCCTGTTTTGTGTTTTTTTGTTTTGTTTTTTTACTGTACACGGAAGCACTCAGGAATATATAACCATTCAAATAATCGAAGGTTACTGCTTCTTTGGATAGGGTCCCACACTCCACTCTTCTCCCTTGATGGTCCCAGGGACCTCTGCTCCTGGACTGCAAGATCAACCACTCCCCTCATTTTGTTACAAAACATCTACCTTTACATTTGCAACATTCACAATCAGTCCTGATAGCAATTATTCACTATTGAACCACAAGAGTCTTATCCCCATCTCCTTTCACCAGCCCCATCCAGACAGGTTGGAAACCACTCAGAGGAGATACTACCTTCTCCCTCACCCTCTGACACTAGGTTCCCTCTTGAAAATTTGTTAGCCAGTCACGTTGTGCCTTTGTAGCACCCTCATTTTGGGTAGCCCATGTCTAAGTTGCCCATCCCTGTCAACCCTGTGTACCGAGAGGATGGGAATGATTCTTACTGTAAATACTCATTCCCTCTTTTAAGCTACTACATCCATAAATATAGGTCAAGTTCATCAAATTGTAGCGGATTACACATTTTTTCCCTCTTCTTTCTTCCTCTAGTCAAGTTCTGATCATCCAGACATTGAAGCTAGGTCAAATGGGTACTATCTGCAAGTATGGGAGTTCTTGTGTATCTCCCTTCACTACATATCAGCTGGACACTTCACTCTCCATCTTTTTGCTATTGTAAATAGTGCTGCTATGAACATTGGTGTGCATATATCTACTCGTGTTATAGCTCGTATTTCTTGTGGATAAATAAGGTATTCTCTAGATCAAAAAGTGTTTCTATTTCCAACCTTCTGAGGAAGCACCATATTGTTTTCCAGAGTGGTTGGACCATTTTGTAATCCCACCAGCAATGTAGGAGGGTCCCAGTGTCTCTGCATCCTCGCCAGCATTTATTGCCGTCTGTATTTTTGAACTTCAATGTTATTGCTGATGTGAGATGATATCTCATTGTTGTTTTGACTTGCATCTCTCTAATGGCTAGTGATCATGAACATTTCTTCATATGTTTGTTGGATGTCCAGATCTCCTCCTTGGTGGTGTCTGTTCATGTCCTGTGCCCATTTTTAAATCGGGTTATTTTACTTTTTCTTGTAGAGGTGTTGTAGCTTCCTATATATTTTAGAACCACAGATTAATTTTTATTCAAATTTTATTTAATAAGGAAGGACACCTCTTGTTTTCATTTTTGACATTAAGCAGTGAGCTGGTCTTACATGATTTGTCTTTTGGCTCCTTAATAGCAGTGATATTTCATTAGTCATAGTGTTTTAATTTGGAGTCCTGGTGTGGCACTGTGGGTTAATGCACTGGACTGCAGTCAGTTTGAACATCAAGGTTGGCAGTTCAAACTCACCAGCTGCTCCTCAGAAACCCTATACAGGGTCCCTATGGGTTGGAAATGACTAGACGGTACTTAACAACAAGTCATCTAATTGTACTGAGAAATGCAATTGTTTTTCAGGATTTTGAGCTCAGTTTTTCTCTTTCATGCTTAGAAGAAAGCATTTATCAGGTACTAAATCATTCATGTATTTGGTATGCGGAGAAAGCATGTCTCTTTTCTCTCTGAGTCATCTTGGTTTGTGATGTTATAACAGCCTGAAGACATTTGGGGTAAAAATTACAGTGATCATTTCATAATGTTTGAGTCACAGATGCACAGAGTTCGTTTTCCTTTTCCCATCAACTCAATCTAAGATGCCAAATTTGTTATAGTTGCACATGACTAAGGTTTCATGTTGTATACAAATGAATTTAAGCCATATCAAATTAAAATTTCAACTTCAACTCAGCTGATATACATGTAGAGATTTATCTGTATAATTAAAAATTATGCAAGAAAATGGAGAACTGGGAAGGAACCGTGAAGGTGTGTTCTCCTGAAGTGCAAAATAGACCGAATGGTCCATCCCTTCAAACTAAGTACGGTTTCTATATTTATGTAGTTGGCTGTTAGACCTAGGTGGAGAGGCTATAATTACTCTGTTAAGTTGCATCTTTAAAAAATATAATACTTTATTTTGTTTTTGGTGAAAGTTTTCATCGTAAATTAAGTTCCTATTTGACAATTTCTATACCAAATTTTAAGTGACATTAGTTAAATTTTTTACAATGTGTCAGCATTCTCTTTAGCTGCATTCTGGTTGTTCTGTTTTATGTTGTATCTTTTAAGGTTAATCTCCAGTCCACTAAAAGTTTTTTAATTCTTAAAGCTGTCATCATTCATGTTCTATTCGACTTAACTTTTTGGCCCCAATATACTTTGATATGAAGGTTTTCTCTAACTGCATTGAAATCATTGGGAAAACAATGTAGCTTAGGATAACAGTGAGGACAGATTCCCATGACAGGTCTCCAGAATCCTCTTACCATCTGTGTTGTTGTGGTTGTTAGGTACCTTTGAGTCAGCTCCAATTCATAGTGATAGAATGAAACTGCCCAGTCCTGCAACATCCTCACAATAATCCTGTTTGAGCCCTTTGCCACAACCACAGTTAATCACCAAAAGAGGGGGTAAAAGGGGAAGGGAGAATAAATTGCTATCTAGAGTATAGGCACATATTAACGTAAGTGAAAGGGAAGGCAATCGACAGTAAAAAGGAGGTCAGCAAAAAAATCTGTATTTAAATCAATGACAAAAACAAAATTTGTAAGAATGATTGAATGGAAACCAATTTGGTCTGTAAATCTCACCCATTTCACAAGAAAAAAGTTTTTTGTTTTTTTTTTAAGTTTTGTATCTGATTTTTCAAGAAAAAAAATTGCAGCAAGAGCATAATTAGAGTGGGAGTGATGAGTAGGTCCAAAAGAGGAGTCCTGGTGTGGCGCTGTGGGTTAATGCTCCAGACTGCAAAGCCGTTTGAACTGCAAGGTCGGCGGGTCTAGCTCACCAGCTGCTACTTGAAAACCCTATACAGGGTCGCAATGGGTCGGAATCGACTCGACGACACTTGACAACAACAACAAATTACCAAAGAATGTTTCTTTTAGTGAAAAAATGTTTGTTTTTAACTTCTTTATAATAGTTGTTAGGTGCTGTCGAGTTGGTTCTGACTCATACCCACCCTCTGCACAAGAGAACGAAACACTGTCTGATCCTGTGCCGTCCTCACAATTGTTATGTTTGAGTCCATTTTGTTGTTGCCACTGTGTGAACCCGTCTTGTTGGGGGTCTTCTTCTTTTTCACTGAACTCCACTTTACCAAGCATGATGTCCTTCTGCAGGGCCTGGTTCCTTCTAATAACTTATGCGAAGTATGAGAGATGAAGTCTGGCCATTCTTGCTTCTAAGGAGCATTCTGGGTGCTTTTCTTCCAAGACAGATTTGTTTGTTCTTCTATCAGCCTATGGTACCTTTAATACTCTTCTCCAATACAATAATTAAAATGCATCGAGTCTTCTCCAGTCTTCCTTATTCATTGTCCAACTTTCACATGCATATGAGGCAATTGAAAATATCATGGCTTGTGTTAGACACACGTTTGTATTCAAACTGGTATCTTTGCTCTTGAACACTTTAAAGAGGTGTTCTGCAGCAGAGTTGCCTAATGTACTATTTCAATTGATTTCTTGTCTACTGCTTCTATGCGTGTTGATTGTAGATCCAAGCAAAATGAACTCTGACAGCTTCCATGTTTTCCGTTTATCATGATTTATTGGTCCAGTTGTGAGGGGTTTTGTATTCTTTACATTGATGTGCAATCCATACTGAAGGCTGTAGTCTCTGATCTTCATCAACATTTTAAGTAAATATTTACATAGCTTTATACAATAATTGTCCTTTTGTGATTGACTTATTTCACTCAGCATAATATCCTCCAGGTTCATCCATGTTCTGAGGTGTTTTTCAGGCTCATTGTTACTCTTTAATGTTGAAGAGTATTCCACTGTTTTTATGTACCGTGGTTTATTTCCACTGATGGGCATTTAGGTTGATTCCATCTTTTTGCAATTGTGAGCGGTGCTGTGATGAACATGGGTATAGATTTATTTGTGCAGTGGCTCTTTAGGATATGTACCAAGTAGTGGGGTTGCTGGGTCATATGGTATGTTGATCTCCAACTTTTTAGGGGCGCATCATAGCATTTTACAAACTGTTTGTACCATTTTGAAGTCTCACCAGCAGCGTTTGAAGATTCCAGTCTTTTCACAATGTCACCAACATTTATTGATTTCTGTATTTTTGAATTTGGCTATTAATGCTGGAGTGAGATGGCATCTCACTATTGTCTTGATTGTTGCAGTTTCTCTTACTATTTGTCTTCTTTCTCCCAGGTCCAACTTGGATAGCTCCTCCACTCTATATTCTTCCACCTCTACTTTCTGAAATGTTTCCATGGAAATTACTGGCTAGGAGTAGCCATATTGCCTTCTTCCCAGCATGCACTGCTTTCTCACAAAGACAATTCTAATTTTTTGGTCTTAAATTATTTATAAGTTTGGCCTTGTTGACAATATTATTCCCAGAGAAGTTAAATGGCAACTAATACCATAAAATTAGTGGGGAAATCCCAACTAGAATGACCAATATAGAACTCTGCACTGAATGAAAAGGAATCAAAATTTCATAATGCCACCAATTCAAATTCATGCACTATGTTTCATAAATAGTCTATTGTGTAAGTTGTGACGCTGGCAGAACACTGTTAAGACACGCGTTCTGGCAATTGGCCTCTCTAGTTTGGTTTTCAGTTTCTGTTTCCTGACAAGTTCGGTTTTGCAGATTATCTGGTATTAACGAGTAGAGCAAAGGGTTGGTACAAGCAGAAAGCCTGTAGTTCAGAAAAAACGAACCCATCCTAAGGTAATGTCAGTGTTTTCAGACATCTCTTCACTTTTTCCTTCTTGAGACTAGGTTATAACCTATTTGTCTTTGGAGAGTTAACCACCTGCCAATTTGGAATTCCAGTCCAGTTAGTAGGAGGGTAAGGTTTGATCATTTACACATGCGGAAGAATTGTGTCCATTTTAGCTTCTTAGGGACACACATAAAGCTTAATTGATATCTTGCTTGACTCCAGATCCAGTCCCACTTTATGTAGTTGAAACCACTAAGATAGGCCTCATCAGGAAGTAGAATGGGCAGCCACCCCTTAGAAGTGCTAAACTGAGACTTGTCATGTCCCACCTAGGACCAACTCTTCTTCTGCCTCCATCATCAAGGATACCAAGGTCCCAGTGTAAGTCTTGCACCTTCAGTAAATTCTGTAAAATGAAAATAATATCCTTACAAGGTTATTCTAAAAATTAAATAAGTTGGAGGTTTATATTAGATACACAACTAGCGTTTCATTTATTAATTCAGGTTTAAAAAATTATTTTATTGTGGTTTGGGTGAAAGTTTAGAAAGCAAACTAATTTCTCACTCAACAGTTTATAAACATTTTGTTTCATATCACTACTTGTATTCTCTTCAGTCTAATAACACTTTCTCTCCAGGTTTCCCATTTCCATTGTTCTATTTTCCTGTCTATTTCTGCCTTCTGATCTTTGTTTTTGGGCAAATGCTGCCCTTTTGGTCTTATATGATTGATTGTTCTGAGGGACATGCTCCTCATGGGTATTGTTGTATGATGTCAAGTTGGTTCCAACTCATAATGACCCTGTATAGGGTTTTCTAGAAGTGACTTGTGGGGTTGAACCACCAACCTTGTGGTGGTCATTTTATAGGGTACCATTGTTCCGCTTCCAGGTCAGGTCCTCGGAAACCCCATACAGGGTTGCTATGGGTTGTAGCTGACTCAGTGTCACTTAACAACAACAACAACAATGTCTGGTGTGGTGCTATAGGATCAGCACTGGACTGTGAACCAAAAGGTCATCAGTTAAAACCCACCAACTGCTCCTTGGAAACCCTATACAGCATCTCTATGAGTCGGACTATGTTTCTCTGCTATTCATAGAGTTTTCAGTGACTAGCGATTCGGAAGTAGTTTGTCACTCTTTCGTCCTAGTCTGTCTTTGTTTTGTAGCTCATCTGAAACCTGTCCACCATGGGTGACCCTGCTGGTTATTTAAAATACCGGTGGCATAGCCCTCAGAATCACAGCAACTCAAACCACCACAGCATGACATACAACACAAGAAGCACTCACTCATCTCTGCCAAGAAATTTGGAA